>NW_027526422.1:50977902-51144923 GCF_048455015.1 Haemaphysalis longicornis
CCTACAGAAGACGTCTAGAAGACACATATAAGGAACGCACGGGCGGGATAACCCTCCACAAGCAAAGCGATCAATGTCTGATCAAAAAGCAAGTCATAAAGGAAAATAGCATCTCTCCAAAACTATTCACAGCGTGTCTGGATGCGATATTTAGAAAGCTTGACTGAGAAAACATAGGATTAAGGATAAACGGAGAATACTTGAGCCATTTGAGGTTTGTGGACGACGTAGTCTTGCTGAGTGAAACTGCATATCATGCAAGCAACGCTTGTGGAACTGCAATCAGAAAACGTGGCCGTGGGGCTAAAAATAAATATGAATAAATCGAAAGTAATGAGGAATAAGCATGTCAAGAACGTCTTCTTCAGCTTAGGAAACGAAACGCTAGAATAAATAAAAGAATATAGCTACCTCGAACAGATGGCTAGGGCTGACCGCAGCCACGAGAGAGAAATTCGGCGCAGAGTAGGTATGGGTTGGGGAGCACCCGGCAAGAACCCCAAAATAATGAAAAGTAAGCTACCGCTGTCACTCAAAAAAAAAAAAAAAACCTACGACCAGCGCATAATGCCGGTGATGACATACGGAGCTAAAACTTGTCGCCTTACTGAACAACTAGAAAACAAACTTAGGTCGGAAAACGGGCCATGGAACGAATAATGTATGAAATAGCACTCAGGGACAAGAAACGAGCTTCCTGGGTCAGAGAACAAACTAAAGAAGATGTCAGCTCAAATACAGAAAAAGAAATGCTTGGGCTGGTTGTGTAGTGGGACGAACCGTCAATTGATTGATTGATTGATTCTAGGGTTTAACGCGCCGAAGCAACGCAGGCGATGAGGCGCGCCGTAGTGAAGGGCTCCGGATTAATTTTGACCACCTGGGGATATTTAACGTGCGCCGAAATCTCGTACACACGGGCGTTTTTGCTTTTCGCCTCCACCAGAAAAGCGGCCGCCGCGGCCGGCAATCGAACACGTGACCTTGTGCTCAGCAGCGCAACGCCTTAGCCACTGAGCCACCGCGGTGGGTGAGACGAACCATGAACCGGAGGACAATTAACATAACAGAGTGGATACCAAGTGATGGGTCTGGAAGAAGGGGAAGGCCATTAAGCCGATTGAGGAATGAAATATAGAAATTCGGGGGTAAACTGTGGACTCGAACAGCGCAGAACAGTAGCTGTCGGAGGTCAATGGGAGAGGCCTTCGTTCTGCAGTGGACCTGAGAAGGCTGACGACGACGACGACGACGACGACGATGATGCCATTACGATGATGATGAAACTAACGGAGCAGTGTTCGTCACAGAATGAAGCTAAAAGAGATAACAAAGCTTGTATTTGGTGGTCGTGATAACGATAAGGTCCTGAAGTCAAATTCAGTACTGCGTGTCTCCTTGACTTGGTATTTCGGACAGAGAAGCTTTTGTATTTACGCACGTCCACTCGCTATCCGTATGGCATGTCCGTAACCTCTGAATAAATCCGGAGACGTAACGTAAAACTTAGCTGATGCGCTTTTTAATAGTTTTAGAATCCTTCTCAATTCATACATAATTGAACCCGAGTAACAATAGTCAAAAGTCCAATTGCGTTATCGCCTTTTACGAAAGTACTCCACGTACACAACTTGTTCCCCAAAAGCTAGGAGAAGCAAGTTGTTCTTTCCCGCCGACTACCGAATGATGCAATGTTGCGCACCCGATCAGCAGCACTTGCATCAGCCGAAAAGAGTAGCCGAAAAGGAGCGGATGGCGCGTTAAAAAAAACAGTGCCAATACAAGAAAGGAAAAGGAATAGAAGAAAAAACGAAAAGGAAAAAAATCCCGCAGAAGATTGAAGACACGAGAGGCGGGGAAAGGGGCGGAGGGTGGGGCGTGGGGGGTCGAGGCGAAACGACAGTTGCCGCCGACAGGCCTCCTGCCTCTTCTTCGGCGCACCTCGGGAAAAAAATGTAGAATACAGAAAAAGGGGAAAGTTTGAAAACTCCTCGTTCGCCACTTGGCGCAGGAACCACCCGGCCTTGTGTAGATCCGTTTCCCTCTCCGTTGCGCTATGCGCGAACTTTCCGCACAGGGGTCGAAACGCGTTCTTTGCGTACCTTAATTGGTCCCGAGCCTTGAAGCGTGCCGGTACCGCAACGAACGCAGTGAACAGGATCGTGTTTTCGGCAAAGATATTCTTTCCCCCCCCCCCCCCAAAAAAAAAAAAAAACGTTTACTTTCCCTTTTATTTTTTAAGGTGAAACTTCCAGATTGCTTGCGTAGCTATAGGGGTGCTCTGGGGGGTTAGACTGTCCTCTTCTCTCAGTGCGCGCCACTTGGCTGCCTCGGCTGAGTGCCCGTAGCTTTTGAAGGGGCGATAAGTGAAAACAGCCAAACGGCGACTCCAGTTGGGCGAAGCTCTCAAGGCCCGCACCGATGCAGCACAATCGTGTGTGTACCGCCGGCGCTCGTGCTGCACGCAGTCATCCGAGGCGCCAGTGCAGTGAACCCGGTGATTCTGCCGGCATTCCGACGCGTCAAGAGGAACTTCAAGGGTAGCGCGCCGCCGAAGGTCCAGGATGCGCGAAAAGCTAGGCAGTAGAGTGACGCCCACAAAGAAAAGAAAAATCCACCCGAGCCAAAGCGCGCGCTCAAGTGAGGGCTTGCTAAGAACAGGATTGCTAGTCATACCTGGCTATAACGTAAGGTAAGGTAGGGCAAGGTGAAAGAAGTTCGCTCGAAAACGAACAAACCGCGTAGTAATACCCGTTTTGCTCGCCTGCATTGGGCGTCGGTGGAGTGAAGGGGAACAGGGTGTATAATACACGCTCAGCGGTGGGGGAGGGGGGGGGGGGGCAGGGGCGTGTATAATTCTTAGAGAGAGAGAGAGAGAGAGAGAGAGGGGGGGGGGGGGGGGTTGTCCGCCCCTTACGCCACTCAGCGACGCAGTGGCAGGCCTAGGTAACCCCGTATACACTGACTGATGTGCCGACAAAGGCTGGACGCTGAGATAGCGCATAACTGAAGGAGCCCTGGGAAGCCGGACGGGCCCGTTAGAATCAGTCATCGAAATTCGCCCGTTTTATGTTTTGGCGTCCCCTAGTTGAGGCTCCCGATATTCATCGCTTCTCATTCTTTGACCTCACTATTAAGCGAACTTAGCTAGGGTTTCATGTGTTTTTTTATACACGAGAACAAAAACTGTCGAGGCTTCGCGTGTCCTTGAAGCGCGAGGTGTTCTTATAGCGTGAGACTTTTGAAAAGGAACGTCTCGGTTTGTCTGCTACCACCATGCGGTCACCACCAATGCCGCACGCCCTCCAAAGCATGACTTGGACCTCAAGCTTATCATCAATTATTGGACCTCAAGACCCATCAATTATTATGGGTCTAGAGCAGATAAGATAGTAACAGGCGCCACTTGCAATATCAAAACCTGATTCATACCTCAACTTCGTACTTCTGATCACTTGGATAGGAATTTTGAGTAGGTTAGTTATCAACAGGCACCATTTTCAAGGTGAAACGCCGTGGTAGCTCAGTGGCTAAAGCATTGTGCTGCTGAGCGCAGTGAGCGGGTTCGATTCCCGGCCGCGGCGGCCGCGTTTCTGAGGGAGGCGGAAACCGAAAACGTCCGTGTGTTGGAAACTTCGGCGCACGTTAAAGATCCCCACGTGGTCAAAAACAACTCGGAGCCCTCCCCTACGGCGTGCCTCATCACCTGTGTAGCGTCGGCGCGTTAAACATCATAATAAATTAATAAATTTTCAAGATCAGTAGAATCAAAATAAAAGTGTGCGCGCACGGATGACCACAATGAACACACAAAGGAAATAAAATTTGCTGATATCGTTCACCTAAATTCGGTGTCGCCTCAATGCCGTGGGCAAAGAACTTCGCTTATCCTCCGCATTCAGAAAACGAAATAGCTCATAATTTTCTGCACCAAACGCTGTTGTTTGAAACGTTTTATGAACTTTACGGCTGCATTTGTTCGCGGAAGATATTTCGTAGGCTCACACATACGCGGTTACAAGAGTCGAATCGAGTGTTCCAACATCTTCGTTTCTGCTTCCCGCTTATTCTTCTTTGTTTCATGCATACACCTTTCTGAATAGATTAAGCCCCACAAGCACAACAACGTGTCATAACGCGTAATCAGGGTCTTTTTGCTGTGACCCGCCGCGGTGGCTCAGTGGCTGCTGCTGCGGAGCACGAGGTGGCGGGTTCTATTCCCGGCCGCAGCGGCCGCTTTTCTGATGGAGGCGGAAAGCAAAAACGCCCGTGTGTGCGAGATTTCGGCGCACGTTAGAGATCCCCAGGTGGTCGAAATTAATCCGGAACCCTCCACTACGGCACGCCTCATCACCTGCGTTGCGTCGGCGCGTTAATCATCAATCTTTTTACTGTGGCCGGGTGGGCGGGGGAAGGGGGAGTTATGGTAGCATCAATATTCATGTCTAAACGAAATCTGAGCTTTAGGACACCCAAGAGGCACTCAAAATATGGGGTTTGAAACCTAAACTATGCCTACGAAAACTTTCTGGGCCCGGAACCTCAACTTCCATTTCGGGTGTCTAGCGAAGCTTATAGGGTTCCGTATACTTTTGATGTCCGATAACGAAAACTCCCAAGGTTCCGCGTGTACTTTAATCGCCAGGCGTTCTGCAGCGCGAGCTGCGTTGGAAAACGAAAGTCCCGGTGTTTTGAGCTATAAGTCCGCGGTCACCACCAAGGTTGCACGCATTCATTTGGTTCTAAGCATTCATTTGGATCCCAAGCTTGAACTCTCATTACTTGGATGTGCATTTTGAGTAGACTCGTTGCAGATAGGGACCATTTTCATGATCAGTAGAATCGAAATAAAAGCGTGTGCGCGTGTGCATGTGTCCTTTATCTTACAGAAATAAAATTGATTGATTATCAGGTTTAACGCGCCTACGCAACGCAGGCGATGAGGCGCGCCGTAGTGCAGGGCTCCGGATTACCTGGGGATCTTTAACGCGCACCGAAATCCCGAACACACGGGCGTTTTTGCTTTTCACCTCCATCAGAAAAGCGGCCGCCGCGGCCGGCTATCGAACCCGCGTCCTCGTGTTCAGCAGCACAATGCCTTAGCAACGAGAAATAAAATTAATCTTATATCAATTCTGTATCACTTCTATGGGGCGTGTTAAAACGCTTAGCTGGTCCTGCACAAAGTGAAATGGCGCATGATTTTTTTAGAACTTTCCGTGAAGCCATGAAACAAGTAACAAGCCATTTCCAAAATCTAAAAACACGGCCTAGTTTTCGCATTTCCATCCTTCCGAGAAGCATTGAACATTTAGCGTTTGTTTATTTGCTTGCTTGCTTGCTTGCTCATTTTTTTGTTCGTTCGTTCGTTCGTTCGTTCGTTCGTTCGTTCGTTCGTTCGTTCGTTCATTCGTTTGTTTGTTTGTTTGCTTGCTTGCTTGCTTGCTTGCTTGCTTGCTTGCTTGCTTGCTTGCTGGCTGGCTTGTTTGCTGGCTGGCTTGTTTGCTTGCTTGTTTGTCTGATGGTTTGTTTGTTTGCTTACTTGCTTGCTTTCTTACTTGCTTGCTTGTTTGTTTGTTTGCTTGCTTGCTTGCTTGCTTGCTTGCTTGCTTGCTTGTTTGTTTGTTTGCTTGTTTGCTTGCTTGTTTGCTTGTTTATTTGTCTGTTTTTTTATTGTCTGTCTGTTTTTTTGCTTTTGCTTGCTTGCTTGCTTGCTTGATTACTTGCTTGCTCGTCTGATGGTTTGCTTGCTTGCTTTCTTGTTTGTTTGTTTGTTTGTTTGTTTGCTTGCTTGCTTGTTTGCTTGCTTGCTTGCTTGCTTGCTTGCTTGCTTGATTGATTGATTGATTGATTGATTGATTGATTGATTGATTGATTGATTGATTGCTTGCTTGCTTGCTTGCTTGCTTGCTTGCTTGCTTGTTTGTCTGACGGTTTGTTTGTTTCCTGTCTTGCTTGCTTGCTTTCTAGTTTGTTTGTTTGTTTGTTCGTTCGTTCGTTCGTTCGTACGTTCGTTCGTTTTTTGTTTGCTTGCTTGTTTGTTTCTTTATTTGCTTGCTTGCTTGCTTGCTTGCTTGCTTGCCTGCTTGCTTGCTTGTTTTCTTGTTTGCTTGTCTGTTTGTCGGTTTGTCGGTTCGTCTGCTGGTTGATTGGTTTGTTTGTTTGCTGCGTATAATATCGAAAACAAATACTGTTCGTTTTCGGAGTACATCACATGAATGGCACATCACATACGGGATAGAATAGAAACGCTGTACTTGTATGCGCTATGTGCGTGGCCACCTCCTCGCGTCTGCCCCTTGCTCTTCCACGTAGCCTGTTGCAGACTAAACTGCAAGAAAGATGCGGACATCGTCACTCTCAATCGCTATGCGTCTTCATTAGGAGCTCGAAAGGGGTTCGCCGAAGTGACGTCAACGATACCACACACGTACGACGACATTAGGCTTTTCTGCGTGCCTTATTACCCCGATGGGGGCGGTATTTCCGTTAAAACCGCTGGCTATCTCACGTGTCGGCGGCATGTTCCAGGCACAAGGCAGCAGGGACAACCTTTTATCTTAACGTCACAGCTTGACTCACGAGGCGGCAACGCCGTCGACATCTTCTAGCGAGCTTATCGCTTTCACACTTCTTTCGGAGGCGCACTCCAAGCACAAAAAGCCGCAATATCATATACTCTCGGGGAAAGCTATCTTTATTTGTTTTTTAGTTGATTTTCTTATCCAAGTTGAGCAATACTTGTCAGCGCGCAATCCCCCTCTTCAACTGGGCAGAAAGCCTGTATCCGTTCTTGAAAAGATATAGGCTATGATGAAACAAACTTTCTCGGTTTCGTCGCTGTACTGCCTGTGACGTCACTGCTGACATCTGAGCTTCCGGTAGAAATCTGGGGCTTCTCTGACGAGCATGTCTGGCGAACACCGTATTTTCCCTGTAAACAAGTGGAAATTGCAGCACCACCTCCATCCCTTGCAGCCTGTACTCTCGTACAGCAATGACAACACATTAGGTGTGTGTTATGCAACTATGTTTTACGCTAATCTCAGTGCCCGAAGCTAGGCATCTTAGCTCGGCTGACATCGCCAGGCGCATTAAAGGTCGTTCTGTCTCCCTTTCCCCCACCTCCACCTTCTTCCTCTCTCTCAAAACCGGCCGGCACTCTGAGGCCAAAGACCAGGTATCCTATGGTATCCTGCGCACACAAAAAAAGCCGGCTTCGTGAAAATTAAACGCCGACTAACGGAATGTCGTACAGGGACTTCACCTATTGAAGCATTTAAAAGTAGCTAGTGCTCGGGCGTTGAACACAGGATGTTAAAATAGCTAGCACCTAGCTCTCAGCCCCACAGTGCTAGGAAAGTTCCCTTTCAGCAGTCACAGCCACTAACCTGCGCATTTCTTGTTTGAATTAAGCATGTGCAGGCAACCCAATCAAGTCCGCAGGGGGGGGGGCAACAAGATAATTACACTAGGCCACACATTTTACCCGTACACAGACCACCGTAGTCTATAGTCCTGTTTAACGGGGGGGGGGGGGGAGGGGGGCAGTCATTGATTGATTAAACAGAAATTAGGGTTTCTTCTCATCTTTTGTTGCTGATAAAACTTGGAGGCTCACTAAGAGGGTTCAACTTAAAGTGTGAAGGCGACTCAGCGAGCAATGGAACGGAAGATAGGTGTAACATTAAGGGACATGAAGAGAGCGGGATGGGTCAGGGAACAAACGCGTGTTAAGGACATATTAGTGGTAATTAAGAAGAAGAAATGGACGTGGGCAGGGCATGTAATGCGAAGGCAATATAACCGTTGGTCATAAGGGGAAACAGAGTGGATCCCTAGAGAAGGCAAGCGTGGCAGGGGGCGGCAGAAAGTTAGATGGGCAGATGACATCAAGAAGTTTCCGGGGATCAATCGGTCACAGTAAACACAGGACCGGGATAATTGGAGATTAATGGGAGAAGCCTTTGCCCTGCAGTGGGCGTAGACTGGATTATGATGATGATGATGATGATGATGATGATGATGATTTGTTACTGATAAAGACGCAAACGTCATACGAATTGCGAATGTTCGTCAAAACAGCTATGAAAGATTCTTCAACCTATTTCTGATAACATGGGCCATTAAACGAACTATGTAAACAACTTTTGTTGCATCCGATTGAAAATTCACGCTGCTAAAGAAAAAAAAAGCACTCTGGAACAAAATGAACACGAAATTTTGTCGCTGCATCTATAGGTGGCCCGGAATTTAACATTCATCCCGCTCAACGCCGCGCAATAAAGTCTTTTTTTTTTCAGGCCACACGCCTCGCACGCACGCACGCATGCAGAGGGAGAGAGAGAAAGTGACGGGGAGGGAACAGAGAGAAAGAGAGTCCTGCCTCGTCATTCTGACCCCTTTTGTCCGCGACGAAGACGATCCATAAAGCCAGCCAACAATTGTAATAAACTTTAAAGTGAAGAACAAAAAGCTAAATTTATTCTGAAAAATATAGTAGTTAGATCGTGGTGCTTTTTGCTGTTGTATAGTCTCCGTTGTTTACAAGAAATCCGCAGCGCAGGGTGCACATGCTTCACGGTGATGGGGATATGAAAGCAGAAGTTGTGCCGTATGAACTGTCAATGATAATGCCTTCCCTCCACGATAAAAGATATGTCGAGAGAGCCTCGCCGTCCTGAAACTGCTGTTATATCGTCCCTGAGCTCTTCCTCTACCTGCACTTCATCAACTGCGCTGAGCCTTTTGTCGGCGGTGGTTTCTTTGTCCGCTGCACCAGCTTGCTGAGGGACTCGCGGACAGTGCGGAAGCTATTTTCTATAGAAATACTGTTCAAGCTGACGTATTGGTTAATTGCCGGAGCTCGCGACTTGCCACGACGCTAGAACTGGCCGAAGGCGGCGCCAACATAAATCAAACCACGTAGGACATACCGCCTGGATCATAAGTTGGTTCGGCGACCGAGGTGGTCGGCAACATTTGGCAAAAGCCTTAAGTGCACCATTCTTCGGAAAAAAAAAAAGAAGTTGCTATTCTTCCCCGAAACAAAAAATGTCTGCCGCTTTAGAGCGGCGGCCATTTCTCATTTAGGTTCAGACAGGATTTGAAACCCGGTTTTTCAAAGTGAGAGCCCAGTCCGTTACCACAGTGGCACTCCGCACGTTGGCAGCGATGGAAAAAAAGGTATAAAAAATTGGCCGCGTATCTGCTCCTTTCGTCGCAAATGCCGTCAAAAGACGATAGTCTTTATTGGCTTTTGCGAAGTAAATGCCTCCCTTCGCTTTCCCGCTCACCTCTCATGTTGTTCCTCTTGCGCCGCGCTCCTCCCAAGGTAAAGACGCCAAAGGTTTGCTTGAATCATTTTAAATTTCCCGCGTTCCACTGCTCCAAACCGGGTGTCTCGATGCGAACGCTGCAGAACGGCGAAGACGCGCGTTAATCGAGGCGCCCTACTTCAGCGTTTATAGAACCGCGTTTCCCTACTCCACGTGCGTTGCAAGCAGAACGTGGAACCTATCTAGTGGAACCTTGCGTAACTGTTGCCGGTTGATTTCTTAAAATGGCGCCAGAAGCTATAGTGGCGCGGGCGACAGCAGGCGACGGCGGAGTGAATTCTTTTTCTGCAGTTGATGAAGTATTTAATTTCACAAAAGTCAAGCACGTTTGATTTTTTTATAAAGGAACACTGCAAATATCACTTCTGTATTGATTTGTTGTCTCATATTTGCGTAATGTCTTGTTCTTCTTCAACAATGTTGACAAGTATGAACATTACACCGGACATAGACGGGTAGATTTAGCTGTGACTATATAAGACTATTGCGCAGGCATTGTTTTGCTTTGGCCGGGTGGCTGAATCGGGTCACAGACAGACAGACGGACAGACATACAGACATACAGGCAGACCAAAATTTCTGGGTTTAAGTAGCCCAAGAAAGACTACCGTCTTTAATAGTGCGTACCGCGTGACAAGTAAGCGACATGGCCCTTTAGTCGAACAGGTGCAACCCAATGGAGCAGGACTCTGGTTATGGAGAAGACGTGGCGTGTGTAATCAGTCTGCCTGGTGACGTATTTCCCAGCAAATTAAGAAGACATGAAAGCGAAGTAAGCAGCGCTAATACAATGTAGCGGTAAAGAGGTAGTTGATAAGTATCGCCAGGGTTTGGCCCTTAAAGCCCGCAAGCAGACTCGAGTTCTCCGAAGAATTTTTTCCCCTCTGCAAGACACCTCAGCATATGCTGCACCAGCGTTATGAGGTAGTTGCGGGCAGAATTCCCGCCTACGAAACAGGGTTTCAGGAAGGGGACTTTTTCTGAATAAAGTATTTTTAATGTTTTTCTGGTGTGTCTCTGTCTCTACTTACCTTATATATATATATATATATATATATATATATATATATATATATATATATATATATATATATATATATATATATATATATATATATATATATATATATATATATATATATATATATATATACAGAAATAAATGCCGGCAGTCTACAACTCCAAAGGAGGCACAGGGGAATGGTTACACTATTTTTTGACCGTTAGTGGAGTTATATTACTTTTATTAGTTTACGTAGAAAGAAAGAAAGAAAGAAAAACACGCGCCCAGAGTGGGGACCGAACCCACGCCTTTCGATTAGATCTCGAATGCCAGATAGCCGAATTGGTAAGGCATTCGAGATCTAATCGAAAGGCGTGGGTTCGGTCCCCACTCTGGGCGCGTGTTTTTCTTTCTTTCTTTCTTTCTTTCTTTCTACGTAAACTAATAAAAGTAATATAACTCCACTAACGGTCAAAAAATAGTCTAACCATTCCCCTGTGCCTTCTTTGGCGTTGTAGACTGCCGGCATTTCTTTCTGTATTTCCTAACGAGCCCCTCAGTTCCAAATCATATATATATATATATATATATATATATATATATATATATATATATATATATATATATATATATATATATATATATATATATATATATATATATATATATATATATATATATATATATATATATATACAGCGTTCGTCGCTCCGCAAAACGTCAGCGATGCATTTCTCGGCGAGGCGACGCGCTATAATCCGCATCGCCGGTTAAACCGCCAGCGGCGGAGCAGTGGCCTGAAACCCGAATGCGACGTGGTACCCCTCACGTCTTGCTGCTGCCGTGTCTCGGACCCCGTAACCGCCCCCGAAGAGAGGCAGTTATTTATCCGAACAGATCTGCTTCCGCCGAATTGTGATGGAGCCCGCGAGTGAGTTAATACTGACGCTACGCCAAAGAATTTCCCGAACAAGGCTCCGATGCACTTTCTTCCAGCGACGAAAATTCCAATTCTATCTCAATAGCACGATGTCGTACGCTGAGCTAAGATCCAAGAAAATACCGGTGCTGCTCATTTCCATGGAATATTAAATAAGAGTGTTCCCAAAGGAACTGCAACGAAAAATTATTGGCAGGCATGTGCAATGACAAAACACAACAGAAAGGTGTGCATAGATTGTGCAAATACGAGCGCACAGCGTATGCTGGGCAAGCAAAAAAGAAAGCGAAGTAACCTTTGGCAAATATTTGTTAATACGCAGGCACGTAATGGTGCATGCACGCCTTTAGGACGTGCGGAATCAGGATAAGAAATGTACATGACTACTTTGTGTTTTATAAACAACATATCGAGAGTTAGTCCGGGTTCGGGCTGTTGCCGCAACTGTCGTAATAACTTTAAAGAATGACATCATTTAACGTCTCAGCCAACCGAACTGCGTGACATGCCGTTTTTTTACGTCCATAGACCACGATATGGCTCTTGAGGTGGTAGTCTGAACATAGCCTTAATGACGCTATCACAGCTTAGTCACAAACGGAATTCATAAGAAACTGGATGCGTTTTGTAAAATATCCTGTCCCTTCTTCACAGGCAAAAGCAAGTGATAGGCTGGGTGGTAGAGTAGAGAGAGAGAGAGAGAGAGAGAGAGAGAGAGAGAGAGAGAGAGAGACCCACAAATTCTTGCGCAATTAACAAAGTAAGGACACGAAAGGCTCTCATTTTCGTTCGCACACTGTATTTACTAATGACAGCTCTGGTCATGTCATTAATCTGTAAGCATTATTTGCCGATTACCCTTGAGCACCAACTATGTAACGCCCTGTATCTACTCTAGAAGGCATAATGGGCGACTTTAGGACATTTAACCGCTATAATTGTGTAAATAGATTGTACTGGTCGAATAAAATCAAAAAAGAAATAAAATTGAATTCAGCGTCATTCTATTTTGAAATGAGCACTTTGACTGTGATGACTGTGATGATTATACTCTCTTGAGGTGAATGACCAGCGACGCTGTTTGTTGATTATTGGTTGCCCACAAATTTCCGCTCGAACCGCACCGTCGCGTTGGGGAAGCGTTCTGCGGGATTGTAGCCACACCGACGTCTTGCGTTTTCCCATATCGCAGTATTCTGGGTCCCGACAGGCATCGCGCTTGCGCTTGGCGTCCGTGGCCCGATCGTCGTCGCTGGTCTCCCTACACCACGTCCGCGTCCATTGCCGCCTATTTTTTTCTTTATAACTAGGCTTCACCGTGCAACGCAATTGTGGGAAAGCCGGATTACAAAGCCCAGGCTTACACAAAATTATTCAATGCTTTGGAGGACTCTGCTTACACCTCCTTCCTTGAAGTTGCCTTCACTTCAAAGCACAAATGAATTGCAAAAAGGACAGTTTTAATGCGTGGCATTCTTTCTGACCCACAGCCAGGACCATGTAACGCCCTGCATTTCCACAAGAATGCAGATATCCCGAAAGTTCCACGTGTAATCGTCATAATAGTGCAAATGGAGATGATTTGTCTAACAGAATTTTGAAAAAATAAGAAATAAGAAAGTGTGTAAAAAAATTACGGAAAATAGGAAGCCGTATAACGGCCTGCATTTCCACAATACCGCATATGTTGTAGAAGTTCCACAAGTAATCGTTATATTAGCGTAAATGGAAATAATTGACAGACAGGATTTAGAAAAACCAAAAAATTTGGTTGTAAAGATGTCACACTCAAGAGAAGCGGCATAAGAATGCTACGCATTAGTAGACAATTCTCCAAATTTCTGCAACATTTTTCTAAGGACAAGTACGCCACCTTAGTACTAGCTATGAGGCGCTGGGGGAGAATAGGTGGCCGAAGGAAAAGGGTAGGCCGAAGGGAGGAGGAGGGGAGGGGCTTTTTTTGGTCTACGCACGCATAAAAACAGAGATCTAGCCTTTTCACAGCTCCGCTGTAATAACAACTAACGAAATCAAAAAGGTCTTTCTTTCAAGTAGTACGCCCCCAACACACGAATACGACAAAATAGAAAAACCCGAAAGAAATAAACCGAAACGCATGCAATATGCCAGTACATAGTAGTCCAATGTATCCCAATGTAGCCCAAAAGTTCCCAAAATCTCGCAACTCCTAGTTAAATCTGGCTATAAAGAACTCAATGTGGAGGGAAACGGCTCAGGAATTCTTACACATAGGTGGACAGTACTCAGAATTTCTGCACTTGTAAGCTTACATTCTCTCTCTCTCTCTCTCTCTCTCTCTCTCTCTCTCTCTCTCTCTCTCTCTCTCTCTCTCTCTCTCTCTCTCTCTCTCTCTCTCTCTCTCTCTCTCTCTCTCTCTCTCTCTCTCTCTCTCTCTCTCTCTCTCTCTCTCTCTCAATCAATCGTTTTGCTATACATACCCTTCTTTTTACCTTTCTTCTCTCTTTCTCGGTCACCGGAAAGCCCATGCAAATCCATTTATCCGCGGCATCGGTCCCCAAGTACTTCAATACTATACAGTGCAAATGGATATATCAAAGTGCTGACCAGACCATTTGACCGGTGTGGCGTCGCTTACATTACGCCACCCCGCACAAGCGGCTCGACGAAGAAAGAAATAGGAATCCGGGCCCAGCGCTAAATCCGCTGCTCCCAACAAATAAGAGGAAAAAGAACCACGGGGGCTGGAGGAGAAGGGCAGAAGCGAGATGGGGCGAGCATAAAGCGCGGCAGTGTTCGGCTAAAGCGGCCGCGAATCTCTCCCCCGAGGTGTGTATGTGAAAACGTGCCTGAGATCACGTCTCCTTGGGACCCGCACCCGCCATCTCGGCGCAGAGGTGACACAGGGCGCGGCAACTATACACAGCAGGTAACTATAGCGGTGCTGGTTTGCCGCATGTGGCAGCCGCAGGTCACGTCAGCGTCCCAGCTCTCCGGGGCGCGGACCGCGGGCAGCGCATACCCGCCGCGTCTCGAAGCAGCACGGTAATTTTCTTGCTGACCGCAGCGGCTTCGTCATTTTCTTATCGCAAAGAATACATTTCATTGGGCCCGTAATGCAATACGGAATTTATACTTGCGATATCAGAAACTATTGTCTTAAAGGAGCATGAGACAAAACACAATTTTGCCCAATTTGAAAGAACTTCAGATTCATTCGAGCCGCGAAGTTGTTATTTCTACCCGAAAAAATGCGAGAAATGTTGAAAATGTTTCAAATTTCGCGCTGCAGTGACATAACATAGACAGGAGTGGCGTAATACGGGCCAGTGCAAAACACATCGTTTTCAGTGTGTTAAAGGCGAGTTAGCATTCAAGTAATGCGAGCAAACGGTACTGCGATTTCCCAGCCATGTTTCTTGGTGATTGCTTTGGCCGACGGCCGCCAATCGCACAAACGAGGTTGTGTGACGTAACAGAGATAGAGAAATAACTGGAAAGTGCTGCAGAGTCGCCACTGTTTCATCTGTTTTTCTTAATATATCGACTATGAGCCTGAAGTTTGCGATAAAAGGTTTCTACACCAGATTATTGCAATAAAATGGTAAAAAACTGTCATTGTGTGTGTGAGAGAGAGGGAGAGAGAAAGACTATGTGTGTGTGTGTGTGTGTGTGTGTGTGTGTGTGTGTGTGTGTGTGTGTGTGTGTGTGTGTGCGTGTGTGTGTGAAAGAGAGTGTGTGTGAGAGAGAGGGTGTGTGTGTATGTGTGTGTGTTCGTGCGTGCGTACGTGTGTGAGACAGAGAGAGAGCGTGTGAGTGCGTGTGTGAGAGAGAGAGAATGTGTGAGTGTGTGCGTGCGTGAGAGAGAGACAGAGCGTGGGAGAGAGACCGCTTCCATCTTAATGCGAAAGCTTTAATCACCCATTGAGCGAAACAATCCAAGGCCATGGATTCCTCCTTTTTGAATGTGGATCTCCAGCGGAGCTGTAAAGTCAATGTCACTTAGTAACGGTGGTCACAGTGGCTTTGATATCGCGATGGTACACTGTAGACTCCGGTTTATACGATACGGTTAAGACGAACCACACTTTTGCTCTCTTGTAACGTCCGCAGTAAAACAAAATTCCTCGTAAGACGAATTTCTGATTTTACGAACACATTTCACGCTCACTTTGAGTTCGTCTTAACAGGAGTTTACAAATGATCGGCATACTCGGGACTACGGACATGATGTTAGATTGTTTCAAATGGATGCGCTCACGCCGCTGGATCGGCTTGGCATCGCAAGCCAGACGCCTCCACAACACGAAACGCGTAAACCATTCCCTTTTCAGTACCGACGCATCTACGTTGAAATCACGGACTACGACCGCAGCGGTACACTGTCGTCGCAACTAAACATTAGTCCGAGGAGAGTCTGAGGACGTGAAAGCACTTAAGGGTTTTAAATGCGAAATCATTAATATCTAAGCAAGTGCTTGAGACACTCTGCTTCCGCCCCGCATTCTGGAAGGGTTTCGACCTATTGCCACTTGAAACTATTTGCTTCGCGATCCGCTTCCGCCTTACGCTTTCGAGTGGCCTTCATCTGTCTACCACGCATTGCGCCGGCGCTGGTTCCCTTTCGCTGCGGCCGAGTCAAAGAGCCTGGCATAAAACGCCTTGCGCAATGAAACGGTTCGCGCATCGGGATAGATATCTATTTTCAAGTTGTAAACGGGCGCATTAGCCCCCTTCATGCCCGATTCCTGGCCAATCCCCCGAGTGGGTATGCTCCATAATACGTGGAACAACAACAGTGCACCACGTGACTGCAGATCGTCATGAGCCACGAGCCACGCGGAACCAGTCACGCGGCCGGCAGTTGGAATCGAGACACGAAGCCGCAAGAACCGTGCGCTCGCTCTCTGCCACGCAGGATCACCACCGGCGTCATGCCCCCCCCCCCCCCCCCCCCCCCCTCTCCTCCGCAGTTCGCCTTCTGCTGATCGCGTGGCACCCTGCAATAAATGAAGGCAGGACGCCTCCTCACGTCCCCTTCAGATGTTCAGCGCCGAGAGTTTGTCAGCCCTTTTTTGTTGTTTGCTTTAACTTGTTCTTCGCATGGTAACACATTGGAGAGAGCGTTGTGTCACGTGACTGTTTATGCATTCACCTACGATTGGTTGTGTCTTTGTGTTCAATAAGGGGACAATTGCGGAATAAATGTCGGTCCCTTCTCGCTCTCGTTTGCCCTGCCCCCTTGAGAGGCGTGGTGACCCTCATAAAACCGAAGCGTTTAGATGCTACGACGAGAGGAGGAATAGAGCCCCGCTTGAGCCCTGAGCCGCTGCTATTTTATGCTTTGTAAATACGTGTAAATATTTGACAGGTGTCACAATCAATGAGTCATGCTATTATCATCGATCGTTCCATCCTGTCTTCACGTTCTTAATGAATGGGCTGCGTAGTATCGTCTGGCGCATGATGCTGAAGTCTGCCCTCTTGTTTATACAGTCTTTTCTGGACGTTCTCAATTGCGACCATGGTTCCTTTCTGCTGAGCATCGGCCTGAACACTTCAATGACGACTGTGGTGTCTTGCCAGTCCGTGATTCCTGTCACCCTCGTGGACACCTCGCGTGGCCACTTCATTAGGACGCGGACACCTCACGCGGGTGTCCACGTGGACATCTGCCCGAAAGACACCTCTGGTATTTGACGTGTACTGGGACATCTTCAATGCAGCTACCCTTCCGCACACCATGGACACCTGCAACATCGTACTATCCGTCTAAAAAGGAGATCCACTCGATTGCCGAATTCAGTGGGCTTGGTTGCGCCGCTTTGCGCATGATGCTAAAGTCTTCACTTTCGTCCATACAGGTGAGCGAAAAGTGGTCGTAAATAAGCCAAAAGCAGCTTTCCTTAACTTGTTACGCTACTGAGCCCCGGTGTACATTACTTTATTGCTCTTCGTCAGTGCTGATTATTAAGTTATTTGTTACAACTGAGCGATGACGTCTAAGAAAACCCTGGTCCCAACTGTACTAAGCTAAACGAGGTTCTCATCTTTGTCACTGAGACCAAATCCTCACAACTGTCCTTACAGGCTGGTCTACAATGCGTAGAAAAGAAATACCGCTAGCATAGATGCCACTCTTGTAACCAGAAGAAGGTAGATGAGCTTATCAAAACAATCAGTCCAGTTTTTTTTTCGCGGTCAAGTAGATGAGTGTAAAAAAATCGATCACTTCGGGAATTGTCGCGGTTGAAATTACTTGGTTGCTATGGCGTCGACGAAGGTTAGGATGGAGATAAAAAATGGGGGAATCCTGGTAAACAGCATCGTTAACTACATGATCATAGGAGTCAGTGGGAGGTTGGTTAAGCGTATAGACCACGTTTGCAAAGAAAAGGCCACGCGATATCGGCCTGTTGTGACACGATTTTATAATTTCACAGAGAAAAAAAATGACAGTGCTGCGTAACTGTTCAAAGTGGAAGAGCTCTGTCATGATTGGGCCGCCAAGGATTTTTTATTAGCTGTCTGCAAAACGTGACGGAAGCTGTGGAGCGGTCAGAAGCAGGTGGTGACAACGGCGATTAAGTGACCTCGCCTTATGACATACTTAAACTAAAGAACAGCTTGTAGGTCTGGGATTACACTCAGAACAAACGAGACCGTTCAAAATGGAGTGTTCATGTAGAAAATACGACCACCAATGCGTTCAGACTATCACGCTTCATTCCCAAAATGCGGCCGGGAGCGCCTCCTAACGCCAAATTAGCAGCTCACAGGGTGCTTTTACGGCATATCCTAACACCTACCCACGGCAACAAAATAGACAAACTAGAAAAAACAATTATATAACGCACTTCGTTTTATTAACTCTAAATATTCTATACACGACTTCTACTCTATGTGTATTCTAGTGTGCATATCAACAATCTCGTTCCGTCAGTGCGTTGCTGCTATTGGCGGTGAGATGTTTGAGTGCTTCCCCCTGGCTCTGATGTCAGCTTAGGGACTCGCGCCGCTGTCGTCTGCAACACTCGCGCCGCTGCTACAACCGCGCCTCTAAATATTCTATACACGACTTCTAGTCTATGTGTATTCTAGTGTGCATTCCAACAATCCCGTTCCGTCAGTGCGTTTCTGCTATTGGCGGTGAGATGTTTGAGTGGCGCCCCCTCGCTCTGATGTCAGCTTAGGCTGTCGTCTGCTGTCGTCTGCTGTCGTCTGCTACACTCATGCCGCTGCTACAACCGCGCCTCTGTCGTCCGCTTGTGAGGGGCGGCAGTGTCTGTGTTAGAAATCACCCGTTTTTGATGCTTTGGTGCATTAAAAAGCGTTGTTCCAGCAATTCAGTTATTTTACCAGCTCCTGACACCTCTGAATAATTCAAGCTGTATCCCGCACAAGCTTTCAACACACGAGGAGAGAGAGAACAACTTTCTTTTGAGCATCGCTCAGAAGTTCGGGTGCAACTCGTCCTTTCTACGTTATTTGCGAGGTTCAGCGCTCATAGCTCCTCGATAAGTATTCAAAATGCGAAGGCTTCTATAAAGTATTTTTGAGATGCTCTTATGAAGACTCAACTTTGTAACGCTACGCACCAAGCAGCGGGACCCTACACGCGCATTGCACAGCAGGAAATAAAGCGGCTGTATTTTATTTCTTATTGTTGTTTACTTGTACCAGATGAATGTTTTTTTTTTTCCCTGTCCTAACGCATTAATTTTTTTGCACCCTCACAAACGTCTTATTGGGAGGATTTGGGATGTTTGAGAGGCTCGCAATGTTCTGTGGATATTTTCTTCATGCTGTAAGGCATACAGTACCTTCTTCAGAAATTTGCTTTCGTTATGGCTGCGTACAGGAACATGCATATTCGCAGCGTGCATTGTTATTCCCATGAAAATGCAATGAAAAGGTTTGTGCTACGCAACCACAGAACGGCGCAGACAACGCAACGTTGTAAGACTCGTACTCGAAGGCGGCTTTTGTGTCCTGAATTTCTATCGTAACCATCGTTATTGTTACGAGCTGAATATAACCCCCAACATTTATGACATGATTACGGTGTTAAAGGCTTGATACACTCGCTAACGAACGCAATAAGTAGTACACCTGCCGCTTTTCAACATAAGAGGAATTGCAACCGATGAATTTGTCCAAGCAGATCTTTACTGTTTTCCAATCCCTTCAGGCGTAAAGAACAAATCCTGGCCTACTCGTGATAATTTTCGCTGAACTGAAGAAAATTACTTTTACCCTCTTGTCCTGGAATGAGAATCCCGCCCACTAATCAGCTTGGTTTTACTGTTTCTCCTCCTCTTGACTGCACTTGTACTATAACACATATCTGGATATTGGGAAGATATGGCTGTGGCAAATCTACCAAAATATCCCTCCGAGTGTGAACAGACATAGCCTTACTGTATATTTATCATACACGTTGCTCGCTTTGCTCAATGGGCCTTCATACTGGTTAGAGCCTAGTATAAAACCAACGCGTGCCTATACACAGCGTAGGTGGTTTGGAACTCAACCTACATTTTGGTGCCCCATAGTGCCTGTCGGAATACTTTTATGCCAGGACAACGTAAATTGATGTGATGCAATACTTTCGAGTGTTCAGTAAGGTTGCAAGAACTGTTTTACCTAATACATGCGATTACCGGGAATCGTAATGTCTTTTGCCAAAGCCGAGATCCCCGAAGGCCTGGAATTTGTTTTGGTGTTGCATTTTCGCTGTGGTGTGTTGTTAGACTCTGGCTGTTCCCTTTGTTCGAAAGACTGCTGAATACAGAAGCTGGCGCCTAGCTCCGACTCTTCGCGCTCCGCGCTCCGGCTTCGCAGGAATGGCGCGACGCCGGCAATGTTGTTTCTTCCGGAGCGGTATCAAAAACTATACTTTAACTGACACCAGGAGCTAGTGTATGCGATTTAAGTCTCTCATTATGATAAAAACTGGCTCATAATCAAAATCTGGGGCGGACAAGCATAAAACGTTAGTTGCGCACAAAGAAACCGCAGGGAGAACGAGCCCGAGTGAAGCAGACGCCAAATGCGAGGATCTTTAAGCCGAAGTCACGGAGGCACGCTTTGCAGTGCCGCCCTGGTCGCGCTCACCGCCAATAAAGTTCACATAACAGTTATGCAAAAAATACACGCACACATACATACATACATACATACATACATACATACATACATACATACATACATACATACATACATACATACATACATACATACATACATACATACATACATACATACATACATGCATGCATGCATACGTACATACGTACATACAGCATACGTACATACATACATGCATACATACATGCATACAAGCATGCATGCATATATGCATGCTTACATACATACATACATACATACATACATACATACATACATACATACATACATGTATACATGCATGCATACGTACATACGTACATGCATACATACAAACATACATACATGCATACAAGCATGCATGCATATATGCATGCTTACATACATACATACATACATACATACATACATACATACATACATACATACATACATACATACATACATACATACATACATACATACATACATACATACATACATACATGCATGCATGCATGCATGCATCCATCCATCCAGAGTTGTTAGGCCAGCATTGTTAAGCCAGCAGTGTTGTGTGTGCCTCCTCTTCTCGTCCTGCGTTCTGTTCGCTGGTTTCCCTTTTATGAACATTATAAACCAACTAGCCCAGCAATTCACTCTCTTGATCCATCCATCCATCCGTCCATCCATCCATCCATCCATCCATCCATCCATCCATACATACATACATACATACATACATACATACATACATACATACATACATACATACATACATACATACATACATACATACATACAAGCATACAAGCATGCATGCATGCATGCATGCATGCATTTATTTATACATACATACATACATACATACATACATACATACATACATACATACATACATACATACATACATACATACATACATACATACATACATACAAGCATGCATGCTTACATACACACATACATACATACATACATACATACATACATACATACATACATACATACATACATACATACATACATACATACAGCGAATCAGAATAGGAAATGAGGGGCTCGTTGATATAAGACAGAAATAAGGGTTGGCAGTCAATAAAACCTCGGAAAGCAGAGGAGAACGTGGTAGGTTATTGAAACAGATAAAGAATTTGAAAGACAGAAAGAAAGTGGAGAAAAAATTCCCGCCAGGTGGGATCGCAACACACGACCTCCGAACCCGCAAATCTCCACTTTCTTTCTGTCTTTCCAAATTCTTTATCTGTTTCAATGACCAACCACGTTCTCCCCTTTGCTTTCCGAGGTTTTCTTGACTGCCAACCCTTATTTCTGTCTTATATACATACAAGCATGCACGCATACATGCAAGCATAGATACATACATATATACATGCAAACATGCATACATACATACATACATACATACATACATACATACATACATACATACATACATACATACATACATACATACATACATACATACATACATACATACATACATACATACATACATACATACATACATACATACATACATACATACATACATACATACAGCGAAGCAGAATAGGAAATGAGGGGCTCGTTGATATAAGACAGAAATAAGGGTTGACAGTCAAGAAAACCTCAGAAAGCAGAGGAGAACGTGGTAGGTCATTGAAAGAGATAAGGAATTTTGAAAGACCGAAAGAAAGTGGAGAAAAAATGCCCGCCAGGTGGGATCGGAACCCACGACCTCCGAACCCACGACTCCAATTTCTTTCTGTCTTTCCAAATTCTTTATCTGCTTCAATGACCAACCACGTTCTCCCCTTTGCTTTCCGAGGTTTTCTTGACTGCCAACACTTATTTCTGTCTTATATCCATACAAGCATGCATGCATACATGCAAACATACATACATACATACATGCATGCATACATACATACATACATACATACATACATACATACATACATACATACATACATACATACATACATACATACATACATACATACATACATACATACATACATACATACATACATACATACATACATACATACATACATACATACATACATACATACATACATACATACATACATACATACATACATACACTGATCAAAATGATATGTATACATTATACGTTTCCGTTGTTACTTGACAAGAACTAATAGTGACAAACGTCCCAGTGAAGCATGCAAGGCGGCCGATAAAGGCGTAGCTTATTTTAGTCTTCCACGAATTACGGATGTCGGTCACTGAGCAACGAAACGGTACAATACATGCCTGCCGCACGAAAGGGTTTACTTATTTCCTTGTCTCGGTCGCCGAAGGTTTCTTCACTGCATGGCTTACGCGTGCTGCGAAGAAACAGACGCTGTCATCGGACTGTGCTTATAAGAAAGTTGTGCGTTAACGGTAGAATAATTAAATACCTGTGCTCCGCGGATACTTTCGACCTGTATGTGAACATCGATGTCCTCTCAGATTCTGAAACTCTGTTCCCCCGTCCACACGACCCATATCTACAAGTAATCGAAGTCCGCATGCTACCTCCCCGCTCAGGGTCTTGCTTTCCCCTCCTCACTGTCCCTATTCAACAACGTTAAAGGGCTTTTTCACGCCCACTGGATCCCTGGTCACGCAGGCGTTGCAGTAAATGAACGCACTGATCAACTTGCCCGCGAAGCTCTCTTCCGTGCTCCTGCCGACGCCCGCGACACAAATCATTGTCCTCTCCTTCCACCCCCCACCTTAGCAGACCTGCACCCGTCGCATGTACCCTCCTCTGCTCAACGGCTGACACGTCGCGAGCAAGTAACATTCGGCAGGCACAAACACATACACTGCACACACCCACTCGGCTCCATTTATTCCAACGCACGTCAGATGGCCCTGTCCCACTGTGTGCCCACTTCCTTACTTCATCTACCCTGGGCCACCGCCTCTGGGACTGCCCCCCCAAACCTACACAACCATTAATTACACAATTAATGGAAGCACGTGTTGCAATGAATAGACGCAGTGTTTGGAGAAGTGGTATCCCCAGGCACGCGGTACAACGCACATAGCCTTCAATATCAGCTATACGGGGCATTTCTTTATCTGGCAACGCCCGAGAAAGAAAGGCACATGGAGCCGTGATTAGAGGAATAACCCTGCGAGACATTGTTTTCCCATATCATCAGCATGTGTCCAAAGATAGAAAAGAAGAGTTCTGCCGTTGTTAGCGAGCGTGGGAGGTCAACGCTCAAGGCACAATGCTGACACCAACATTACTGAGCCCGCAGTTTATTTCTCTCGAGACCACGGCGACATCTCGCCTCCCGAGACACTACACGGCGGCTGGGGATTCACGTGGGATGCCGGAAATATCAGACCAAATCAACCCGGCCCAACATTACTGCAATAATATAGGAAGATATATATGGACTCGTTTGGAGTTTTATTTTAGCTCCCTGTTAGTCTCTGTTTAGCGAAAGTTATTTTCGTGCTGCGGTGGAGCGTACACGAGACGCGTTTACGCACTAATGCTTCACCGCACTTTAGCATTTCGCCCCGACACTGCTTAACGTCGCCGCCTTATTTGTTTTTCGCGCGAAGACCTCAGGGACACGGGGGCGTTCGGCTTCCGTCAGTGCGCTGTAATGAGCTGAGCGGTCGCCTAGTTCTCTAATAAATTGTGGGTTCACGGCGTGCTACGTGGCACAACTGCAAACGTACCACATTCCGCGACAAAACTTAACGTATGTTGCCTACATTGTTGGTCGTTTTCCCTTTTTATGGCGGATGACGCATAAAATCTTTTTTTATAACTGTGTATATCCATTACGTTTATTGTTGTGTCTGCCCTAACAGCATAGGGCGAAACTCGTAGTGAGGCAACAATGCAAAGACCGGCGGAGAAATGACAGGGCAGATGTGATGTGCGCTTTTCCTGTGCATTCTGGAGCGCTGCGGTTTGCCCGCCGCATTTGAGACGTGGTGGTCCCATGGTTTGAGCACGTCCACCTTAATATACCAAGTAGTAAAGAGCAGCAATGCGCACCAGTCTTTTTTTTTTTTGTAATCGTACTGCACAGAGACCCTACTGTTCTCACAGCCGCCTTACTTGCTAGATCGGTACAGCACGTGAGCATAACCTCGCTTCAAAGATCATCAGTGAAGCAAATTGCTTTCATCCCTGAACTAGCCACTCAGCCAACAAATCATCGCGCGTTCACAATGGTGGTGGGGGTGGTGGGGGTGGTAGTAGTAGTAGATGATGTAGTAGTAGCAGTAGTAGTAGTAGTAGTAGTAGTAGTAGTAGTAGTAGTAGTAGTAGTAGTAGTAGTAGTAGTAGTGAATCCCATAATGGTAGCTGGATCCCATAATTTGGCTAATGGTAGTGGATCCCATAATTTGGATCCCATAATGGTAGCTGAACAGCTGTGATAGAATCTCTTGATGATGATAACGATGGGGGTGGTGATCATGGTGATTATGATGTCGACAACGAAGATGACGTTTTATGCAGCAAAGGCACCATGGCCAAAGAGCACAAATACATTATGCTCGATTCAAACTCCACGGTATCAAAAACGTACAGGTGTAGATTGCCATAGAAAGAAAGGTAAAACAAAGTTTAACAAAATGCGAGTTGAATAAAACTATAAATTCATTACGCAAAATGAGAGCACCTCAGCATGAAGGCTGCGAATTTGCGGGTAGAATGCTGTTTGGTAGAAAAGCTAAATGGTACAATTTGGTGGTAGAAGAATTGATATCACGTAACTCACATCACGCGGCTTACACGAGCCGCGATACCTTGAGTAGCCTCCAGACAATGTGCTGGATTCGTGTACGTAGGTCCCCAATTCTTTCGCAGTTACTTAAGAATTGGCCGGGTATTTGTTCGTTTTAACATTACAGGGCGCTTGCTGAAATTCCTACGATCAAAATGTAGCATACAATCGGTTCATTTCAAAAATAATGATTTATGTACTCGTTCATTTTAAGTCAGGCGAAAACGTTATCACGCTCTTAACTTCATAATAATGAAAAATCAATCATTCAAACAGTGACACGTAGAAAATACCTTCCACTTCGACAAAAAAAAAATGCGTGTTTAAATTTGGTGGGTTGAGAGAAATACGTTATGATCAAAATAGCTTTGTAGTGGTAGTTTATCACCATAGCCTTTTATTATATGTGTAAAACGCAGTATTCGGTGTTAATATTAATATTCTAGGTTTTACCGACCGTCGTCATATATACCGATAACAGCACCTCCACAGGACTACTTCTTAGGGTGCTCTTTATGACGCGGACGTATTTGTCGATTACGCTCGGCTACTTGCAAACTTCTGAATACGCCGTGTAAGATAAGGTTGCAACGAACAAAAGGTGTTGTCTTGCAAACCAAGGGAAAGGGCGGTTTATCCAAAATGAGTCCATTAAAACACTGCCTAATGCGTTCACTAATATAGATAAAATCTCTTTCACATCCTAGGGCGAACGGTTTAGACACATTCCAGTTATTACACGCTTGATCTGTCCTGAAGGTATGTTGCCACTAAATTCAAAAGTCGTTTTTTTTTATTTCAAGGCGATACAAATATTCCAGAATTATGCGTTGCTCAGTCCCACCGCAAAAATGTCTGTCTGTCTGTCTGTCTGTCTGTCTGTGTCCGTCCGTCCGTCTGTCCATCCATGTGTATGTACGTATGTATGTATGTATGTATGTATGTGTGTATGTATGTATGTATGTATGTATGTATGTATGTATGTATGTATGTATGTATGTATGTATTATGTCTGTCTGTCTGTCTGTCTGTCTGTCTGTCTGTCTGTCTGTCTGTCTGTCTGTCTGTCTGTCTGTCTGTCTGTCTGTCTGTCTGTCTGTCCGACCGGCCGAAGGGAAAGAACGCTTGATCAGAAGTGTATATAGACATGGCGTTTCCAACCTACTAAAATTGGTGGAATGCATCTTACATGTCAATCTTGTTCAGTAAAAATGGAACATTAGGTATATTTACGGAGGAACGTCATTACATAAGTGACAATAGCAGCATTAGTTTAATTTAACATAAACGGTAGATTGGTGTTTGCAGTAGCAAGGAAGAAAGGTCTAAAAATCGTTGTTGAAGAGAGGCGGGATAAAAGTAAACACTCAAATCAGGTGTCTCCTCGAACTGTTGTAGGAACAATGAAAAGAATAGGTCCCAAGCGATGGCGCCCGAGTCCGGCGAACACGAGACGATTCGCCCCAATTCAGCACTTTGTTTAGTTTACTTTTATCGCGGGACCCGGCAGAGAGGAGGAGAACAGCGTGAACGCTGCGGGGATACAGGGGGAAGGCCGAAGACTATCGTCTTTTGACGACATTTCCAGGGCAACAAGCAGGTACAAATATTTTATTACTCAGGATGTTCATGATAAACTACCTTACAAGAGGTTATTACTTTAGAGGTAAGGCGGGCGCGCCAGATTTGAGTACTAGGCTATATCCGCAATGCTATTGGGCAAGCAAATATTCATTTTGTTCCGCAGTATTTTCTAGTGCTCAAAAGTTTTTCAAAATAAGTTATTGTACAGGCTTACCTGTATCGAGCATTCATATTCTAACAGTTCCGTAAGCGCTGCCTTTGAAAAATCTGCATCAAAACTATTATACATACAATTCATCTTGTGAAAATCAATAAAAACGCCGCGGCCATCATAGGTCACTTATGGGACACCGGCATTGTCTGTAGAAAAGTTCTTGATGTCTTTGGAATTCTCTTTAATCTTGTCTATTTCTCATTTTGGCAAAAAGGCTGTTTTTGTCCTCCCTTCGCTGTCGAAAACGATCGTTTTTCCAGGCCAAAGGCGCCTGCGTGACGAGATGTTTTATTCTACTTTCATTGCGAAC
This sequence comes from Haemaphysalis longicornis, assembly GCF_048455015.1. Lineage (NCBI taxonomy): Eukaryota > Metazoa > Arthropoda > Arachnida > Ixodida > Ixodidae > Haemaphysalis > Haemaphysalis longicornis. Next base: position 51,005,160 of record NW_027526422.1, read on the forward strand.
TTACTATGTCCTCTGCAGTCACAATTCTCGGTGTTCTCAGCTCTCCTGCTGAGAACACCCTGTTGAGAGGCGCAATCGTGTCGTTGAGTGTGTTGGGTTGTTTCCCTCTGTTTATTCTTCGTATTGTTGTTGTTGTTGTGGTCGTTGCCGATAACGATGAGTTCTCAGTGCTCCGCGGTCAGTGGGCCATTTTGCTAGCTTGCCGTTCTCTCCGGTATCTGAATGTTGCGTGACCCGCACACGACGTGATCCGAACTGAGGTTGGGGAGAGAGAGAAATGCCGCTAAAGCGCTTCGTGTTTTTGTGCACACAGGTATCCCCATCACGTGGGTGTGGCCGCAACACCCTTTGTTAGATAATCTGCCCTTACGGCTTCTCACAATCAGTGCTCTTATCTGGAGGCACAAATAGGGGGTTGGGCAGAGGTCAATGGTTTTGCGAAGCCGACAGCTTGTGTACAAACACACTAAAAGCACTAGTTTCACTAAACACACGAGAGACGCAGCTAGACAAATCGTTTGCAAACCACTTGACACAAAAACATTGGTTAAAGGGGCCACGAGGACAGAACACAAGATTTTTGCGATTTGCAGGAACTAGCTTTTGTTAACTCACTCAGCTCCATTGTATCCACGAAAGACCTTTATAACACAAAAAAATAACTTCCGAAATATTTTAAAATTTTCGAATTTCGCGCTCCCGGGTGACTGCAGCTCACGTCGCTCATGTGTTTCCGTATTGCCGGGGTTATTGGTGGAGGCGGGTACCCATTCAAAGAAAATGCTTTTGTCGGTGCGACGTCTTGCCTTAAATAGGCCATGGATGAAGACAAAATAGAACTTTGCTTAATTAGAAAATATTAGCCTCAGCTCACTGCGCTCTATTCGAGGAACGAAAGACATTTTTTTTTAACCAAAAAAAACTTGTTGATTTCTCTGTCATATGAACCGGTAAAGCACGAAAGTTAAATGTGCAGCGAAATCTGAAGCTGAACATGATTTTCGGGTCGGCGGCTGTCTTGTGGGTGTGCTTGGCGAGCGACGTCCTGCTGGCGGGTCACCTCGGCAAAGGTGTACTGGCGTCATTTCCGTGACGGATATGGCGTCAGCAAAATCTTGATGCATAACGGCATAAAACACTTTCGTGCTAAAATACAAAACCCGAAAACGAACAACCCTAAATATGACGTACTCTTTAATTCTAAAGTTTGTTTCCCCGCAAGAAGACACTGTGTGCAGGGGTGCACCCTCTACAGGCTGCTTGCTCCGTTGTACTGGCGTCATTTCCGGGACGGGTATATGACGCTTATGGACATGAGTGACGTAACATGGGCCAGCAGTAAAACATAGCTATCGGTGTGTGAACTGTGCGTTAGCATTCTAGTGATACGATCAAACGGGACTACAAGCCCTATACTACACTTGCCAAGTCACGTTTCTTGGCAGTGGCTTAGGCCGGCGGCCTCCAATGACACTAACTAGATGCTGTGACGTCACAGAGAAATTGCCGAAAAGTGGCGGAGGGGGGGAGGGTGCCACCGGTTGATATGTTTTTTTTTAATATCGCCATTATTTGTTCGAAGATTAAGATGAAATTGGTATCGTTGTAAACAGGACAACGCAGTATTTTAATAAACCAAACCTGAATTGTATCGTCATGACCCTTTTAAGGACGAACTGAATGGTGAGTGGGGATGCGGCGCCGGAGGGCCAACCCAAAGAAACTTGGGTGTGTGTTCTGATTCCTTCGTGCGTACTCTGATGCCTGGTAAAAGACTACACACCCACAGAGTAGCACATACCCACGGTTGGGTATGGGACGACGCTTCGTAAATAGAAATGCGTACTGCTTTCGCACCTTATTGCGTGGTTGGGGCAGCCAGCACTCCCGTACATTTTAAAGACGACAGCCTCTCTTGGGCTACATAAACGCAGAAATTTTGGTCTGTATTCCTGTCTGTCTGTCTGTCTGTCACTCGATTCAGCCACCCGGCCAAAGTGAAACAGAAGCTGCGCAATATATGCCCACAGGTTAATCTTAACGTCTAAGTGCGGTGTTAATGTTCATACTTGCCAACATTGTTGAACAAGAACAAGACATTCCACAAATATGAGGCAGAAATTCAATACATGAGTGATATTTCCAGTGTTCCTTTATTAGAAAATTTAGGAATGCTTGGTTTTTGCGATAGTAAATGAAATACTAAATCAACTGCAGATAACCGCCGCCTGCTGTAGCCTGCGCGTATACCTGGTGGCATTTAAAAAGATCAAATGGCAACAGCAACGAAATGTTCCACAAATAGGCTCCGCATTCCGCTTGGAACGCTCGTGGAGTAGGGCAACGTGGTTCTATAAACGTTGTAGTAGGGTGCCTTGATTGACGCCCGTCTCCGCCGTACGGCAGCGCTTTCATCGAGGCACCCGACTTGGAGCAGTGGAACGCGGTAAATTTATATTGATTTGAGCAAACATCTGGCGTGTTATGTTGGGAGTAACGAGACAGGAGGGGAACAGCATGAGAGGTGAGTGGGAAAAAGAAGGGAGGCCTTTACTTGCCAGGGGCGCCAGTCGGCTATTATCTTTCGTCGACATTTGCAGCGAAAAGAGCAGATACGCGGCCGTTTTTTTTTAATGGTGGGATCCTTCCAGTCCTGGTGTCGCTGCGGCTGTAGCGAGCCGAGTTCTTTCTTTAGGGTGTACGTCCCTCAAGGCGACTACAAAGGCTGCCTTCGCAAGGCAGGTGTTCTGCGTACCAGGTCGGCATCTCGTTTCTTTGCGAAAAAGGCGTCTGTGGCGGTCATCGAATCGTTTCATCGATATAGGCAATCGATTCAACGGCGCCTAGTTGTCTGTTGCACGTTCCTTTGTTAATGAGAAGCATCTTCGGTGTCGCCTTACTGTCTTATCGGTAACAGAAGGTGGAATGTAGAGAAACGAGCCTACGTGATGAAATGTGTCTGAAAAAAAAAAAAAAAAAAGAGACTTTACTCTTTCGGTATGGCAGTAACGCCAGATACGTGACTCAAAGATTGATACGTATGATGAAACACTCCGTGCAATTCTTCCGATAACAGAAAGGCAAAAATTAAGGCGAACTCGTATAATCTGTGCGCGCATCCTTAAAATTTCCCCGTACCTGCGGCCGCGTCAGATATAGCAATCTCTCGAGAGAATACATTTTAGAAATTGTGCACAAGAGGAGATTGTGACGTTAAAACCACTTTGTTTATTATCTTTTGTTTATTCTACTTCCTCTACCGCTGTCCCTTATCCTTATCCCCAGTACTGTTCGTCGTACGACGGTTGCTGACGATGGCCGCCAGTGAGGGTCGCGTTGAGCCTCGTTCATCTTTCAGCGTTCTGCCTCGTGTCGGTCGAAAGACGAAAGAAAAAAAATGCGATTATCTTATCGTGGATACGCTCGGACCCGACATCTTTCTACGTAGCCCTCCTGAATTACGAGGAAAAGCTTTCCAGAAATGAATGGGCTACGTTGTAGATCAGGCAATGACCACTTCTTTCAGTCATTTGGTGACGCAAGAAAGAAACAATGGTGGCCGAGTCCGGGCCAGCTCAAAAAGCGAGCCTCTCCTTCTCGCTATTCTTTGAGAGATACTGTGCTGCTAAGAAAAGTCACGTCCCTCTACCGCAGGCATGCAGATTTTTTTTCCCTTGTAACTGTAGCTCTCTGTGCGGCATAGATTTACAATCAGGCTCTTTTAATAGTAAAACTCAAACACGCCCAGTTTTGCTGGGACAGCTGCAGACGCTGAAATGTACAGCCTCTTTAACCAGCCCCTGCATCGGTTAAGGACAACTTCTCAGTTACAGTATAGGTAATTATCTTTCGTTATCTATTTCTTTACCATTTCACCTCCTCTCCGTATTTAAACAACTGAAGAGCTCTAAGTTTCGTAACTTAAATTCCCAGCGAGGATTGCATGAGGGACACTTTTGCCGGGAAAATCGGGTTGTTGATAACTTTTCCAAATACGATGCTTTAGACGTAATATACGCATGCACGCACGCACACACACACACACACACACACGCGCGCGCGCGCGCGCGCGCGCGTGCACGGCCATCTCATTTGTCAGTTTTGGTGTTGGACACCCATTTTGTTGTTTCATAAAAGGAAATCATTAGGCTACAACTGATTTCCAGTATGGAAGCCCGACCGCGGGTGTATAAAAAAAAAACTTTTGTAGGCTGTTGTCATGTTCAGGAAATGGAAGCATGACTCTTGGGGGTTTCTAGACTTGGTCTCATCTATAGAAACGAGCGCAACCATTACACCGACGAAATCGCAGACTCAGCCGCCTTGTGGCCTTGTCTTGTCTTGTGGTGCTGAGGGTGTATTGGGCCTGGTAAATGTTTGGAGCTCCTGCCCTCGCTCTCTGTACGGTCAGAGAGGGTGGGCGAGGATAGACATCCATCTGTCGTGCTGCGCCAGTCTCTTCACGGCATTTCGAGATCCTTGGCTACGCGCGCGGGAGCGCAATATGCGAGCAACGGTCTTGTTTCAGCCCGAAACATCGCACTCATAAGCCTTATACCTCCTGATGAGCACCGGTTTGAGTTCGATGGATTATACGTACCTTCTGCCAGGGAGTGCAGCTCTGTCCTGCGCTACCGCTCCCGCTGGAAATACTTCCTTATAAATTAAAAGCTTCTCGCCAGCGGCCAATTAAATGACGGCGCAAACGAAGTGCGGAAGCAGGCATAGATCGGCAGGCTCACTATCACACTCACCCATTACCACTCATGAGTGAGTGGTGAGTGAGCCTCGCCATTGTTTCGGACTGGCGAGTGTGAGTGCGAGTGAGTGCGAGCCCCACTCAACACTTGCGAGTGCACTCGCGCTATTCGCGCCATTTTAGGGGCTTACCGCAGTGAGCGCCACTATTGCGCTTCTATTGGCTATCCTCCGTGATGGTTATTAATTGCTTTTAGCTTCGGAAACGTGTCATCACTGAGCTCCTGCTGAGGCGGGTAGTGAGCGTGAGTGGGTGCAAGTAGTGCAGGGCACGTAGTGAGCGTGTGTCTGAGGAAAAATAATTTTTTCTGTGTGAGCGGGCGTGATGGGCGCCCAGTTTTGCCGAGATATGGAAGCAGGCATCCTTATGGGCGGTTAATTACTCTGTGCCCAGAAATATGGCGCTGGCTGTCACAAGATAAAGTGCGGAAAATTAGCAATTTGCTTATATGCCTGCCGCTAATAGCTAACCTTGATAGAACTAAGAGGGTAGGATTTAGGATTGATGTTTTAAAATCCATGGTCGGATGGCGCGTGACATCCCGCAATACCAAGGGGATGCCAACGCCAATCACTCAATTAGTAGGCCAGTCAATTCAATCAATCAAACAAACACAGACAGTCGTCTCCTTTCAAACGTGCCAGTTGTGTTGCAAAGCAAAGCACAGTCGAATTCTAGCATCCAGCCAAAAAAGGTATAAGCGTTGGGTCTACACCCACAATGGTCGAAATGCGACCCAAGATTGTATCATGTTAGCTATGGGTTACCTTATCTCTTTAAAACGGATGCGAGGAGAAAAAGGGTAGACTACAAATACATCTATTCTCAGAACATATTAATTAACGGCAAAGTTTACCAACGTCCGAGCACTGAAAACAAAATGACAGAAACCCCGGAATGTTGACATACGTTTCCCGCTGCTGATTTCGCATGGCGAGAAAGTGCGAGAAGAGCTAGCTGGCGGACATACTAGAGGTAACACAGAATCTTTCGACGTGCTCACGGGCGATCCTCTGCGCTGCGTTGCCGCCAAAGCAGCGGCCACACTAAGAACTGGCGGCGCGTGAGGCGCACGCGCCCAGTAAGTAGCTTCGAAAACGCGTCTCCCAAAATACTAGCGTGCCGCACCGCCCCCTGCGATGATGTAGCGTACGTACACGTAGCCCGGGTTGCGCATGAAGTGGTGTCGCAGCAAGAGATCAAAGGTGGCGCCCCCTACACGCGAGATGCGTCGGATACTCGCTATTGGCTCCAGATAAGCATCCGTATCTCGATGGCCCGCCCTCACACTCCGTGACGTCACAATGAATTCGCGAAGAGACACGGAAGAGGCGCCCACTTCGCCAAGTCGTTCCGTAGTCCCGCGGACCGTATTTACAAACTCAATGACGCAACACCTGGCTTCCCAAAGATCACGCCCGCCATCGGCTGTCACGTAGAAGCGCCAATCCAGGGGCTCCGTTTAGAACCGCCCCCCCACCCATCCCCACTCGGCAGGGACTCGCCTTTGCTCTCTCCCCCGGACCGAGCGCCCGTGGCGAGAAGGCCGCGTCTCACATTCTCCCCCAAAGGGAGCGCGCTACTTAAAAGATCGCCGCGGCCTCCGACGCTCATCGTGATCCTAGTGCCAGCAGAGCGAACAGTCGCAGCAGCAGCAGCAGCACCGCTGTGTACGGCTTTTGTCCGGAGTGCACCGTAGCTAACCGATAAGACTCCGCGCCATGCCGATACCGACGGGTATGTTCGCCGTCGTGACTCTGATCGCGCTCACCGCTCTCAGCCCGGACATCCAGGGGCATGTGCTCAGGGTGAGTGGTGGGTCACTCCCTCTCGTCTCTTTTCCTCCCCTTTTAGTACCGGCTCAACGGTGGAAATTTTGCAGCTTTTTCGGCTGCTAGGCATTGCGTCAGACAGGGGGAATGAGGACGCCCTTTTCGACGGCGATTTCTCGGTTTTGATATTATAGTCGTAGCAAAGCAGAGAACCGGTACCGCACCCGGTGGGCGAGTGGTGCCACGCTGCGTGCGAAGAGGCAGCGAAACTGGTGCGCATGCGCAGATGCGTCGGCCGTGTACCGGGAGCGGTATCAGGACCCCTTCTCCACTCTTTTGGCCAATTTTAACCATGCAGTTAAATTTGTTCAGCCCCTGAGCAGTTTTTATTGGCAAACTGTCATCGCGCAACAACAGCAAGCGATGATTGCTGTTGGTCTCGCGACAGGAAAATCCGCAGGAGACGTTTTGCACATGAGGGCCCTTACAAACTTTTTCCTTTATCATTGCTCAACGCTTTATCGCTTATGACTGTTTCTTCCTTCCATCCCTCTCAGCTCCTTTGCGAAGTTTACTTTCGGCGGCTCATTCACACAAATTGTGAGGGAGTAAGCAATTGCAAACAGAGTAAGATCGACTTTATCGTCGATCTTATACTACAGTTACGTTATTCTAAAATTTCGACGTCTAGAGCGTGTCTAACTACTGACGTTGCTTCCCTGTCGTTATCCTGCCCCTTCCGACATAGCAAGCAAAAAAACCGTTGTTGTTGTTGTTGTTGTTCGGCAAATGCATCAAAAGTAGCGATCTTGAACGCCCTGACACGCGTGTGTCAATGCTCACCGAGGCATGACCTCATCTAAATGCACGTGATGTTTTAACATTCCAACAAAGGCAGGCGTAAACGTTGCCTAAATACCTGACCAGATTATAGTCTGCAAATCGCAGGCCGTGTTCCGTGTTTTTCGCGGCCTATTTACACGCGTACATACTTATTATGTTTAGCAGAAAACTGCGTTTTCTCGCCCCATCCTTTTTGCCTATTTGCTCATGTCACCCACGACGACACTTGCGAGCATTGTTATCTCTGATAAATTTAAACTTCTCAGTCATTCGTACCCAAGGAATGGCGGTTCGCGCCAGGTTGCTGATTACAAAAAGTAAAATGTTCCGTGTTTGTAATACTCAGAATACGCTCACAGCGTTATCCTTGTGGAAGAGTACGAATAGGTCTTAATCTGGCCAGTAATAAAAAGTATCTTTCTCTCTCTCATGGCATCGACAGCGGTAAATGATAGGTAAATGAATACGCAAAACATTCATTCATTCTGGGGTTTAACGCGCCGACGCAACGCAGGCGATGAGGCGCGCCGTAGTGGAGGGCTCCGGATTAATTTTGACCACCTGGGGATCTTTATCATGCGCCGAAATCTCGTACACACGGGCGTTTTTGCTTTTCGCCAATACGCAAAACAGCTTTACGGTTTACATTTCATGTGCAAGAAGACGCGGATCTACAGGACACATATTTTATACCTGGCAAACTAACACTTCCAGTATCGAAACCTTGTCTTGCAAATTTTTACCCACGTTGCATACTTCTGAGTAATGCGGCCACGCAGTGCGGAAAAGCACCACGGAAGACTTCAGTATGCGGAAGGGACGACGTGTTTTCGGGGAGACAGATTGCGGAATTTAATCCTGCTTTTCACTGACAGCGGTGCAGTTGCCTCAATCCTTATCTGAGGGTGCAGAACAAATTTTTTTGTTAGTATTGGCCTTTATAATTCTTTCTTTTTTTTTTTATGAAAGCAGCAATTTTACAGGGGTTGTGCTGGCGACATTATAATTGGCGCAGTCGATAGGGTGAACCAACGGTGCATGCGCTACATAGCGTAGAACACGATTTCGTCTTAACAAGTGTTAACCGATGAACGGTTAATTCTTCCAGCGTTTAAAAGCGCATATTTCGTTGCAAACCGGCCCGGTGACTGACTCGGCGCATAACGCGTTCTACTGCTCGGCATGACGTTCAACTTCCGGCCGCTGCTATCGCGTTACTTGACGCTTGGTGCGCACTAAGCAGGTTAAATGCACCTAAATTAACCGAGAGCCCCTCTCCATGGCTCGCGCCGTTCTCGCCCGGGCTGTTTTTTGGCCGCGGTAAACAACGCATTTGATTTTTTTTTCTTCGCTTCCTAAATAGAATTTACGGATTATGCTGCCTCAGAATCGCGTAGCGTTAACCACATTATCTGATACGGCTTGGCCTGGTTTTTACTAGAGGCGCGTTTCCGTTTTCCCGTGCATGCGTCCTGAAGAAGTGTAAGGCACATGCGCGCGCCGCAGCGCGGTGTCGTTGTAACTTTATTTTATGTTCGATTCACATGTCGTCAACCAATTTTAAGTCGCCAGAGTGGATCGACAGATTGACTCATCGTGGCGCGGTTACATAAAACTCCGACATAAGCGTTTAGGTTCAGGCTCATAACAAGCGTGTTTTAAAGCGAAGTTTAGTGTTCTCACCGATGGCTTCTATAACCCGAAAACGCCGAAATGGAATAAAAAGAAAGCGCTTTCTGTGGCCTTGGTCGCTTGCGTTATGAAGCCGGCGTCTATCCGATTGCTCCATTTCGGCATGGCCGAAGCGGTTTGGAGAACTTACACGACAACCTCAGAATCCGTCACGAGCAAGCTTCGCGTTCAACCATCGTCGTTGTTTGACGGAGGGGTGCATGATTCTTTTATTATTTTTTTTAGCGCTTTCATTGTAGTTTTTGCTCTGTGTTATTTTCCTGAACAAAGCAAGGGCGATATACATTCATTATTCTACTATTTAGTTTTTCTTTCCGCCCTGCCTTCCCCCCCCCCCCCCCCCCCCCACACACACACACACTTTTTTTTTATTTGTTGATGGAGTATTTCGGTGGCTATATTGCATTCCTTTGCTTTCAACTTTCAATAGGCGTCATGCACAGTTTCTCATTTCGACATAAAAGCCATCCTCCGCATCGAAAAAAAATGGATAAAAAGAAAGTGACGCAATCGCGCGCTCTCGTCAGAAATTTCACTCGTAAGCAGTAATTAATTATCGATAAGTAATTCTCTTAACGACGGAGATAGCATCAAGAGCCATTTTCAACTTCGAACTTCGTGAGGTGCGTTTTACGGCATCTCTAGGGCATATCTCGTAAGAAGCAATTACTTCTCGATAACATCGCAACATGCTAGCCATTTTCGAATCTCCCTTCGCGACGGATTGAACCAGTAACTATAACCGACCGAAGAAGCTGACTGATCGGTTAAAGATGACCGAATCGCGGCGAGCTCGGACAAAAATGTTCCCGGTGAAGTTAATGTTAAGTGCAGAGCACTTTAGGGGCTCGCCTTTTCGTCGTAGCTCACTCGCTGGACCCAAGTAGAGCCACACGCGTTCCGTCGTAGCGGCTGTCGTCGCGGCGTAACCCAGCGGCTTCGAAAGCCAAGCGGTTTGTACAGTCATAAGCGTTCGAAACTCGGGAACCACTGGCGCTTGTCTTACATCTCCCTGCTGTTTAGCGCAAAGAAAACTGCACGTACATTTGAGGAAAAATATACGTAATTAACCGACAGCGCCCGCGTTCATCTAGTTAAGAACGCTCGTTGGGTTGCTTTTTACGATAGTAAGCGAAAAAAAGTAGCAGTGCAACGCCGGCACGTGCGGGAAGAAAAGCAAGCGCAAAAAGAACAGAACTCCTGTTGGCGCAGTTTCAGGCACGGGGCGCACGAGCACTGCGAAGGCGGGAAATCAGAATTTCATTGGGTGGTAGCAGTGAGCGGATAACGGCGCTACAGTCCATTATGACGAATTACGGCCCTGCACTTTATAAAGCTCTCAGATTGAGTGGAACGGCTTTAATTTTTTTCAATGGCTCTGACACGTTGTAAGACGGCATGTCTGCGCTCTCATCGGGCAGTTTTAAGCGCGTGTACTTCAAACATGTGCTTGCAGCGCCAGCCACTGTGTGTAGGCACGAGAGTGAGTACAGACCAATCAGTAGTTTTCTCATTTTGAAATAGGTACGTTTCCTTAGCCTGCGTGTCGTTTTATAAGGGTTTATCTGCACGTCCTGTTGTTCAGAGGTTCTGCACATTGATTTGTTCCCAGAAAAAAATTCAATTAGAACTGCCACAAAAACCAGGATAAAGCAAATATATCCCACGCAGTCTGAGATTGTTCAATAATATGGTAGGCGCGGAACACTAATGACACTTCACAAGAGACATGGAAGGCAAACCTTTAGCCAGCTGATAAGCAGGACGAGGGTGGGAGCTTTACCTTCCGGAATACTGAACATAGGACCCCGCCCGTAGCCCTGTCCCTTTTTAAAGACGATAGTCTTTCTTGGGCTCCTTAAACCCAGAAATTTTGGTCTGTCTGTATGTCTGTCTGTCCGTCTGTCTGTCTGTGACTCGATTCAGCCACCCGGCCAAAGCAAAACAATGCCTGCCCATTAGTCTTATATAGTCAAAGCTAAATCTACCCGTCTATGTCCGGTGTAAGGTTCATACTTGTCAACATTGTTGAAGAAGAACAAGACATTACGCAAATATGAGACAGCAAATCAATACAGAAGTGATATTTGCAGCGTTCCTTTATAAAAAAATCAAACATGCTTGCTTTTGCGAAATTAAATACTTCATCAACTGCAGCACGGCCTCCGCGATCGGCTGCCGGCGGCGCGCCGTTGTTCGCATCGAGACACCCGGTTTGGAGCAGTGGAACGCGGGAAATTTAAAATGATTTAAGCAAACCTTTGACGTCTTTACCTTGGGAGGAGCGCGACGCAAGAGGAACAACATGAGAGGTGAGCGGCAAAGCGAAGGGAGGCATTTACTTCGCAATAGCCGATAAAGACTATCGTCTTTTGACGACATTTGCAACGAACGGAGCAGATACGCGGCCAATTTTTTCCTTCCCCGCCTACTCAATGAGCTTCATGCCCTCTCCTGCCCCGCTCGTAACAGTTCACACGCGGGTTTGCGAGAGTATGACAGCGCTGCCGCATGCTTTTGCCGGATTTTTTTTTTAAAGTCAGCAAAATCGAGATAGCCGAAAGAATTTGCGGCCCCAAGGAAATTTTTACGTATCCTCTAGCATTTATATAACGAACGTCGTTATCGCGAAATTGGGAATGCAACCATTTTTCTTTTTTTTTTCAACGATATTTTTTTTCCCCAGTAATAATTGGAAGGTGATGACTTAGAACAACAAAACTGGCGCTTTAAATATATAATCGTCCTTGTCATCATCGTGCTTGTGTCCACTGGAGGACGAAGGCCTCTGCCTTGTTCCTCGATTGATTGTGGGGTTTAACGCGCCGACGCAACCCAGGTGATGAGGCGTGCCGTAGTGGAGGGCTCCGGATTAATTTTTACCACTTGGGAATCTTGAACGTGAGCCTAAACCTCGAATATGCAGGCGTTTTTGCTTTTCGCCTCCATCAGAAAAGCGGCCGCCGCAGCGGGGAATCGAACCCGTGTTGTCGTATTCAGCAGCACAACGCCTTAGCCACTGGGCCATCGCACTCTGCCATGTTCCTCTGCAGCCGTTCCTCTGCACCCGTTCCTGTCTTGCGGTTCCCTAGTTCATTTTTTGCCTCCAAATTTTCTGGTGTAATCCCTCCCTTTATTCAACGCTCCTTCACCACTCCGAGACCAGTCTTTCGGCAGCCGCTCTGTTGCCCTGGTGGGTGGTCCACCGGTCGCCAGTTCTCCTCGGTACATGGCCAGCGCAAGTCCAGTTCTTCCTCTTATTTCAGCTATGACGTCTCTTCCACGCGAGTTTGTTCTCTGATTTGTGATCTTCGTTTCCTAAGGCTAAGCGTTGCGCCTATATCACTCCTCCATATCTACCCTACCCAATACTACGGCAACCTTTGCCTCCAGCCAGGCAACCCTGCACCATCTGGTCTGGGAATGCCGACAATCCCCATCCCTCACACCCAGTCCCCGTCCCACGTACGAGGCGTGCGTGTGCCGGCTGTCCAGCACGGACCTTTCGACCCAACGTGTGCTGATAGAAAGGGCACGAGCATCCAGCAAGGGCCAGGCCAACCCGGACTAGCGAACGCCCCCCACAGGGCCGGTGCTTTCGCCGTCATGCGCCAATGAGCTCGTAAATTAAAGTTGTTTATGCTGTCTCTCTCACCTTTTTTTTTTTTTTTCCGGTGCCCATCTGGCTGACCTAACAACGCCCTTCGTCTGCGGGGAAATGTATTGGTTACATCTATGTACGCCATATCTATTCTGTTTCATCGCAAAGGAAAGGTTAAGCGGGGGTCCCGGGTTCGAATCCTGGACCAGGACGAATTTTTCTTCGACTGCGACGTTCCTGAGGAAGCTGTATGGCTGCATTCAGGTGGATGTCAAACTTTCCTTTGCAGAAACTTACTCCACCTTGGGGATTTCCCCTAAATCTGGTCGATTAATAACATGTTTCAGCGCATCTGTGACAAAGCTTCCGTTTAGCGTTCCCGTAGAAGCGTCTTCGGATCAGCTCGAGATCGAGCGGAATCTATCCAAACGAACTAATACGTTCCACCAGACTTCCGTCGCTTCGCGTCCGGGCGAATGCACAATCCACCGGGCTGCAGACGGCGCATGCGCGCATACCTGGTCTGTCCGTCCCTTCCCGAGGGACCGGATATCGCGCCTTTTTCCCAGGACACCTGGGAAACTAGATGCACGGAGCGCGAGCCAGAAATCACGAGGGTGCGCGCGCCGCACCCTCCAAGATAGAAGGGATAGAATGACGTGAGAACGCACCGACGACTCTTCGCTTCTGGTTCTTCCAGCCTCCGAGAGGGAGTCCACCCGAAAGACAATACGTGCGTTTCTTTGTTCGGCGAAACATGCCAATGCCAACGGGAGAAAACAAAAAATGGATTAAGATAAGTCGCATGGGCAGTAGCGACGATTTTAAAGCCGGAACGGTGGTTTTTTTTTTTTTTAACTGCATAAGCGTGTTCATTAGGGGCTCATTAAATATAGGTACAACAGTTGGGTACGTCCCGTAGGTCCGGAACAGAATTTTGCTAATTTAGAAGTTGACTCAGCTGCGTTTATTAACATCGCACTGACAGGCTTCGAAATACGGGACAATATTTTCTAATTGGAGGGGGGAGGGGGGCACTTCGAATCCTTTGCGGAGTATTTCACGCCGCCATTTATGTATAAAGGAGGCGAAAATAGCTGACCAGTAAGTGCAATGCATTCATCACAACTTGAAAACTAAGCCAATTTCATTTCCCCATTTTCGATTACGCAGCGTTAAGAACTGTTTGTCTGAGACTACATACAGCCTCGTGTCTTTCTGCCCTCTACCGTATCAAGTTTGATCTTTCCATTCCGACCGCGCAGCTATTCCGTCCTTGAAATGATAGACCGAGTCTTAATTTCAATAACCTACCGCAGCCTCTATAGAGCCCTCTAGTAGCAACGAGCACTAACGGAGCGGCCTCCCCAGTGTCGAAGCGAGCCGGCCCGAATCTGGCAGCTGTCAGTCACACGCGCGGCATTAAGCGGGTCACTGCCACGTGCTTCTTTCCTCGCTCTCTCCCGCCAAGAACGTGGAGGGAACGGAAAAGACTCGCAAGTGTGCAGGAGGCTCTGCTGCAGCGGCGTCCTTGGAGTTGTGTACTCTTCTGCCACGGGCCCCTCTCTCTCTCTCTCTCTTCCCTCCCCCCTCTCTCTCTCTCGCTGTCGACAGAGTTTACGCGATCACGCAGCGGCCTAACCCCAAAGCACGAGTGGTCAGACCCCAATGATTCGCCACTGTCCGCGTAAACAAACAAGATTTCCCACTTCGCTTACGGTCTGCGAAGGAGTTACGGGCGCCAGCTGCACCGCGTTTGCTGAATAATAATAAAAAATGGTTCCAAATCCACGCTGTGAAGGCGGTTGGAAAGCAAAGCTGTAAACAATACCACAACTGGCCCTGCGACGTCACTTGAATTCACACACGTGGCTGTACAAAGAGTGAAACCAGAGATTCTGCCAGCCGTTACCTGTGATTCGCGCCAAAAAGCGCCCTCCCCAGTAGCTAAATCAAAATAACAACCGAATTGGTATTCACCAATTTAGAAAACGGAGTCCCATTCGTGGCAAGCAGTGCGCAAAAGGTAGCGTTTCTCTAGCGACCAGATGTCTGTATTTGCTCTCTACATTTTGTTTTCCCGCCCTGCAAACCAATCCTTAACGTATCTTTGCCGTACGATCGCTTAATTCCGTTGGGTCCGAGTTACCAAGGAGGTGCTGTTGAACAAGTTAATGAAGCCTTGCGAAGGAAGCATGCAATGGACGCGAACGTGCACCAAAACAAGCCAAAAACAACCGTCGCTAAAGCAAACGACGTACCACCGACGCTCCCGCCGGCTTGCAGGCGCTTCCGTGCGGGGAACGCTGGGTAAATTCACCGCACCATCTACAGTGGGCTCCGTGAGTGAAACCCGGCGCTCCCCTCCACCCCCCGCCGCCACCTCCGCCGCGTTGGGAGTTTAGTTGTCCCGCACGCCGCGAAAGAACCATTGGCTGGTAGAAGTAGAAAGCTTTGCTTAAAACGCCAAGGCGCCAAAAAGACTCTTATACATTGCATGCTTCGCTCCTCCCCAGGTTTCACGTTAGTGGAGATGGCCCGCCCGGAAGGGGCCCGGAAGGGGCACGCCCGCTTCCGTTCCATAAACTACGTCACGGCCGGCCGCCGGTAATGGCCGCCTTTTCTTCCAGTTTTGGTTCCGAAAACGCCAGTCTTCACGAGCTGTTTCCGTCGCCCGTGTTCCTGTTTGAAACTCGGTGTTTCGCATTTAGCACTCTTCTTAAGTGTCCTATTAGATGACATTATTTTTACGTTGGCGAAAATTTGAGTGCAGTTGGCCTTTAAAGGGACACTGAAGTGAATTTGTCAAGCTCCCGGTTTTGTTTGCACTGCTTAGACTGGCTCAAATTAACACACTTTTCATCGTTTATCTGGTTGATAAGTCGGTAATTATTTTATAAAGCGCAAAAGAAGAAAAACTACCATGCGCGGTCTGCGGCGGCCGCACCAACTGACGTCGGGAGGAGATGCACATTGATTGGATGATGTCCAAGATTAGCATTCAAACAAGTTTCGGTTTCGGTTCTGCAAAACAACATGCTTGACATCCGACGGCATCGTTGGATGGGCATTCTCGATATCTCACTAATCGTCGTGCCACGCTTCTGCCATGTTGTCGGCTGTAAAATGCCTAAGATAAGCCTCCCAGGACGGCTTGGAATCGTAGCAATCACTAGCCGAGGCCTACGCAGTGGATGAACGCCCTCCGCGTCCCCGCAGACGCTCAAACGCCATGCGCTTTTCCCTCATATTTGGAGCTTGCATCACTCATGCCTGTATCGTAAAGCGTGTTCGCACCAGGCCAAGGGTGTGTTGATTCTGGCCTGTGCCCACTGCCCGCAAGCAGTCGGTGCATATAATAGAGAGTTTTAGTATACCCACGTGGGGGATTGGCGAGGAATCTCCTCGTCTTCCTTGGCAACGGGGGGAGATGGGCGCGCGCTGCCTGGCCGCTGACATGGCACATACCCACGTGGGGGATTGGCCAAGAATCGGGCGTGAGAAGGGCTAATGCACCTGCTTAAAGGAGTACTGACACAAAATTTCAAAGCTGAGATCCGCTCTAGCAATCAAGTACAACGACAACACAAATAGGTGTCTGTGAATAAATGCATCTTTCTTTCTTTGTAGTTGTGTGTGTGTGTGTGTGTGATCTCTCTTTCGCGATATTTACCGAACCGCGCAAATTCAACTCGTGCATTCGCACTTTCACATTCTTCCCCTCGGGGAAATGCGGGGAATTTTTTTGTTGTATGGCGCTGGTACAGCAAACGTCCCCCAATTTCCACAATATCTGACGTCTAGGAATTGCATTTCCTAGACGGAAAAGCGTTCGCAGATGTGTGGCCGTGCTGCTGACAGATGTGCTTGTCCTCCCAGCGCAAAAAGAAAGTGCTTTGTGCTCCCTAGTTTTACTCTGTACGGTAAAAGTACCAGTTGATTTTATTTCCTTAGTACCTATATTGACTTCGCTGAATTTTATCCCACCTTCAAGTGGCCTTAGATTTTCCAACTATCGTACCAGTCAGCGAAGTGTCGCATGTGCGCTTGTGCAGCGCTTGTGTGGAGCGACCTTGACTTGGAACTAGATACAGTGTACAAACTAGCAAAGTAAAGAAAGGCGCATTCTTCCATTAACAAACGTATGAGTCGGCCGGCGGACTAAAGTTAATGCTGGGCCGACTGACTCGGCCGGAAGGTCGGCGAGCCGTGCAATAGCTCAATCAAGCCAATTCATCTCCTCCTGGCGTCACACGAAAACGCCACAGAAAATGGGCGAGGATGCATAGAGGACAGTATTTCTGAATGGATTACTAAATAAATTCGCGTAAACGCGCTCAGAATGGTCGAAACATGGCCTATGGACTCCGAACTACAATTTGCGCTAGTAATCCCGCAATGTTTACAAATCACTTCAGTGTCCCTTTAAGGTCGCAGTTTTCTTGGAATAAGAGTTTCCTGTAGACCGGGCGCACCTGTTCTACTCACGCGCCATCACGTGCACCTGTCCCGCTATATGACGTCAGCGCAACACGCACAACTGTCTTGTTCAGCCGCTGGCAACGTGCCGATGTAGAGGGGTGGTAGGGAACACAGTTCCTCACTCTGGATACCTGGGCTACACTTCCATATGAACTCCTAAGTACCAATTTTTTGGGCGCAGCCTTTCGGCGGCCGTCTCTGGACTGAGCCGCGTTGACGGCGTTCCCGAGTGAACGATGGCAAGTGAAAGAAAAAGCGAACGATGAAAGAAAGCAAAGGAGGAGAGTGTCGCGAGATTGGGAGTAGAGGTCGGTTCGCCGTGGCGGCGCGAGACAGCGCTCTCCAAAAGTGTGCGTTGGGGGAGGGGAGGGGGCAGTAGGCTGGTCCCGCACGATGCGCTCGACGGCGTGACACTTGGCGAAAACGTGAGGGGGGCGTGCGCGTGACTATGATGTGTTTGCTTAAACGCATGTTCGCGGTCCATTCCTGAGACGCACTTCGCGCCGCCGACGCAGAGGCTCATCATCGCTGCCGTCGAGAGAACCCATGAGCGAGTGCTGCCTCAGCGCACTGCTGCAGCGCCCAAATATCGCATTAGGGAGAATTGTAATCGCCAGCCAATTTTTTTATCGAATTGATGTAGCGTGTCAAAATTAATGCACATACGCAATTTGGTTCTGTACCGCACAATGGCGTTTTTTTTTTTTTCATGATATAGAACTCAAGGCTCTCGCCTTAAAGAAGCCATGAAGGCAAACTACAAGCTTGGCTCATTGAAAAGATTGCTTCGTACCGACTGAAAACTTTAAAAAAATTAGGTAGTAGGGAAAAGAGACGAAGCAGTCGCTACTCCCCAGCCACTTTGTAATGACGTCTCGGTGACGTCACGAAATCTTGTCCTTGAGATTGGCAGCTTCCAATCAAAGTCATGTGCACCACCAAGAAAAGCTATTACTAGTGCCCCCAGTTCCGTTTAATCGTATCGCTTGAATTCTAATATGCAGTTAACACCGTAAAAATCATTTTTGGTCTTTCTTCTATTGGATCAGAGCTGCCAATGTTGCGTCACTGAAGCGCAAAATTTGAATTCTTTTTCAACATTTCGTGAGATTCTTTTTGGGTAAATAAGGGTGGGTGTCGGCTAACAATTTGAACCCGATTAATCGGCAAGCCTTGATCGAATAATTGGCCGCGTTGGTTTATGGAGAAAAATGCAAGGAGGAAGAATAAACTTTATTTGCAGCGAAAATTAGTGAAAACTAAAATTTCACGTTTGACGGGTATTTTGACTGTCGCGTGGCCGACACGACACGGTCACGTACTTCAGGCATTCATAGCGTGTTTGCGGAGCTGCGCTGGCAAACAAGTTAACATTTTCGGACGACAGTACGATTCTAGGCCTCTTCACAGACGTTTTAGAGTTAAGCTGGTCGTAATCATGGTGCTAATGCGGCCGGGACACTTATCACCGCGTTAGTCACCCACCTTGTTTCTTGAATCGTGAACATCGGTCTTCGCCGATGTCCTCCTTTCAATTGCAGGGGGCGCCGAGCAATCGTGGGTTTCTTACGTCCATTCTTCTATCCAATAGCTAAGCGATCAAAGTTCCCGTCCCCCATTGCCGTGCTATGCATAGGTCCTTGTATTCGTACCAAAAATACCCCCTTTCCACGTCTATCTTAGCTACCAGCTTGCGGTTTTAATGCGTAGTATTCTTTGCCGAGTGCCTACACACCCAGTACCATGTAACGCCCTGCATTTCCAAAAAAAAATGCAGATATCGCGGAAGTTCAACCTGTAATCGCTATAATAGCGTAAATGGAGACGACTGGTCGCGCAAAATCTTGAAAATTACGAACAATGGCAGAGCGTACAACGCATAAAATTTCCACAACAATGGAAATATCGCGAAACTTCCAGCTGCAATCGTTAAAATAGCATAAATGGAGGCAATTGATTGATTGTAGGGTTTAACGCGCCGACGCAACGCGGGCGATGAGGCGCGCCGTACACTGGAAGGCTCCGGATTAATTTTGACCCCCTGGGGATCTTTAACGTGCGCCGAAATCTCGTACACACGGGCGTATTTGCTTTTCGCCTCCATCAGAAAAGCGGCCGCCGCGACCGGAAATCTAACCCGCGACCTCGTGCTCATCAGCGTAACGCCTTTGCCACTGAGCCCCCGCGGCGGGTAAATGGAGACAATTGATGGAACGAAATTTTGAACGACTAAAAAAATAAGAAAAATATAAAAAATACGGAAAATGACGAACCGTGTAACGCCCTGCATTATCACAATAATGGAGATTTTTGCGAAAGTTCCAAATGCAATCGTTACAACAGCGTAAATGGAGATAATTGGTAGAACGAAATTTTGAAAAACTAAAGTACTCTTGTGTACTTCGGCGCATCTTAACCACACACACCGGAGGGGAGGGCGGATCTAAATTAATCCCGGAACGTCTACTACGGCGCTTTTCGTAGCACAGGTGTAGTTTTGGCGCGTAAAACACCAATATTTGATTTTGTGGGAGGATTTTTTTTTAATCGTGGAAGCACGACCCGAAAACAAAAATCCCCAGCACAAGTATTACATAAATAAAAAAGTGCGAAAAGTGTCCTTAATTCCCACTGCAGCACAAAGGAAAGAAATATCAGGGAATCTACGATAAAAAGCCTTTCAAACATACCAAATGGCGCGCCAGCTTGGCTGTTTCTTCAGTCTTTCGCATACCCGCCGCGGTGGCTCAGTGGCTAAGGCGTTGCGCTGCTGAGCATGAGGTCGCGGGTTCGATTCCCGGCCGCGGCGGCCGCTTTTCTGATGGAGGCGACAAGCAAAAACGCCCGTGTGTACGAGATTTCGGCGCACGTTAAAGATCCCCAGGCGGTCAAAATTAATCCGGAGCCCTCCACTACGGCGCGCCTCATCGCCTGCGTTGCGTCGGCGCGTTAAACCCTACAATCAATCAATCAATCAATCAATCAGTCTTTCACATCGTTTGCAAGCTACGCCAATTGTTTCAACTATACAGGGGAAAAGCCTGCCTCCGTGGTACACATAAGGGACGGCGCATGCTACAGAAATTGGCTGACTGATGGTAATAAAAAATCCCGGGCCATCTACACCAACGTGAAACCTGGGGAGGGGCGAAGCATGCAGTGTATAAGTGTATTCTTGGCGCCAAGGCATTTTTTTCCAATGGAGATGAAACCGTTCGGGGGCAGAAGTATACAGCTTTGCTGTAAAAGTCTCGCATCTTTGAAGCACGAAGCTCTCTAGGGTGAAGCGTAAACGAGTGCCCCGGTGTTTCAGTACCATGACTACATGAGACGAACGACGATTACGACGACGACGACAGGACACGCCAACAGCCCCAACCCCTAAGGGGCTTCGCGCCTAAAAAGTACAGCGCCTACAACAAAATACTAGATGGTAATATATACGAGCTCCTTAAGGCTTAATGAAGCAAAAAAACTAGGCTAAGATCAAGTAACGCAAACTATTCGAATGAAGGTAAGGAAACGTCATGGAAACATTTACTGATTTGAAGAACGATAAAACTTGCATAAAGTTGCGTTGTTAGCCTGTTGGGCGGTTACTTCTTCATCGTGTGCCCCCGACGCACGGTGCCTAATCTCAAATAATTAACATTACGAATGCTATCTCATGCAACGTGACCTAATCGAAAAATTCTTGGGTATTTTGTCAGACGACTTAGAGCGAA
Organism: Haemaphysalis longicornis; assembly: GCF_048455015.1. Lineage (NCBI taxonomy): Eukaryota > Metazoa > Arthropoda > Arachnida > Ixodida > Ixodidae > Haemaphysalis > Haemaphysalis longicornis. The sequence goes on from NW_027526422.1 coordinate 51,026,034, forward strand.
GCACATAGATTTTTGTCGAAGGGTACTGCCGTCAGTGTTCGGTGGGGACAGTCACGGCTTAGTCAGCCACGTCCGAACTGACTAAGCCGTTTGCGTGCCAAAAACTTTACCCTGCCGTGTTCTACCAGTCGTTTCCGGGCTTGACTGCGAAGACTAGTTTGTTGTGTCAACATCCTGTCGAGCTTGTCAACATCCTGCCGTCGTGAGCGGGTCCGGTTTGACGGATGGAACGGAGCAGAGAACCTAACTCTAAAGAAAAACCTTTGCGACATTTATTGTCCCTAATTTTCATCCACGAAAACGACGCAGGGATGTCGCTTAAGCACGTTTCCTAGTAGATTTATAAGAAAAAAATTTCGATTTTTTTTTTCGCTAATGTTTAGGAGTGAAGGTCTGCCGAATTGAATAAAAACTGCATACGAGAAATAAATCTGGTAGCTACTATGTGTCGAACTTGTGTGCCGCCTTTCTAAGCTGTCACGTTAACTATCTATTGTAACAAAAGAGAAAAATAGTACTACTCGCTATAAAGCCAGCACTTTTAGGGGCAGCTGTCGTAAACGACTTTGAAACAAGCCCATTAGGATAAACTGAGCCGTTTCAAATAAGCTTACTATTCTTATATCCACTGCCACTATTTTCTGAGGTGTACACCACCAGTTCGCACCCCGGTCTCTTAACTGCCGAAAAGTACGGAAGTTAGATGCTGCAGAAGAAGACGTGGATCGTCGGCTTGGCGGTGATGTCAACTTCTTCGAATCAATGCCACCATCAGAACTTGCAGTGTGTCCGCAGTTATCATGGAGGACCAGAAGATAAGACAGTGTGAGAGAAGTATTGCCTGCAACGGAGGCGAAAGATGTGGGGTGATGAGTAGGGTACTCCTCATCCGCACCAGCTATCAGCCTACACAATGAGCGGTAAGAAAACGAAGAGCGTAACTGTGCCATAAAAATGATTTCGCATTAAAAAACGAGCACATTCGCGGAAGGCGACTGCACCAGTCGTGATCTCATAGAGAACAAACGACACGGATGGCATTTTCGGCCATTTGTCTAGACGGCAGCGTCGCTGTGTACTTTTCAAGCAATGGAAACGGTAACGCATTAAACCAGGCCAACACTTTCCGGGGGCGATGATCAGGCTAGCATGCAGATCGTGCAAAGGAAGTTGATCTCTTCATCCGTCGTGCTGAGCACGAGGTCGCGGGTTCGATTCCCGGCCGCGGCGGCCCCTTTTCTGATGGAGGCGAAAAGCAAAAACGCCCGTGTGTACGAGATTTCGGCGCACGTTAAAGATCCCCAGGTGGTCAAAATTAATCCGGAGCCGTCCACTACGGCGCGCCTCATCGCCTGCGTTGCGTCGGCGCGTTAAACCCTACAGTCAATCAGTCAAATCTTCATCCGTCGTTTTATTTGTACAAAAGCTTATCAGGGTTTCCGTCAATACGGATCGTCGGGGATGCGCACTTCATTTTCTGTATAACGACGCAATTTCCATGGGCACGATGAATCCCCTCAAGGGGCGTCTCAAATGCCGCACGTGTAGCTATCTCCTCTTGTGAATGGCCGTTGAAAGGGAAAGTGGTTCCGCCGTTGCCGAAGGGAGAAGCGTATCTCGGCGATAAGCGATGTCAAGAGGTCGACAATTTGACGCTCTCACGTCCTGGCGAAATGCCGACGGCATGCGTCCTCGAGCTTTGACGAACTAGTCGCAGATGTTTCCAGGAAGCGGCAATGATTTTAAGTTTTACGTTCGTTTATACTGATTTGTTATACCACATATGCGTGATTAGGTGGCCTTTGTTCTAAAAATATGGCCTTCGCACGATCACGAACAAGCTCACTTGGCGCTTAACTTTCTTTGGCGTGACAATGGATAACGTACCGACCGTCGAATGTAGCGGGCATTACAAGGCGGCCAGACAATCGGGAACGTTCAAACGTACTTTGTAGCTTAAACAGTCACCAAGCACCGAGCATGGTGGAATTGGCCAGAGAGGGCGTCAAATATTGCGTCTTGCGTCGCAACCCCGCCACAATGAAAGTTTGTGCTAAGAGTGCACGCATTGTCTATAGTTTCGCTTTTAGGAGGTGCCGCAAACAACGGGGGTTCGACCGCGGAGCACATATCTCGCTTCCAAGTTGACCAACAAAGCTTTTCAACCTTTTCTTTTTTGGCTGGTGTTCATTTCTGTCACCTGTGTTGCTTTTGAAACTCCATTTAGCATATCTTAGGTACTCCACCTAACCGCGGAAGCATTCGTGATGTATGCGGAAGTGGGGCGGGAATGTGCTATCGCCCTCCTCCTTCCCCACGTCGGGATTATCCGCCTCTTAGGAGACGTGAAGTCATTGATGCTGCTCCTCAATTAGCGCGTAAGAGAGAAGAGAAGGTCGTGATGATGAGGAGGAGGATGAGGCGGAAGAGGACAAGGAGGAGAAAATTTTCTCTTCTAACGGTACTGTGTTGTGGACTCGGGCAAAAACAAGACGAATTCAGCGCGCGCGACGCTGAGCGGTGAGAGCAGTTAAAGCTCTTTAGACGCACCTCAAGGGCTGTCTGTTACCAGGCCGTTCCCAAGGGTTCCCCGTCATTCGAAGCCGCCCGAAACGGCAAGTTCGACAGCCTCCATTTCGCGCCCTGTAAGCCGTCGCCCCATGCACACGACGGCGTATCGCCACCCGATCAGCTTATTCGTCACGAAAACTGACACCTACCCGAGAGCTCTGCGGTGACGGCAACCTTGCCCTGTTGCCGAGGCTGATGGGAGCAAAGCAAAGATCGAAAACGGGCATTTGAGGGGGAGGGGAGGAGGAGGAAAAGCGGCTGATCAATGTCCAAGGCGACCGTGCGTTCCCAGACGCTAGCGCGCTCCAGCACGAGATGCGCGCGCCGCACTTCAAGGGCCCTTCTTCCGCCTGGAAGGACGGGTATGTGTGTCGTCTGTGACGTCTCCGGACGTCGATCACGTGCCCAACGCAGGGCATCCCCGGCAGCCGAGGACGTTCACCTCCCTGTCTTCACTCCGCCGCTCGGCTGCTGCCGCTGCGCGAAGGCAGCGCTGACGACGCCGGGGAAACTGAACACCCCACCCGCGCAGCCTTTTTGTCGTGAGGTTCGGTGGCCCGCCGGAGTAGTCGACCGATATCTTATCCGCCGCTACTGCGCGTGCCCCGTCACTGTGGACACGTCACGGCAGGGTCGCACTATACACTAATCAATTATTATACGAATCGCGATAGTAATAAGAAGAATAATAAGCAGAGTGGCTGCTGGGAGAAGGGTAGAGGACGGTAATTAACTCGATGGGGAGATGGAATCGGAAAATTCAAAGGCAAATAATGGACTAGGGCATCGCAATACAGGGACGTCTGGAGGAACAGTGGAGAGGCCTTCGTCCTCCATTGGCCGCAAGCAGGGATATGATGATGATGATAATGATGATGATGGCGATGATAATGATGAATACTTCCTTACTACAGCAGCCATGTTACAGGCCCCCTGCAGACGATTTCCTTCGTATCCTGTGCCACGCCGTCACTCGTGCGCTGGAAGGGATTGCGTAGCAACGAGCAAGCTACGATAGCTCGTCCAGCCGCGCCCCCAGCACTTTAGCCGAGGACCGCGTCATCGGGAGGATGCCGCGTTCGTTGGTATCTACATCGAGATAGCGCGGAGGCCACGCCAGACGGGGTCGTTATTTGGGAGCCTTCCATTCGTAAGGGTCAGCGGAGAAAACGGGAACACGGGCAAGAGAGAAGCCGGGCAAAGAGAAGCAAGCTGCAGACATTTCTCCAGGCGGCCAGCTATGACGACGACATGTTAATAATGCCCCCCGAGCACTCACCCCTTTTTTGCGCTTGGAACTCAGCCGCAAAAGCTGTTGCTTAGTGGGCCTGTGAACAGAAAAAAGAAAGAAAAATAAAGTGGTTACATGAGAATGCCCCAAGGCAGCGTGGTGTCTCCGATGGCAGTTCCGAGAGAAAAGGGCTGACTCCAGGAACAAGGCGACGTTATCAAGGTCAGACCCCTCCGCCGCGGATACTGGCCGAAATTCGGCGAACGAGCACGGCCAGCCAGCACCGGTCTTGCTGAGACGATCTCCAGACGATCTCCATGTCCGGTAAACAAAAGCACGACGATTGCACGCGGATGACTCCGTACGCGGCAGCCAGCCAACTTGGTCGGCATTGGGGAGGAAGCTCTGCCACACGAACGTTGACGTCAGCTCAACCGGGTACGAGAAAAGAGGGGGGGGGGGGGGGGGGGGTGCTGTATACTCCAACGTGGACTTCTGTCCTTCTTCAATCTGTAGGAGTCGTGATCTAGGCTCTTCACATGAAGTGAGGGTCTCCCCTTTCAGCCTGTTTCATCGCGACAGTTGCACTCTTGATATGTGGCCTTGTAGAGGGCAATAATAATACATTCAAATAAAAGTTTCATACTTACTTGAATACAGAGAAAAGTCACACATGTGTGTTCTACGGAGTGCGTGGCGTATACGTCAGCGCTGCACCTGGTATTTCACACAGCCGTGGTTTCAAGCTTGGTGACCTCATAATTAGGTGGGAACGCAGCTACATAAATTCTCTTAGCCTGAGTTGACTGGGAGTGCCATCCACCAGACCTGTTGCCCCGCCTAAGCTACCGCATCGCTTCCTGTGAAAACTGGCTAAACCTGAGTCATGGCTTGGACGTGAAGTCGATGCAGGAGCTTCTGGCGGCCCATTGCTTTCTGGTTAGTGAGTGACTGTTAGAGGTCTACGGACCGTCTATTTCTTGATGAAGAGACTGTGGCACGACGGTTGGGACTAGGGCTATGTAGATAATAGAGGATAAGTGTGGTTTTCGCGCACAGTTGTCCTCGCAAGACGTCTTGTTACAGCTAAAGCACGAAGTCCTTCCACCACTGAGCTCACAAACCAAGCGCGCTATCCCGTCCCGGGACATTAAACCAGCCTTTGACAACGTATCACATAAGGCTATACTCGAAGTCCTACACTTAACTGCGGTACACGTATCTACAATGACATACAAAACTTTCTTACTGATCGCACAACCACCCTCAACATCGGCCGCCAAATATGACTCCAAAACAGCCTTCGCTATTACAACAGTAGGCCACCGAGGAATTGAACTGACTTCCGCTACAGTTACAGTAATTGGCAACGACTCCACAACTGCAGAAGAAATCGCATTAGCCCTCGCAGCCACTACGTCTGAAGACATTATCACCATAGTCACAGATTCGCAAGCTGCCTGTCGCCATTACGCCGTCGGTCATATTGCTCCCTTAGCCCTCCGCATCCTACAGTCTATCACCAACCCCCAGTCTCTGGAGGCGAATGAGGCGACTCATGCTGCCGCCCGCGCGCATATCTACCGGGCGTTCCCCTCCAACACTCCAGCGCCACCGTCGAAAGAGTACCACTCTGTGCCTCAAGGATCCAAACATATCTTCCAACACTACCGTCTCAAACGCCGCACTTTACTCCTGCCTCACGACAAGGTGACCAAGGTAGAATCCGCCACCTACCGCCCCCTTCAAACCAACACATACCTGCACGGCACCCTCCTTCACGGTATTCACACACCCCCTACTCCGCCACCTGCAAGTACTGTCCCCAACCCTGCACACTCCACCATATGATCTGGGCGTGCTCCCACACCACATCCCTCCACCCCCCATTCTCTCCCCCAACCATGAGCAGTGGGAAGGCATGCTAGCCAGCCCGGACCCCTGCGATCAGCTTCGGCAGGTTGAAAGGGCCCGCCTGGCAGCGACCGCCCAGGGACTTCTGGACTGAGAAGACGCCCCCACTGCCATGACTCGAGAACTAACATAAAAATAAAGATTCTCTCTCTCTCTCTCTCTCTCTCTCTCTCTCTCTCTCTCTCTCTCTCTCTCTCTCTCTCTCTCTCTCTCTCTCTCTCTCTCTCTCTCTCTCTCTCTCTCTCTCTCTCTCTCTCTCTCTCTCTCTCTCTCTCTCTCTTTCTCTTTCTCTTTTCTCTCTCTCTCTTATATTCCTGAAAATATTTATCTCGGACGAACGCTGCAAGAAATACTGTAGAGATCTGCTAAGGCGTTCGGGCATAAATTTGTTATAATTTTTTAATTGTCCATCCCGCATGCGCATCTACACGTTAACCTGCATGTTAATTCATCTTAGATGCAAAATTTCAAATTTTCAGAGTGGCCGGTACTTTAACCTTCTGAACGACATCAATTATAATGCAGCGCCATATATCGTTCATTCGTGCATCAGCTGCATGCATACGAATGCATACAATGGGTCGCTCACAAACCCTGGTTCTGTCACTGGACAGCTAACCCAGCAGGCCAAAAGTGGTGGAACTTAATGCAAAACGCTCGTCCATCAAGAGCTGTCAGTTTCTGAAAAAAAAAAACATCGGTATTGAAGGTCGCCTCCGCTGTGATTGCGGACAGAATGCGAGACATGAACCGAGACCTGACATCCACGCGGGTTTGAAGGGCGTCTACATGTATAGCCACGGGAGAAAAATGATGAGGCTTTGGTCGCATGAGGGCTAAATGGCAGTATAGCAGAAAGAAAGGGAGAAAGGTATAAAGTAGAGAGATAAATGTATTTTGTTGAAATTGTTGTGGTGGCCTCCGGATAACTGGCATGATTAAAAAGGTCTTCCCCCGGAGTTCGGTCTCCTTCAAGGGGAGGCTGCTACCATGACCAGCGCTGCAAGTTGGTCGAACGTAGTTCTGCAGTAGCCGCGGGAACCACCATCGTTTCGCGGATCATACTATGAAGTACACAAGCATGGATGGAAAAACTTGAGTCGGTGCAGATCTTAAGTGGTGTATGCCGTGCTCCTTTCCGCAATGCTACCGTACCACAGCGGCATCAGCATGGCTTCATTCCCTACGTTTACCCGCCGCGGTGGCTCAGTGGCTAAGGCGTTGCGCTGCTGAGCACGAGGTCGCGGGTTCGATTCCTGGCCGCGGCGGCCGCTTTTCTGATGGAGGCGAAAAGCAAAAACGCCCGTGTGTACGAGATTTCGGCGCACGTTAAAGATCCCCCAGGTAGTCAAAATTAATCCGGAGCCCTCCACTACGGCGCGCCTCACCGCCTGCGTTGCGCCGGCGCGTTAAACCCTACAATCAATCATCAATCATTCCCTACGTTTTTTTAGCTTCGTTTCTTTCGGCTGATCTTGCAAAATGTCGCGCATCATGGGCATCTTTTATGTCAATCCGTGAAGGTGGGAGTCAGCAAGCTGTCTCGACAATAACACTAGCAGTACTTTCTTGTCTGCGCCTATTGCTTCATAATTATTTCGCCAAGGGCAGAACGTCTTCCCGCACACACAGAAAACTCTTGACACGCGCGTCTTTGTTGTTATTTGTCTTGATTACGCTTGTGTCTGTCTGCCTGTCTGTTTGAAGCGCTTGTTTGTTTGTTTTTACGCAGAAGACTTAACCATGTAAATTCACGCGTGCAAAAATTGTCTGCAAAGTATTCTTACCCTAATGTGATACTTGAGGCTCTTTGGGGGCTCTATTTCTCTTTCCATGCTAGGTTTTTTTACTCCACCGTGGTATGCTCGTCGTGACGGGAGATGAAGCCACGATCATAAGCTCAGACGCCGGTCTTTGCAACTCAAATTGATTCCCAATCGAAGGCGGAAACTATTTTTCCCCGTTTCCTGCACGCCGTAACTTGAGAACCCTGTGAAACATGGCGAAAGCTTGCCAAGTTCTAAACGTTGTGACTGGGCGCTTATCGCCGGCCGGGCGGCCCATCTCTTGAGAGTGCGCGAAGAAAGTGTTGCGACATTGCTGGACGGGCTGCGCGCGAAGGTCGGTAAACACGATTCCCGTCCAGCTGCCAACAACATGGGCACTTCCGTGGTCGCGCTATATACGGCGAGAGAACAGACAACTGGCGGCTGAAAGAGCGAAGCCCCTCAATTGCTCGATTGCTGACTGTGCCAAAACTACTGCGGGATCTTTTTTGAAGAAAAAGAAAAACAAATTTCTGGTTATTGATTGCTAGCACGCTTATTCTGCTTCGTCAGCATTTTTTTAAATAAACCCGTTAAATGCATGCGTACACGCTATTTATAAATATTTTTTACAACGTAACAAACCCAACGGTTAAATACGTAGTAACATAACAGAAACACAAGTTCGAAATTAGGGTTGTGCACTCAACAACAGAGTTTCTAAAAACCTCATTTTACATCAAGTAAGCGGTTCTCTCTATAAGGTTTCTTGCATTAGCTCACTCTGGAGCAGGCTAGCGGGGGAAAAAAACTATGAATTGAAGTTTCGGGCATTTGTTCGGGTATGCAGGCACAGCAAACCAATTCGAGCATGTACCCACGAAATATTAAGAGATCTACAAAAGCACATTTACACATTTTTCGTGTCCTGGCTATTAAAGTTTCCGAAATTTCCCTCCTTTTATGCTCGACTGGAGGTACGCGCGAGTTCCGTTTTTTATCAAGGCCTTTTGAAATACTGGTTAGCAGCCTGCTTGACGATTGCCACAAAACCAGGTGTTGTTCGAATAAGCATAAATACTGAAATTTGTTTTTAGGTATTCATGTTAGTCGCCTTTAAATGCAATGAAAGCAATTTCACTAACATTATCATCTTGAAGTTTGTGTTCTTAGTGAAAAGCCTGACCCATTGCTTCGGACGCTTTTCTGCAAGGCGAAACGCCGCCGCAGGACTGTGATTGTTGCGTGGCCGTGCAGTTAATTACGGCCAAGTTACCCCAATCTCAACGGCCCCACATTCTACTCTTCGACGCCCCAATTATTAAAAAAAGTAGACCCGGTCGGATTGTAAAATGCTTCGAAGCAGCGAAAAAAAATGAAAACAATGACGGGCTGACGGCTGAACACTCATAGGAAACAACGTATTCTACAATATTTGTTATAAGAAGGGTACGCACGTACAGTCGCTCATTTCATTCCAGCTCTTTTACTCGGGCTTATTAGCACCAGCCGGTCCTTCGAGAGCACTAGTAGCGCCCCAAAATAGCTTCATCTTTGGAAATACAGTAAACCCCCGCTATAAAGAAGTTATGGGAATAGTAAACGAGCTTCGTTATAAGTGATACTTCGTTAAATGCAGAGATTATCAGCTCTGTCTGCTCGGCAGTGGGGGCCCTGAGACATTCGGAATGAACCGAGATTTCGAATAAAGTGCCTTCGTTATAACAAGTAACAAGGTCCCACTGTACTATAGTAGAAAATACCAGCCAGAATAACCGATTGTTTAAACTGCTCAATGTTTGCGCGCAATTTTACCGTTAGAACACCGAATTACGCAGTAATGCACGAACGAAGCCAGTCGGTGCACATTCTTTATCGCGACCCTTCGAGTTGCGCTTCACCTCAAGCGCTGCGTGGGCTGTGCCCACTTTCTATTAAAGCGGCTCCGATAGCGGGAGATTACACACGGAAGAAGGGTGCCCGTCTGTCTGGAGATCACTCGCGAAAGTCTGCCGTATACAAACATCGTCACACGCTCTCTATCTTCCAGCGATAACCGAAGAGATAACGGAAAGGACAAGCGTCCCCTACGGGTATACCCGGCAGTACTGCTCTCGTACATGTCCCACCGTTCGATTATCGCTTCGTTATTGGAAACTACGCTCATGAAATTAATACTGCCGACAAAAATAGACGGGGCGCCACATACACCGGTACACATGCGTATATAGCAACGACTTCCGGGGAGGGGGGCACTTGAAGATTATTTTTTTAATGGCAGTCAGTTTATTCGTTGCATTATAATTTCTCCAAAACGATCGTCATGGAGCCAGCTGTGTTCAACGATTTGATATACACGCTTTGTACCAAAACGTACCACTGTATGCGCACGTTGTCCCAGACAATGTACTATATCGTACGAATGTATACACTCGTTATACCAAACGATTCCACCAAATCGTATCAATGTGTACACGCGTTCCACCAAATCGGGTCTGAAAGAAACGGAGCAAGCGTTTGCTTCGTAATTAACATCGTCGATAACGTGTTTTCTGCCGGTGAGGACATTCGTAGCGAACTTAATAAGTGGTTGCAGACATAGGGGTCCAACGCTGCAACGCCCCTTTCAGAGACTCGTGCGGGGCTTTCGCGTGCCATTGTGGAGACGACTGCGTCACAGGCACATAATCAAAAAAAGAGGCAAAAAATAATTGCGAAGAAGAAGAAAAGAGGCGTTCGTCGCTTCCCGTGACAGTCTCTTGTCTAGGGTTAAGGAATGAACGGGATGGAGCGTGGCGAAGGTAAAAACAGCCCGGAGGCTGCATGCTTCTCTTCTCGCCAGCACGGCCGAAGGAGACGACGGCAGCTCAACCAAGACGCCACCAACCCCGCAGTGTGCCCGCATCACCAAGAGAGTCCATGCACCGACAGCTTCCGTTTGCGCAACAGGCGGAGGATCGCGCAATACGGGCAGGCACTCTAAGAAGCCACGTGCCTTCCAGGCGGGGGAGGAATGGCCTGCGCAACTGCGGGTCACCAGAGTCGCAGTGAGTCACGAGCGGAATACGCGACAAACGGGAGAGGGAAATGACCGGTGGGGGGAGGGGGGGGGGGAAGAAAATGACATCGGAATTTTGAAGGCCCAAGTCACAAGACGAACGTGTTTCGAAGTTCTCGACTCGTTCGCGTAGGAACCTTCTTCTCTCTTGATTGTTTGCGGAGCGTCGTCGTCGTCGTCGCCGTCGCAAACGTAGGCTCGTTGGAATGTGGCAAACACACGTGCACGCGCAACGCTCTTGCGCCTCCTCCTGTCACTCGCTTCTCTGCAGAGCACGTGTTTCTCGTCGCGCTGTCGCGAAGTTGCACCAGCCTGAGAGCTGCTGAAGAGGTCGATACCTTTCGCTGTCTCGTAACCTGTAGACGCGGTGCAAGAAAACGTCCCGCTTATGAGGAATTTCGAGTACTGAGAACACCCTTTTTTTTCGCACGTTAGTACCTGACGTGTCAGGCGCCGCACCGCTCTACGAGGAAAGATTTGAACGTTATTTGCCCGTTCGGTTGTACCACAACTAGCTTGACAGCTTATCTCAAGTTCGCAAGTCGGCGGTGGGCATGGCATGGCATGGCACTTTCTGAAATTATTTCAATGTGGACTCAACAGAAAACTTGCCGACCTATTATAACATTGGATGTGTCACTTTTTCTCCGTGTGAAAAGATGCTACAAATACAGAGCCCTATGGCGTTCAAGTTTCCGTATCAGACCGCTTATACTTCCCCCCCAAAAAGCAACGATTCAATGTTTTCAGTGTCCTGGAGCTTACTTTAAAGTTGAACGCTGTACATAGCCCCGCAGGGATACGCTGGTTATTTTGGAGGTATTTAATGAAAGGCACTAGAGCCTCCATACTATAGTATCAGACTTCTTATAGTGAGCATGAAATGTCTTCCAAGCAAGGCATGTGACACGAGACTGACTCACAGCAAAGCTGTATACCTCTAGCCCCCAACATTTGCATCTCCGTGGGAAAAAACGCCAAGTCGCCGTGAATACACTTATACATGCTTCGCCCGTCCCCAGGTTTCACGTTATGGTTTCATCTCCGTGGGAAAAAACACCAAGGCGCCATGAATACACTTATACATGCTTCGCCCGTCCCCAGGTTTCACGTTATGGTTTCATCTCCGTGGGAAAAAACGCCAAGGCGCCATGAATACACTTATACATGCTTCGCCCGTCCCCAGGCTTCACGTTATGGTTTCATCTCCGTGGGCAAAAACGCCAAGGCGCCAAGAATACACTTATATACTGCATGTTTGGTTTCACATTAGTGGAGATGGCCCGAGTTTTTATTCCAAATGAAAGGGAATCAATTGAAACACCTTAACCCGAAACGGTTTTTCTGATAGCGCCCTAGAACTTTTGAAATCGCATTTTTTAGGTCTGCCAGCCGTACGTGTCCCGTCAGAAGGAATGCTGGCAAGCATGACAGTGAGCCATGCTGCAATATACTTTTAACTGCACGAGAGGTTAAAAGAGGGGTTTAAAGGAGCCATGAAGAGAAAATACAACTTCGTTTAATTTGAAAGAACTAGGATTCAGTATGTCACTCAGCTCCATTACAGCCACAAAAGATGTTTTTTAACGAAAAAAAGCAAGAAGTATTTAAAAACTTTCAAATTTTGCGCCACAGTGACGTGTTATGAGCAAGAATGACGTCATACGGGCCAACAATAAAACATAATTTTCAGTGCGTTAACTGCCCGTTAGCATTCAAGTGATGCGGTCAAATGGAACTAGAGGCCCCATTACAGACGTCCAGTCATGTGTCGTCGCGACAGGTCAGTTAGGCGGCCGCCAATCGCACAAACAAGGTTCCGTGACGTCATAGAAAACTTGCGGGAAATTGGCTAGGGGATCGCGACTGCTTCACGCGTTTTCTTTAATATCTCCGTTTTTTGTTCGAAGATTGCGATGATATTGGTATCATTGTTATCGGGACTGAGCAGTCTTTCTAATACACCCAACTTGTATTTTGTCTTCATGGCTCTTTTAAAAACTTGTCCCCGGATAAAACATTAATAATGTGCAACCTTTCCCATTCCTTCATGCGGTTCTTGAACCACGCGTTGAAACCGACGGAAGTGTTTGGACACGTAAGGTAGTGTCACGTTTACACTACACGGCGCCACCTTTCGGACTTCAGAAATTTTAGTGCTAAATTAAAATCCTTCCCGCCTGTTCATTTGGAAATCCGTTGCGGTTACCCCAGTACATAAAACTCTGGTTTTTGTATGAGCTGGACGACATGCACTCCCCAAAAATCGGCTGTCTGTCCCTAAAAATCAAAATACAATACTATCAATCAGTCGCAGTAAAATGTCGATAAATGGTAAATACATTTTACTTCACATGACGGAACGTTTGTTTTAGCCTGTGGAGGAGGATGCGGAGAAGTAAATATTGCCAACAATGAGACTTTGGTGCAAGATGTCAGGGGCACCAGCCTTGTGGGAGGCGTCCTTAGTCCAGGATGTCCTGGTCTCGGCTGGCCACCCGGGCTCTAGCGACAACTTGCTGCGCCGCAATGTCCGAGCGGGTCACTGGTCCGAGCGGGTCATGGCTGATAACGACGGGGATGGCTGGCACTCCCATACCAGTTGGGATATTGTGCCGGGATATGGGCAGTCGGCACAGGTCACCTAGAATAGGGTTTGTTGAGGAGGAAAGGGGGAGGGAGTATGAGTTGGTTTGTAGCCTGTGGATGGAAAGAGCAAACGGAGAATGGCGGGACGCGGTTGTCAAAAAAGAATCTAGATGTCTACGCTCCCCCTGCGCAACTTCCTTTTGCTCCTGCTTGCGTCAAGACACGAAGCACGTGCCCTCTATGTTGATGGATTTGAAGTTTGTCGCGCCGAATAAACACGTTGCTTACGTAGGCTGCGCCGCAGCGTAGAGTTCAAGGTTTGATTTGACCATCTGAGTTTCTTAGATATGTCTTCTACGTTGACCATGGGAGATGAAACCTATTAACGGATACGCTCCTTGGAGCAGGATGTATGAAAACTGATAATCAGTTTGCCTCAGTGGTAAGTCTCCAAGTTGATCTAGAATTGGGTTTTGAGCACAACAAGGATAGTATTAACAGTAATATAATAGTCAGCCTAATTACATCAACTGCAGAACGACGGCCTCTCCTTAAACATCGGTTAAGGCGATGTGCTGCTGAACACGAGGACGCGTGTTAGATTCCCGGATGCCGCGGCCGCTTTTCTGAAGGAGGCGAAAAGCAAAAACTGCCGCGTATTCGAGATTTCGGCGCACGTTAAAGATCCCCAGGTGGTCAAAATTAATCCGGAGCCCTCTACTACAGCGCGCCTCATCGCCTGCGTAGCGTCGGCTCGTTAAACCAAATAATCAATCAATTATAGACTTCAAATCACTCCGCAATCGTACGTTATCGGTATAAATATGATAAGCAAGCTCCACAGTAAAATATCAAAATATTTTTATTTACAAGACTGGGTGAATGAAAAACCAATACATTAATGCTGAAATTCCGCACCAGTTTCTGGTTCGTCGTACGAGGCCGTCATTTCCATTACTGCTCTCACCACCCTGAAACTGCGATGCCCCGCGCTGGGGTTTGGCGAGCACGGAGTCAGCGCGTTTTCGCCTTCCATGGCCTTCTAGCGCGTATAGTTTTACGAGCTTATCGTGACGTCTTCAGATAAAAGCGGAAGCGTGCGCGCCATACCGGCAGCGTCGAACATTGACCGGAAACCCCGTGACCCCGAAATGCCCGGTGAGGCAGTCAAGTTGCTCCCGTGCACGAGCTCGGGCACGTGCGTCCGGTTGAGAGCCGGACGCACGTGCCCGGCTACGCAGTGGTCAGCGCTTGACTTCGCTAAGAGGGCGGCGGCCCTGTGTCCGGAAAAGTGACTCCGTTATCGGTTCTCCTTGTTTCGGCTCGTTTACTCGCCCGTTATTTCTTTTCTTTCGTGGATGTTGTAATTGAGCGCGTTGAAACGCGTTCACACTTTTCGGGAGTGTGCCGAAAGGCGTTCGAAACACCGTGATAGCGGCACTGGTGAGGCCGTGTGAGGCCAATACAACTCGGGTCAATTTGGTTCGGCGTCATCCGGGAGTGCCAGGATTGCTGAATCCGTTATGTATACCGCAATGGATGTTCGCTGATTCCCGGATGGAGAAAAACACACCAATATATCACCCGTTACTGTTAAAGGATCATTAAATAAATAATTTTGCTAAATTGATTACGCTCAGTCGACTAAATAAATAAATAAATAAATAAATAAATAAATAAATAAATAAATAAATAAATAAATAAATAAATAAATAAATAAATAAATAAACGATGCTTTCACCATCACATTTGGCACAGGCCAGTTGCAGTTCCCTTCTCACTTTTGCAGTCCCCGTCTGTTTCCTCTTGCCGAGCCTGTGACGTCAGGACTTACGGGGAGATTTAAGTGGCCCGTTAAAGCGTTTTCCACGAAAGCGATCAAAGGCAACGGTTAGAGGGGGGGGGGGGGGTGCTTAGCACAATTTCATAGTGAAAACGAACCGTCCTGTGCGTCCTTGCCTTCATTTTTTTCTTACGGCTGCAATAACCCTTATTTTCAAATTGACCCAGCACATGCCTGCAGACATTCAATAATCTGATAATACGCATTATTCCGCTAGTTCCCTTTACTTTGTACCACGGGACTCGCATCACCGTGCTCTTATAATACTTCGCCCCATTTGGAGAATCTTGAATCCTGTAATGCTATTTTATGTCTGTATGGGCCGATAACTGGTGTCAACGGTGAGAAGTGTGACGCCACTAATTAAGCTCCTTTCTTTCTGTGGATGCAGAGGAGCTTCCTGGCGAACTACCGGACGAGCAACCAGTCGGAGTGCAAACTTCCCTCTCCCTGTGGCTGGTTTATGTACCAGCCGATTGAGAGGACGTTCGTCCAGTACTTAGAAGTGTGAGTATACGTTCTCCCAAGAATGCGCCCGCCTCCCTTTTCATTGATTGTTCATGCATTACCGCTTTAGGGGAACGATGCCAAGAGCGCTTAGGCTAACTTAGTGCATAAACGAGTAAAAATTATCGGGGATTAACATTAGGCTTGAAGACTAAGAATGCACGAACTAGCCGATTTCCAGTGTTTGTCAGTAACTAGTTACTGACAGCACATTGCCTGTAACTGGGTCCTTCTTAGTCAGCTGTTAAGTTATAACTCCTTTACCCATTATTGCTGGTAACTAGCAACTGTAACACCGTAGTTTTTTTTTACAAGGTGACACACTGATAACATTGTTTTAGTAGTAGTCGAACTACGTCACTGATGGCGTGAAATTTGAAAATATTTAATTTTCTTTTATTTTAATATTTCTTTTTTTGCCTCTTGAAAGGTTCGCAGAAACTCATTGGTGGGCATTGTCGGATAAATAAATCCTTTAATCCCTATTCTACTCGCAAGCATTGCGAGAACATCATTTTTCTACGAGCCATATCAACGTAGTGGGAAGGCACACACTCCGTGTGTTCCTATAAAGCGCATTTATGCCAAGGCCCCTTAAAGGAGCCATGAAGACAAAATACAAGTTGGGTTTATTAGAAAGACTGCTTAGTCCCGATAACAATGATACCAATATCATAGCAATCTTCGAACAAATAACGGAGATATTAAAGAAAACGTGTGAAGCAGTGGCGAACCCCTAGCCAATTTCCCGCAACTTTTCTATGACGTCACGGAACCTTGTTTGTGCGATTGGCGGCCGCCTAATTGACCTGTAGCGACGACACATGACTGGACGTCTGTAATCTGGCCTCTAGTTCCATTTGACCGCATCACTTGAATGCTAACGTGCAGTTAATGCACCGAAAATTATGTTTTACTGTTGACCCGTATGACGTCATTCTTGCTCATAACACGTCACTGTGGCGCGAAATTTGAAACTTTTTAAATACTTCTTGCTTTTTTTTTTTTCGTTAAAAAACATCTTTTGTGGCTGTAATGGAGCTGAGTGAGATACTGAATCCTAGTTCTTTCAAATTAAACCAAGTTGTATTTTCTCTTCATGGCTCCTTTAAAGCCTGCTTCATCATCTTACACGGATGCTTTTCTGGCAAGATATTTTTGTGGGCAATGATAGCCATGTCAAAGTATTACCAGAGTCCTTCAATGCTTTACTGGTCACGAAACTGCTCCGTAACTCAATGGGAGAGCTTCATATGCTGCGTTTGGCCGCCGCGCGGTGGCACCACCCTCTCACTGAGGTCACTCCTCGGGGGGCGTTGCGCTGGCTCGAACGGCGGAGCCGCGGCGAGTTGTGTTTGTTTTGTGCGGAAAAAAAATGTAACGTGCATTTCGCGCTCTTGTGATGCGACTTAAGTAGTGCAACGACGATGCCTAACATGTGTTGCGTCTCGGGATGTCATTCCTTGTACAACGATACCACAGAAAATGTTTCCTTGTTCTGTTGACCGAGCGAAGGGGAGGAGGCGCGCCATTCCAAGGCAAGAAACGGGAGATTTCAGCTTCGATTATAAGTGTGTGACAGTGCGTGGAAATGCACTGTGTGTGAGAATGGAGAAAGCAATGTGCCCTTTTGAGAGCATAGTGGGCCTAGAATTGTACAAGGATTTTTGTCATATCAGTCAGGTTGTAGCGGCGCTTCATTACCTGTTTGCAAACTTGTATTACCTTGCGCTCAGGCTCGTGTGTAAAAAAGCTTTCGGACGTCCTTGTGCTTTTACTTTTCATATTTCCGCGAATTATCCCTTAGGGTTCGTCTTGTTTGTTTTGCAACCGCGCGAGGCCGATTTCGATTTCTTATCTGGCGTTTCAACCGGAGCGCCCGTTTGCTCTTTTTGTCGTACGTCCCGTCGGGCAATATTGTTTAATATGAAAAGGGTGCCACCTTGTCGCCAACTTGATTTTTTGTTTCTTCGACAATGTTATCGATCCTATTTCCATGGATCTGAAATTAATAACGTTCCGAGAGTAATGCATGCATAGCAAACGCCGCGCAACTCACTTTATTGGCGTTCACCTGTGCACGTCACACTGCGGACTGCTTCTTCGACGTTTGTGTTTCATTCTAGTCTTCTGTAGAACAGGAGCTCGCTAGCGCGCTGCGTTCAGAAAAGCTTTGCGTCGTTCTTGGCTACGAGGCAATGTTCTGTTTCCTCCGTGTGCTCCACATCGCAGCGCGAAAAAATAAATTTCTGTACGCTGGACCACGCTCTTTTGTCTCCCTTCGTAACATTGAATTTCGTTGCGTGTGATAAAATCAGTTTTATTGTTCTTTTTTAGCTTCCTGTTTTTGAAAGAATTGCAAAGCGTGGAAGCGGAAAGACACATTGTGCAACATATATCTCTTCGTGTTTTGATCCTTCGCGTTTCTGCAGCGTTTTTAGATGTTCTCAAGTATGTACCCAGTCATTGAAACGACAATACTATTTGGCTATCTCTTTTAGTGTTCAGTGCATTCCAGAGCAATCAACGGATTCATTAAGCGTAGTCTGAACGACGCGTACTTGGTTTCTTTCAGTTTCTTTTATTGTATTATCGATAGGCCCGCAGCAGTCCGTGACTACGCAGCTACCGTATGTGTGGTATTTACAACTTTTGCTTTAAGAAAAGAAGAAATAGAGATTTAAAAATCCGAAAACACTACGGCGCAGCGCTTGTGCCAGAGCACGCAGAAGCCGTTGCCGTTCGCGGCCCAAGTCTACGGTAATTTACTACGAAAAATAAAACCCCATTGAAGGCAGGTGATGACTGGACTATTCATCGCTAACTACTACGAAAAAAACACAGTTAATCAGCGCGCAGACACCAAAAGCAGCGAGCGTTTGCACGCCAAGAGCAGGCCAATACGCCGCAAAGCGGCGGCTGGATGACCTTCGTGCGGCGGTGGCGCCTGTAGTGGCGCGCGCGGTCCCTATATGAAACGAGCGCCGAAGTTTCGTGACCAGTAAAGCATTGAAGGACTCTGGTATTACTTACCCTAGGGCCTTTCATTAAACAACTCTACAGAACCCCATGCTTCCATATAAAGCTCTACATCGAACTCCATTTAAGTCTGCTGCGCTGATTTACATGGATGCGTTGCTTGGAGTACATGTTTAGGTCAAATATATAAGGAGTCTGATATCAATATATAAAAGTCATAGCGCCTTTATTAAATATCTTCAAAGACCCCTCGTTTAAGTCGGATTCCTTATTTACACAAATTAGTTGCTGGAAATTTTTCTAGAAGTACGAGTGGTCTTATATAAAAAAAGAAGGGATTCGGACCCTTTATTATTGGTGTTTTTGTTTGAGGTGAAAGTGTGACATACCGAGCGTTACAGAACGACAGATGGGTTTTCTTGTTGAGTCCACGTAGAAGTACTTAAAGGGACACTAAAGGCTGAAGAAATTGTTGTTTTAGCTTAAAGATCACATTATTTGAAGCTGCTTCCGCTTTTGCTCGCTTGCAAACGACTTGTTTGTTCAGAAATAAATACTTAAGGCGGTATATTGTCTTCCTTGTATCCCTACAATTTTTGCGTGACGTAAAATATGACGTCACACATAGTGAAGCGGGACTGCTTATGAAGTCATTAAAGGAACTTCCAGCCACCCAGGGGCTGCTGCTGCCTAGGAAAAGCTGTCAAAACTACTTGCGCTATTTCCCAGCAATGTGGCTGCACCAACATATCGGTGTCTTGCTGCTGCTTTGTCGTATATACGCAAGAACACGAAAAAGGGGCGACAGCTCACGCGTTCATTCGCGTAAGCCTTCTGGCGCTACTTGCGACTACGCCAAAGCCTGAACCGAAATCGAAACGTTTCGCGGATTTTTGAAGCCCACGGGATCAGCAGGAGTTCCCGCATACATTTATTACTCGAGCTTGGTCCGGTGGCGTTCGCAAAAAATACCAAGAAAAAGTAGCGAGCGCACGTAAGCGTGCGCCTCGTGAGGAGCACCCGGCGTCGTCCAGCTCGACCTTCGAGAACACTCTGCCGAGCGTTCGTGGCGTGATCTCCTCGCGTTCGACCACGTGATAACACGGTCCACTGTGGGAGAGGTGTAAAAGCCCGCGGACAAAACCATCTGGGTCTGTCAGTCATGGAGAACTTTCAGCAGGAAGTTCGGAGACCCACGTGAGGTGCGACAGCCGGGTCTCCGACGAAGGGAGAGGGACCGCCATCTTTGCTGTTTCTCCAGACTTGCACCACTAGCGAAAGCTGCGCCAACTTTTTTTTCATGAACTGCTTAGACAAGCTGAACCGGTGTTTCGCAGTTTACAATTTGTGACGGCACAAATCGTGCTGCGGTAAAGAGTATGGGGCGGTGATACCACTATTCACGCCTTCGGAATTTCCTTTATTAATAAGCAACCTCTGTTACCACGAGATGTCTATTTGCCTTGGCGGCACTGAAATTTAGAGATACAGTTCATGCTGTTACTGCGCTTAATGTTTATAAGTGCAACTAAAGCTATTTCTAGGAGGTGAACGATGACGCAACTTTGTGTAGATACAGGCATGGCTACAGCCTGTAACGCGGACAAGACAGCGCGCTCACCTTGCCGTTTCGTTTCACCTGCGCGCAGCTGCACCTGTCCTCCTGGCATGCGTTGTCTGGCGGACCGCGACGACGTCGCCATCTCCTGCTGGGTCTACACGTGCAAGGTCCCACCTCCAGAGGACGTACAGATGTGACCTTCTGGCGGCGAAAGAGCCGCCCTTTCGGCAGACGCGTCACATGGACGATGATGAATCAACTGTGGCCTCGCCTGCCTCGTCGTCACAAAAACCATGGAAAGGGGCCGAGTGCGAAGGCAGCCGCTGAAGGGAAAACTACGAGCGCAAGGGCCTCACCGTTAGGTCGTCCGCGCGACCTCCTTGTTGGACTCTTTTATGTTGAAGCCGCCTTTTTTGGGCCTCCTCTGTTGTAACACCACCGCTGGACGTGATCCCCCTATACCTAGCCGTGGAAACGAGCCTTACGCTCGCGCACAAGTACTTTCACCCCCGCTGGTACGGTATTGTGTGAGCTGAAAAGGCGCACATAACCCCAGGCGGTGACGATAAGTTGGAGTCTCTTATTAAGCCTGCACGCCATCCTTCTAAAAACACCAGGAACGTTTAGCGATCCGTGAAGCTGGCATGCTGTTATCGGGGGCTGCCGAATGCTGTGTCCCGGTGCGAATTTGGCGCCAACTTTCGTTTGCACACGCCCCAGCCGTAACGTGTTTGTTCCCTCATTTTGTTTCGCCAACCCATTATTCGACTGCATTGTGTATTTATTTTGTGCATAGCTCGCGTTGGCGAAGGAGAATCGAGCGTTCCGCATCTTCACAAGCTCGTCTGTCGATGCAGCCGAGGCCCCTCCCACGCCCACTTATTTTTTTCCCTCGAGCTGCTAATCATTCAAAAAGGGCGGTGTACAATTAAAGAAAAGTGAACTAAAATGTCCTACATGCCACCCTTGGGCACCGCTCTAAAGTCAGGAACGTCAGGGCCGATAAAATTTTCTTTTTCATCAGATCTTCACCATTTACATCAATGCCGTCTGAGGGTATAGCTTCACCTCTCGTTAGCGTTGGAGGTAACTGGGTTATGCTGCATCAAGGTTACCTTGGTGAAAGAGCAAAGGCGAAACGACATCGCACACTTTTGGCGGCTACTGGCTGTACCGTATTTATTTGCTTTTAAGGCAACCTGGGGTGCGAACGTGTTGCTCCGTTCGGTAGCTTTATTTATTCATTACTTTTACGCACCATAAGCCCTGCACAGTGCAAAAGGCCCGTATCATCAGGCACCGCAAGGCCGCGGCTCGCACTACGCGTATACATTGTCTTTTTAACCTTGTTTCGTGTTTAAGCTCTCGAATAGCCGGATTACCGCGAACAAATGAGTTATATTGTGTACCTGTTCAGTCATTTCTGTGTTGTTTGATTTCTTTTTAGTCATTTCGCTGTGTTCATAGCTTTGCAATTAGTAACGGTGCAGTATGACAGCACGCAAAATTAAACACTTAAAATCAGGGCAAAGTCACCTAATGGCTCTTCCGGGATTCGCCCGAGGCACAGAAAGCTGCTTCCTTTTCGAGTAATATGAAATGTTGCCAAATTAGTTTAGCCCATGCAAGCAGTGAGCGTAGAAAGTGTTGATTATAGTACCGGAGTTTTTATCTGATAGGCAACTGTTACAACTGCAGTTTTGCGTATAGTTAAGCGAGCTGGTGTACCCTTAGCATAATAACTGCGCAAGGGACGAAACGCGAGATGAAGTGACTCAAAACAGGCGCACGGAAGCTGGGCGAGTTGGCGTACCGACACCAACTCCTCGTCCAACTTTCTTACACCTGTTTTGTGTCATCACAACTCGTCTTTCGTCTTGAGCGCACTCATTATGCCAAACACAGTTGCAACGTTCTGCCTATCTTTCTATTGTGTCGATCGGGTCATGGAAATAACAGGATGAGCTATTGTCTCTTTTGCGCGTGAAAATTTCTGGACGAGGACGGTTCAATGGTAGATCGGTAGATTACCGGTCATCGGGAAACCACCCTCGCTGCATTTATAAGCTTCCCTTTTTTTTGTCCCCCTTGTGCTCCACGAATGGGCACAATATGTTAATTCACATTTTAGCTTGTAGTTTTTTTAGAGACCTACCCTGCTGTATTACACCAGTGTTTTGTGTCGATTTCGCCCACCCGCCCACCTTCTTTTTTACTTCCGTGAACTGATTCATCGCTGCACTTCGCCCCTGAATGTGTGACACGAGAGAAGTAAATGAAATAAAGTCAAGAGAGCAATTGTGTCGAGACGAGATGTATTTACGTGTCCTCTTTGGTCGTCTGCATTGTTCCCTTGTAGTGCTGCGTGCGCTCCTGGCGTGAGCTTCGCCGGATCTATACGCCGCTTGACCTGAAACGGGCGGAGATCTGCCCTCTGAGAAACGCGACAATCGTTAGAGACGTTTCTTCAATGCTTATTACGATCGCCTGCGTATCTAAAAAAAACTAGGTAAATAAGCCTATGTTCTTTTTAATCACCAGAGTGGTTAAAAAGAAGAGGAACCCGGACCTCTTCTTGCAACCTATTTGTGAGCAGATTTCACGAAGTTCATGAAGCGTGGCAACTCAAAGGGCCAGAATTTTACTTGAACGAATTGTTCGCATACCATGAAGGTAAACATATTCCTCAGAACTCTTGGTTGAGTAAAGCCTTAGATGAAAACAACAAAAATTACTCGCGATCACTCCGATTGATGGTGTGGGGTCCGTGGTATAGCAGGGTGATTGCGGTTGGGTGAACGCTTTATGTTGACGAATCACTTCTTCCCTCTCACCTTCTTACACCGACACCTAACTCTCGCCACCCACCTTGCCACCCTGTCCTCTTCAATACAGTTGCAACAATGCACAAAGATATCATTATTTTATGTTTAAATACTTTGCAAAGTAACACTGCTACTGCTTGGGCACTGAGAAGAAATGTCGAAGCAGCGATTTCCTTTCCGTCCAGTAACTTTCAACCTCTGCGCAACCCCGATATTTTGAAGACAATATTCTTCGGCCAGCAGCTCATGTTTTTTTGTGTAAAAATGACTTTTAGTACAAACAAAGATGAGAAACGGATCATCACTGGGTGCCGACGGCCTCCGGCGCGTTGCGGCAAGAAATAAGTATAGGGACATTGCTGTCTGTCAATACCTGCTTCTTCGCCAGTCCACCGCGTTACTCTTTGCGGCAACCAGCGAACTGTACCCATGGTCAAATCTAGACGTCTACTGAAGCATAGTATTTTTCGAAGCGTCGGGACCGCTTCTATTAAAGCTTTTGCCGGAGCATTTTATTTTTGCTATGTACAATGCTAGAGAAATACACACAAGAAATATTATCCCTTATTGTAAGTATAGACTGTGGGAGTGCTTCTTCTGAGGTAAGCACGCCAGCATGTATGGAATCGTGCGAACGATCAAATTACACAAACAAGCGATCCAACCGGCCAGTAGCTGGTTGAGACACCTCTACATCTGACAGGAAGCGGAGGTAACAGTACAGCAAGCACTAAAAAATAACGGTAATTAAGCGATCGTTTGCCTGAGCAGCGTCTTCGTGGAACAGCGTCAACGTTTACAGCTGCAAGCACCGGCCGCACGTTACTTCGGAATGGGTGGGCGACGCCTCATACGTAAAACATACGTTACAGATTGTTCCTGGTCGAGGCTTTCATGGGACGAAATGTGGTAACGCGGTCGCAGCGATGTGGGGAGGGCATAGCCTAGAGGGGAGGAGTTGTTGTTGTTGGTAAACTTTATTGACACACACACAAAAAAAAAAAGACCCCCAAAGTCCGGGGTTCTGAAAGGGAAAATAATTATCTATACAGACGGGAGGACCTGACGAACATGAGCCACCGGAGCTCGCCACCAGGCCGCTCGGTCCGGTCCCTCCGGCGGCGCCAGCCAGTCTTGGAGAGAAGAGGGAGGAGGTGAAAGAGATTTAAGATGAGTTGAGAGTGATGGTTGCGAAGCAGAACAGTCCCAAAGAACATGCGGCGTGTTGGGAAAGCCAGAACACTTAGAGCACCGTGCAGGGATGCGATGGCCTTCTAATCGATGTAGTATGTGTGGGGTTGGAAGGCTGTCCGTTTGCGCTTGCCGGATAAGACAAGCATCTGCCCGGGGTAACAGGTGAGAGGGACACGGCAGAGTCTGCCTATTGCTGGCTAACTTGTGCACAGTCTGGCGTCGATGTAGACGGGCTTGTCGCGCCTGCGTGGGCGGGCGGAAAGGGGTTGGCCAGGGCGTCTCCGAGTCTCCCGGTTGGGACGGAGCACGGGAGAGCTGATGCGCCAGCTCGTTGCCCGGGACGCCCGCGTGACCAGGGACCCAGTCCAGCACGTAGCTAGTACCAGTGTGTTTGGCCAGATGAGAGTGAAGTGCACGCGTCATATTGATGGGAAGCAACTGGTCCTGGAACAAGCAGAGAGAATCCTGAGTGTCGCTGAGAATCACGTGGTTACCGGGAGTGTCGAAGGATAAGATGGCGTCAGTGATTGCTTGAGCCTCGAGAGACAGGACGGAAGGAACGCCCGAGTATCTTTTCTGCAAGGGCGAGTGGGCAGGACGAACAACTACTGTGACCCCGCATGCTTTTTTGGAGGAGAAGGAGGCATCTGTGTACGTAACTGTTGTTAGATCACCGTAGCGGTAGCGAAGAGTGTGTAGCAGCATCAACGAAGACGAAGACGACGAAGCACCACTCTGAGGCTCACTGCGCGAACCTCGTGCCGCAAGCAGTCAATGCTCCCAGGAACTCCGGGCGTTCGGCAGCATAGCTGCCGCTGGCCCGTCAGCTGCTGACGTGTTCAAAATATATGTGTTGTTCTGTGGCTCGGCGTTTTCATTGCCTCGTGTTGCCACAAGTGCATATTCGAGCTCGACGACGTCCTGGATGTGGGGTTGCGGATACGTTGATCGGAATGGTAGGAACTGTTACGCGAGGGAGGGGATACCAAGCCCCCGGGGGTATGTCGGTGTAATGTCGGGTAAGGACGATACCTCGCAATGAAGTGAGGATAGCAGAAGACGGGCATGCCAAGTAAGCTGGAGACGAGGAGAGCAAGCGAGGAGCAAGGAACAAGGAGAGGAGCAAGTTATAGGTTGCATTCACAGGCGTGGCACGCATGCGGGCAGCCATGCGCGTGCGCTGCCATGCGTTCACCCAAGCGCCTGTGTTGCAAAGTCGACGCCGAACTGGTTACGTCGGGCTCCACGAGATCGCAGTACTTGTCAGCGCTGGATGATAATTTGCTCGTGATAACCCAGTGCATTCAAATTACGAAAGCTCAGAGTAGACAATTATGAATTACATTCTTGGACATTAAAGGGGCATATTACAACGTAAACAGAGAGCTGCTGTGGAGGGCGCTAAAACTCCAGGGCTTGGCTGACGAGTTAATGCAGTTCCTTATAACAATCTATAAAGATAATATAGTGCTCCTGACATGGGAAGGTCAGAATTGTGCACAGCAGGTCAACACCCATCGAGTACTGAAAAAGGGATGCCCTTTAAGCCGAATACTGTTTATGCTTTACATGGTACGCTTAGAAAAGAAACTGGGAGAAAGTCAATTACGGTTGAGCACTCCCTGGTTGCATGCTTTGCAATTCGTCCCCCGAGTTACTTAGCAAGGCAACGTCATCAGCAAATCTGAGGTTACTGAGGTATTCTCCATTAACCCTTACTCCCACCTGTTCCAAATCCAACGTTCTGAATACTTCTTGTAAACATGCTGTGAATAACATTGGAGAGATTGTGTCCCCTTATCTGACGCCCTTCCTTATAGGTATTTTACTGCTCTCCTTATGGAGGATGATGGTAGCTGTGGACCCATTGTAGATATCCTCTAGTATTCCTACATAATGCTCATTTGCCCCCTGGTTCCGTAATGCCTGAATGACTGCTAGGGTTTCGAGCGAGTCAAATGCTCTCTCATAATGTATGAAGGCTATATATAGGGGTTCAGTATACTCTGCGCACTTCTCTATCACCTGATTGATCGTGTGAACTTGGTCCATTGTTGAACAGCCTTTACGAAACCCTGCTTGTTCTTTAAGTTGGCTGAAATCTAAGGTTACAGAAATTATATTAACGATTACCTTGGTAAGTACTGACAGTAAGCTGATTGCCTTGCTAAGTAACTCGGGGGACGAATTGCAAAGCATGCTTTCCGCACTGGGCGAACAGAGTAGAACCGTCGGCCTGAAAATTAATATGCAGAAAACAAGAGTAATGATCAATAACCTCGGGACAGCACAGCAGTTTGGGATAGGGGGCGAGGTAGTGGAGGTGGTAAAAGAATATATCTACTTAGGCCAAGTTGTGACCCCGGATCCCAACCATGAGGCAGAGATAATTAGAAGAATCAGAATGGAGTGGAGTGCATACGGCAGACATTCTCAGATAATGAATAGCAGCCTACCGTTGTCCCTGAAGAAGAAAGTCTATGACAGCTGCATCTTACCGGTACTCATGACTAAGGGGCAGAAACTCCGAGGCTCAATAAGAGGGTTCAACTTAAATTGAGAACGACTCAGCGGGCAATGGAGCGGAAAATGATAGGTGTAACATTAAGGGACAAGAAGAGAGCGGAGTGGGCCAGGGAACAAACGCGTGTTAAGGACATAGTAGAAATTTACAATAAGAAATGGACGTGGGCAGGGCATGTAATGCGACGGCAAGATAACCGTTGGTCATTGAAGGTAACAGAGTGGATCCCTAGAGAAGGCAAGCGTTGCAGGGGGCGGCACAAAGTTAGAGGGGCACATGAGATCAAGAAGTCTGCAGGGATAAATTGGTCACAGTTGGCACAGGACCGGGGTAATTGGAGAATAATGGGAGAGGCCTTTGCCGTGCAGTGGGCGTAGATAGGCTGGTGGTGGTGATGGTGATGATGATGATGATGATGATGATGATGATGATGATGATGATGACTCCCTGGTTGAGCTCAACGCATAAGTGGCAAGGCGAAGTATACGCAGACGACATAGTTGTTTTAACTGATAACCAGAGCGATATGCAACAGCTCACAAATATTAGTGGCAAGAAAGCCACACACCTAAGGTTAAATTTTTAAAACATTTTAGCACTGAAAGTTCGGGAATACTGGTTTTCAATGCCACTAGCACTAACGCAGTGTCAATCCAGCATGGCGAATTTACCCAGAGCCAAGGAATATAAATACTTGGAAGTGTGGGTAAACGAAAGGGATAACTACTTGAGAACTCACGAGGAGCAACTTAAGGGTAAGGGAAAGCGAAACGCAGCTATAATGACGTATAGAGCTCTGTAGGGGTAAAACAAATATGAAGTAGTGAGAGGAATGTAGAAAGGAGTAATGGTTCCGGGCCTCATATATGCGAATGCAGTACTCTGCCTAAAATCAGACGTTCTATCAGGGCTTGAAGTGAACCAGAGAACGGTAGGCCGTTTGGCCTTAAGCAAACATGGAAAAACAACTAACGAAGCAGTGCAGGGAGATATGGGCTGGGCGTCGTTTGAAGTTCGAGAAGCTCGGCGTAAAATACGTTTTGAGAGGAGGTTGAGAGCAATAGTTCAACGTAGGTGAGCAGCTAAGGTGTTTAGGTACCTATACTTGAAAAGCGTGGACACGCAGTGGTTAAGGAAGACTAAAAGGCTAACGATGAAATACGGAAAGAACAGTGGAGAATCCAAGACAGCCAAGGTAACCTAAAAAGAGGCAAGGCAGATAGAAACGAATAAATGGAGAGAAAAAACTGGAAGCTAAAACTTGGCTAGAGATGTACAGTGCTGAGAAATTAGACATCAGAAAGGAAAATTTCTACGATAATTCCAAAGGCAGTGCTTTGTTGTTGTTTTTTTTAGGCTAGAGAAGGTTGCTTGCGAACTAAGAGCTTTGTGTGGAAGTATACACAAAATGATGGGGTATGCGTGATCTGCGGGAAAGAAACAGAAACTATGCGGCGCACAGTGTTAGAATGCGAGGGTATCCATCCAAATCTACATGAGAGAAATATTCGGCTTCCAGAAGCACTAGGATTTAGCGGTAGCAAAGAGGGAGCTATATTCAAGGCTGTCGAGACTACTAAAAGAAGATTACAATGCTTGTGGACGAAAAGCAGACAGGGAAATATGGCCTAGGACAGCTACCACCTCTGACAGAAAAACTTTTGAGCCTGCCTTAAGAGCAGCATTTCAACGAAGAGTGCAAAACATAGATATGTTAGTTCCTATGGTAAGAAGACAGGGCACCCGCCGCGGTGGCTCAGTGGCTAAGGCGTTGCGCTGCTGAGCACGAGGTCGCGGGTTCGATTCCCGGCCGCGGCGGCCGCTTTTCTGATGGAGGCGAAAAGCAAAAACGCCCGTGTGTACGAGATTTCGGCGCACGATAAAGATCCCCAGGTGGTCAAAATTAATCCGGAGCCCTCCACTACGGCGCGCCTCATCGCCTGCGTTGCGTCGGCGCGTTAAACCCCTCAATCAATCAAGAAGACAGGGCATTAGCTTGTTGGTCGGTATGTCAGGCCATTAGTCGTTATGTCGGTAAAGCATGTCAGCAAAGTTTGTTTTTCATTACTATCAGCTTTCGCTGTAAAGTTGGCTTTGCCGCAGGTCGTCAGTGCACGTTACCGACGCATGGAGACGGCTTCCAGGCGCAGGAACAGCTGTATGTCTGTAAAATTGGCTTTGCATTAAAGCGTGCTCTCATTGAAAAGTCAGCTTTGCTGCAAATACATCTAAGTTTAAAACCCATGTACACAACAGTTTCACAGTTTAAGTCGCGCATAACAGTTTAAATGACAAGCGGCACCTTTGTCGGCGAGGTTGACTTTCTTCTACTAAAGCACGACTTCGCTGTAAAGCTGGCTTTGCCGCGTCGTCGATCCCGGTTAGACTCGGGAGCACAGTAATGTCGGTGAAGTTAGCTGTATACTAAAGCCATCTTTCGCTTGAAAAGTTAACTTTACTTTAAATACACGTCATAGATGTATGGACACTGAATGTCGGTTCCAGACGCACGAGCGTGTAGGTGAAGTTGGGTTTCCATGATGGTTGGTTTTCGCGGGAAAGTTAGTTTTACCCTAAGCCCATTTCATTCAAAGATCAAAGGTCAAAACTAGGGGTGGGCGATTGATCGATTATGAGGGACTTACCTGATCACATTCCTATGGTACCTACAA
Organism: Haemaphysalis longicornis; assembly: GCF_048455015.1. Lineage (NCBI taxonomy): Eukaryota > Metazoa > Arthropoda > Arachnida > Ixodida > Ixodidae > Haemaphysalis > Haemaphysalis longicornis. The sequence goes on from NW_027526422.1 coordinate 51,055,268, forward strand.
ATTCATGACCCACTGGCTTAAAAAGCATCGTGTACCAATACAAAACGTTTTACAGATGCATAAAAATGTTCCTAACAGCCTAGTTTGCTTCGTTTAGAAATATATAATTTATTTACAGAAATAAAAAACAAACAAGAAATGCGTTTTAGTTCATTTAGCTTTCACTAGACAACACTAGCTGTCAAGCAAGCGAGGGTTTTATTTCTTCATTTCAGCGCAAAATCTTGTCCGCGCTATTCGAATTCCTCCAGGACATTGGTGTGTCGACGAAATTGTAGTCGTTCCTCCATCTCAAGAGCTTTTGAACTCAATACCCTGAAGAAGGATCTTTTTTTTTTTTTTTTTTCACTACTACTACTCTCCTTTTCTTCTCTACACCTACTACCTTTTTCCCTCCCCTCCTTTCCCCGCAGAGTAGCATGCCGGCGAACTGATGTCGGCAAACCTCTCTGCACTTTCCTCTTTAATAAAGAGTTTCTCTCTCTCTCTCTCTCTCATTTCAGTACAGACGTGACATATTTCCTAAATAAGCAAACTAGGCCGTTTACCTGCCGCGGTGGTTCAGTGGCTAAGGCGTTGTGCTACTAAGCACAAGGTCGCGGGTTCGAGTCCCGGCTGCCGCGACCGCTTTTCTGATGGAGGAGAAAAGCAAAAGCGCCCGTGTTTACGAGATTTCGGCGCACGTTAAATATCCCCTGGTGGTCAAAATTAATCCGGAGCCCTCCACTACAGCGCGCCTCATCGTCTGCGTAGCGTCGGCGCGTTAAACCCTACAATCAATCAAATTAGGCCGTTTGAAGCATCTTTAAGGATCGGCAGAACTTTTCATACAGGTGCACGGTGGTTTTTAAGCTCGTTGATCATGAAGCAGTAACTCGCCTAGGAATGTTAACAGGTCAGTCCCCCTTAACCCTCCGATTAGTCGATTAATCCTTTAGTCGCGATTAATTTTTTTATCGGTTAATCGGCTGAAGTCACGTAAGCAACATGAACCAGGAGAGCCATGTTAAAATTCAGCGCAAGTACGTCGAATCTCGTACCCGTGTTCAAATAACCCGCCTTATATCACAATAGGAAACGATTCAAGCATGATCCGATATTATAGTCCGATAATATCCGATCCTATTCAATGATCCGGTGATCCGATAAAATGACTCTGGCACAAGTAGACCACTATTAGCCGGTGCATCCTGCAAATGAGGGCGAGTGCTTATGACCCCGATTCAATAAATAGAGCGAATGACGAACGCGGAGATCACCGTCCCGGCCCCATCAGCACCATGACGATGACCTTGAATGTTTGTGACCAGGCCCAGAAGCATACTGATACTATAGTTGCTCTTAAATTATTCTATTATCATAGTCATTATCATCAATATTAGTGTTGTTATTAAAATATTTTCACTTTTTCTTTACAAACCAACGCAACTGAATAAGCGATCAAATAACCGATTAAGCGGGTTAAAATGTTTAATCGACGCCCAGCCCTAGTCCAAACATTGATTGATTGATTGATTGATTGATTGATTGATTGATTGATTGATTGATTGATTGATTGATTGATTGATTGCAGGGTTTAACGCGCCAATGCAACGCAGGCGATGAGGCGCGCCGTAGTGGAGGGCTCCGGCTTAATTTAGACCACCTGGGGATCTTTAACGTGCGCCGAAATCTCGCCTAGTCCAAACAGAAGCAAGCGCTGTGTATTCAGAGCCCCTGATAATGTGTATACGCGCATCTGCCATAAGTTTCCATGCATGCCAACAAGTTCCGATTCTATGCTTGAAAGCCTCAACTGAGCAAGCACAAGCGTATTTCAGCTGTAAACAGTCACTGCTGAAGTGCAAACACTACAGCGAGTTTTATGCCTTGTGTTACTGCACACATTTGCAGGACTGACGCAAGTTAAAAACGAAGCAGCGTGCATGGGATCAACCACTCTCGGTTAACAGCAACTCCCCATGACCTCTTCACGTAATGAAAAGCCTTGCTTCAACCACCAAGCAGACAAGGCATGCGACGAACGGAGCTTAGTCATTGTGTGTTTTCAACTCCAAATTGGTGGAGGGCCTCAAGAGCAAGCGGTTGGTCTGCTCGACTGAAAGAGAATACAACATTCTTCAGTGCTGCTTTATATACTACATTCGCTCCCCAACATTTCCCGCTGTCGGCTGGACTATAGCCTTACTACTTTCGCTCCCCAAAATTTCATCTGCTACCTGATCTATAGCCTCACTACTTTCGCTCCCCGAACTTTCCGCTGTCGGCTGGACTATAGTCTTACTTTCGTTAACCAAAATTTCCTCTAATGCCTGGTCTACAGCCTTACTGCTATCGCTCCCCAAACTTCCCTCTGTTTCTTCGCCTAATATGTCTTACTACTTTCGCTCTCCAAATTTTCCGTCGTCGGCTGGACTATTTATTACCTTACTACTTTCGCTCCCCAACATTTCCCGCTGTGGGCTGGACTTATAGCCTTACTACTTTCGCTCCACAAAAACTTCCGCTGTCGGTCGCTCGTGTCCGCCCAGCTGCTCAGTCGCGTTCCATCTCCATGACGTGCGTGGCAAATTTGACCCTGCACTGCCAGCCCCGATGATGATGGTGATGATGATGATAGCGCTTATAAAAACGATGACGATGGTGTCGCTACAAGTCCACCCGACAGCGGAAATTTTGGGGAGCGAAAGTAGTAATGGTATAGACCAGGCAACAGAGGAAATTTTGGGGACCGAAACAAGGCTACAGTCGAGCCGACTGGGGAAAATTTGGTGAGAGAGAGTAGTAAGGCTATAGTCCAGCCGACAGCGAAAAATGTTCAGGAGCGAAAGTAGAAAGGCCATAGTCCAGCCGACAGCAGAAAATTAAGGCAGCATAAGTAGTAAGGCTAAAAGTCCAGCCTACAGCGTGAAACATTGGGGAGCGGAACAAGTGCACAGAAGTGCACAATCGGTGCACAGCGCACCACGGGCCTAAAAGACCCTGGTGAAATGTCGCCCGGGCAATGTCCTTGGGTATAGTGGTGAAGTCAACTTTAACAGGCCTGGGCGTAGCGACGTTTTACTACAATAAATGAGCCACGTAAGGAGTATTATAGGAGGATGTACTGTAAGTGCGGCGGATGGCCCAGATAGCCTCCAAACTGTCGGAGAAATTAACATTTTTTTTTTTTTTGTTTCAGCATCGCGCTCAAGCAGAAACATCCCTTTCGCAGCAGCACGGAACTTTTCATGGATCACAAGGATGAGTCCATGGCATCCCCAGAGCCCATGATTGTAGTCTCGAAGGAGACCAGACAAGAGTATGCCTTACCGGGAGCTACAACTACATGAAGTTCGTTCACAAATTCGCAAGGGCTAATTTACTTCATTTAACATCTCGCGTGCGCCCTCCAAAAAACTTCTGGCACTTTAAGAAGCAAAGTTGGGCATATACATGTCCTGCAATATTTTCCTTTTTGTGTAAAAAACTCAGAAAATGAGGCACCCTAGCGCCGCCATCATCGCCAGCAAAGGCCATGATGCCCAGGCAATTGTAGTAGTATACACCCTGGAGTGTCCCCTGTTACAAAGGGCAAGCCAACAAATCCTCATCAGCAAGGGAAGTTTGGCTCCCTTAATCCTGCTCCTCTTTTCTGCAGACACCAGATCCCACACCTAACGCCCCCTCGTCACGACTGTTCTTCCTGTGTCGCACCAAACTCTCTACATCTGCAGGGGCTACAGCTGCAGCTACAGGGGCTGGAAATGAATCAGCTCGGAAACCAATCTTTCTCCTTTTTGGTCCTTGTGGTAGCTGCCTTTCCCCTCAGATATTGACACAGCCGCCAGGTTGGTGTTTTTTTTAAAGCGAAGCTTTTTTTGCCCCACGGACGGCGACCTTAGGTAAAAATGCACTGCAGGAAAGCCAACTTTCTCTGACGGTGGTGATGATCGCAGGTGAACTGAAAGACGGTTGAAATGCCAAGTTTGTCGAAAGCCAATGTTTTCAAAGTCCAAAGTCAAAGCCCGAAACCCAACATGGTAAGCTCACAGACAAAGCAAAACGATATAATTAAAGAAAAGCAATCTGATCAGAGAAGAGTTCATTGTGCTTGAATTAATAAACACCTTAAATTTTTATAGTATGCATATGAACCTCCTTAAATTGGCCATGAAGACAAAATACATATTTGGTTCATTAAAAACACTGCTCTGTCCCGATAACAATGATACCAAATATTACCGCAAACATCAGACAAATCATTGAGAAATTAAAACATATGAAGCAGAGACGACACTCCGGCCACATTTTGGCGATTTCTCTACATCACTGAATCTTGTTTGTGCAATCAGCAACCACCAAGAAACATGACTGGGCGATTGTAGTAGGGCTAGTTGTATTTGATTGTATCACTTCAAAGCTAACGGGCAGTGCACACACATCACTACACTTGTAGTCCTCGCCCATAGTACAGTAAAGCCCGTTTCTATCGAACACGGATATATCGAATTATTGCCTATATCGAGTCCTTGTATAATTCTGATAAAAACTGCATGCATTTTAAATTTTTTATACCAAACGCGATTTTGCTCACAATGGATATATCGAACTCTCCCGCGCCAAATTTTTCGCTCTCCCGAGTCCTTAGGCATGCGGCAGGTGTTCCCGCAATACATCGGCGCGCGGCGGCGGCGCGGGTGTCGCTTGCGACTCCCGCGCGAGCTCAAGCGCGTCCAAACTATCCAAACGTCCAAACCGGCCGTGGCAGAGTGGACCAGCTCCACGCATGCATGCCGTTGGCGCCGAAGGCGCCACATTGGGCGCTGCAGGCTGCGGTATCATTGATCTTCAAGTCCGCGTTACTCGCTGCCCGCACTTGCTCGATTCGCTGGGTTCGCCGTTATTCGCTTGTAACCATGCTTGTCACCGCTCCGTCGTAGACGCAGAGGACTACGTACCGCGGACTTGTGCAGCGGACTTGTGCTTGTCGACTGTTTAGATATCGTGGAGCAAGCAGTCACCAGCAACGCGCTGCGCTCCAATAAGCGGGCTACACTCACGCAGTTCTGCCGCCCCAATAAATAATTGTTTTCTCTCCGAGAAAGCGTCGTATAAATAGTGACGGGCAGAGTGGTAAGAGCTCAGCGTTAGCCCGTGACTCCGCCGGCAGGATTGCTCTCATGTACTTTTTTTTTTTGCTTCACTTTGTATAAAAAATTTTGCTATATCAAACTATTTTACAATCCTCGCACTGTTCGATATAAGCGGGCTTTACTTATGTCACTTTAGTACAAAATCTGAGTTTTCCAATAGCTCTTGCATTTTTTTTTCGGTTAAAAAAATAAGTGTGGCTGAATTGAAGCTCTGTTATTTAAAAACTAGTTCTTTCAAATTGAACAAAGTTGTGCTTTGTCTTCATGAGGTATCAGAAATTGGTCTAAATGTGAGTCACCTTCTTGACCCAATGCCAACACCAAGAATAGGAATAACCTGTTCCTATAAATCAAAGGGAGCTGAATATTACACAACAAGCAGCCCATTACACAAGTTCCTGGCCAAAGGCATCCACAATCAACCCGCAACAGAAACAGCAGAATCAAGCAATGACTAGGGAGCGCTCGAGCCACCCCTGTTATCACAAGGAATGAACTCAGCCCTCCCCCAGGTCTTGGTAACCATTAGAGAAATCATAAGCCACCAGAAAAAAAGAAATAAAAAATGTGGTTGATGCCTTTTTCATAGGAATCGGTAAAACACGAAAGTGAAATGTGCCAATTCACCAGAGCATTCAAATGCTTATTGTGCATCCATATGAACTTGCACATCGCTATTTATATTACGTCAGTATGGCACCATTAGACACATCAAGTTAGACACTGCACTGCACGCGCCGGAACATTGTGTAAATCCGACTGAAACCCAGTAGTATTAACTCTATGCTGAAACCACAGCCTCTTGAAAACCAAGCAATGAAACCGAAACCGAAAGCGGTGGGTGGCAGTGGTTGGCATAGGGTGCCTCTAGTGTCACTAAATGGGTGCCTCAATTCACCTGCGTCCCAAGTGCATGACGCTGGCATCGAGGCGCCAACTGTCGGCGCGTATTAGCGTCATGATGAACTACTTCGCTTCGCCTCTCCTACACAGCATCACCATCTGAATAAAGGAAGTAGTGGTAAACATATAAGGTGCGTTCCGAAACCTCCTTGCACTTGACCCCATGGTGCATTCAGCAGAGCGCTGTGTACCTCCTGTTGCGGCAATAGAGTTCATGGCTCGAATCCGGGCGCCACTGCGTCATTGGAACCTTTTCTGGCGATTTCATTTCCGTGATAGATATGACGCCGGCGTGGCCCTGGTGTACCCGGGCATAAAACACTTTTGTGTTGAAATTAAAACAAATGAGAATCGAACAAAATCAAGAGCAATCGCCTTGAGCCCCCACCCCCTTTCAAAACACTTCTGAAGCCTCCCCACACTTGGGAGAACATTGTGAATGGCATCTTCCCACTGCTGTTGTAATGTGTTTCATCACAGACAAGCATGGAAATTATCCTACTGAGCAAACAGAGCAAATCTGCAACAGAAAATGAGACCAAACACAGCCATTAGTCTGCATCTTTATTCAACCTGTCTCAATTATTCCACGTGTCAACAGTGTGCACACGATAAAAAGCATAACTTATCAGAATGGTACCCAATAGGGCTCGAATAGGAAGAGATTAGCAGAAAATGGACATCACCTTTTCATGCACCACAGAATGCAATGTCTGAGAGTTTTGCACCATCATTATACAATCACAGCTGAACGAATGTAGCCCCATACCTACAAATAACTTGCAGGCATGCACCCACTTGAAGTCCCACGAGGAAAAGACAGAACCTACATTCAAACTGAAATACTTTTTCCAAAAAGCAAACAATGTTGCGAGCGAACTTTCCCACGAAACAAATGCATAAAATATATAGGCAGTCAAAAAAAAAAATAGTAACAGACTGGCACACACTTGTAGCCTTTAAGAGCAGACATGAAGACAGAATTCACCTGCAGCACTCGGAAAGTCGCACAAAAGTGGCATGAAATGACCGCAGAAAGGGCAACGAAAAAACGATGAACACAAAAGAGATTCCATTGTTTAACTAGAACTTCCACTTCCTTTTAAGGAATTTTTAGGAATCACAAGTCCACTGAAAGGAACATTACAAGACAGATTTCTGAAGCCCTTAATTTGGGCTTAATACCAAATTGTGCAGTTCTCGTACAAAGCTGTTTCTCATTTTATGTACACGTGAGCGAAGGCTTGTGAAGTGGTACGCAATATAGTCAATACTATTACACTTGCAGCAAATGAACAGCACTCAGTGCTGATAATAAATAAAGTGAGCTGTAATGCTCAGTCCACGTTACATGAATGAAAGAAATACAACTTATCGATAATCTGTCAGCTGTGCAATTAATAACACAGAGTAAAACAAAGTTTTCGCAACCAACAGGCAGTTAAAATGTGCAAATCTACAACTCAACATAGTTTGCATCATGTACAGGCATGAAAATGCGAAACGAGAGTTCAAAATGATTGAATATTTCTTTTCGCAAAGAACTACATTATTGGCACATCAGTGCATCCTAAAAATAGAAGGAGCAGCAAAGTCAATGGCAAAACCATAGCGTTTTTCTAACCAATGACAACATAGCACGACTCACTCCTTTTCGCACCTAGTAAGTGCGCGTACGAACATACCATTCAACCTTCCCTCCAGTTGGACGTTAGTCCTACAGAGTCTGGCTTTCAAGCACTTCGGTGAGCGTATCCTAAATGCCAAAGCTTTCATACAATACTTGGACTCAAACGATTCAGTAGCAGAATCCGAACGTTTGCTCAAAAGACTCGACTACCATCAGAAACGAAAATTAACTAAGTTATAAAACATATTTGCTCTGCTCGTCCACATAAGCGCACCGTCGACGAGCTCACGAAGCCGGCTTCACAAAACAAGGAACATAAATTCACGTACTGTACAAAAACAATGTTTTTACTGGTCATGGCCGCACTGCCTTTCTAAGAACGAGTGACCTAAGCACCGGAAAATTTGGCTTCAGAAGCTCTTCTATACAATAACAGCTAGTGCTTGGAGGCAGGAATGGCCTCCCGAACGCACCTAATCTGGAGACGCCACATAGAAGCGCTTGCGTCAGCTTCACCTAGTGCAATGACGAAGCACACGTTCCCCGAACAATTTGTGCACACGTTCCCCGAACAATTTGTAAGTCCAGAGTGTTTGGCTGGAGCCCGTGAGTGTCGGTTGACAATCCCGAGTGCATTTTCTTCCCGACGAGGCCAGGTTGCTGGCCCCAGATCACAGCTTGCGCGATCCTTCGGCCCCACGCTGCAACGAAAAGATCTTTCAGGAGGCAGCAGCGAAGAGCGCTCGGAGACAAACTAGAGGTAGGAAGTGGAGACGGGCAGCGTGCGCTTCGCCCCCCGCTCAGGCGGCTTCGACCTGTGGCTGTGTGAAGACTGAGTACTCGCGCCGCAGCTCGGACCAGAAGACCAAGCTCAGCACCGTGTGGGGTCCCAGTCGGAGGAAGCTGGCTGTCACGCCTTTGTAGAAGCCCATCAGGCCTTCGGACTTGAACACCTGCGTCGAGATGGCACAGGTTGACTGCTGCACACGAAAGGACTGAACAGTGAGCCTCCTCAATTATCAGTCCCGGATCGTCCACGGGCTGCCCGAGACGCGATCCGGTGCTCGATTTTACTACATATTCCTATGGGACTTCCGGTCCGAACGCAGTCCTCGGACTGCTCACGGACCATCCAGGACTGGTAAATCGAGGAGGCCCACTACTAACAGTTTTTGTTTTACCGGTACTGCAAAATAAAGAAATCAGTACGCCAGGCTGCAACTGTGCTGGCATGTGGTGACCAGCCCAGCCCTGTAGTTATCAGTGTCCTGTCACTCAGAAGCAATAATGCACGAATTAAGAAGCGGCTCTGTGGTGATGTGAAAAGTGATGGCGTGACATACATTTTGAACATAATAAAAAAAGTGAAATCGTGAGCGGTAGCGTGTTCAACAACACACAAGTCGAATTTAACGTTTTTCACAAATGGCAGGAAGCTCACAGCTTACAATACCAGTGCAGCCTGCCATCCATTCTCTGCCCTTGTTCTGAATCCCTGCTGTCCTTCGCAGAGCTCTGCACAGGCCCGATTTTAGGGCTAGGCCCACCCCGAGCCCGCGTAATGAAGCTTGAGCCCAACCCACACTCGTAACACCCCTTTTAAGCATCATTGCCACTTTTACGCATTGTGAAGCAGTGATCCCTGCCGGTAATGACAAATGTTCCCTGCATTGTAAGCTCTCCGTTTACAAGGACGCTCTTCGTCTATTATTATTGACTACAGTGAGTATGCACACTATCGGGTTTGTCTGTTTAACCCCCTTCTATTTAAAGGGGCTGTGAAGATATTTTGAAAACAATTGTGTTATGTGGGTATTTGGAACTGTGGAACCCTGACAAACAAACTATGCATAGCCGTTTCGTTGCAATGCACGATATCAGCAAATACGTAAAAAAAGTTTCACCAAGCATTTTCTCGTCAACTCGTGAAGTGCATGTTAAAAAGCCAATCATAGCTCACCCTTTCCTGCGCAACATGTCGGCATAGAGCGACCTCGCAAAATATCAGATACAGCTACAACATCAGCGCTATGATGAAAGTCGCCCACAGCAGAATGGGGGATGTCTGATCTCTGTCTGATACGGCTGATGAACATGGCCGAACTGTCAGTCAACAAACCGTGCGAGTGGCACAGGCAGAAATAACCATGTTGTAAGAAAACTGGATATTTGCAAAACCGTTTACGCTGTTTCACACAAGTCTAAACTGTCTTTTGCTAGCAGGTATCACTCAAGCTTGCCGACGTCTGTCTGACATAGCTTCTAATGAGAGTTACGCGAACATGAGCTTCGTGACCTGGCGATCGAGATAAATGACCGATAGCTTAAAATTAAGATTTTGCTGCATGAACACGTTTATCGAAGGCACTTCGAGTAGCCAGAAAATAAAACCTTCAAGCCTAAAAATAGCGTGTGAGAGGCAGTGAGACAGCGCGTCGCCGAGTCCCACCACCATGCTGGTCGATTGCTGTTCACGTTTTCGCCAATCGGATATGCTCTCCTCTGGCTTACTGCAGAAGCGCTCAAGTTGGCAGTTAAAGCTCTGGGTAGATTAGAATTTATAAAAACAAACCTGAGTGCAGGGCTACAAGTGTGAGGCGGATTGTATACTGCAGTTTTTACGAGTGCACACACTCCTTCCATCTCTGGCTGAGAGTGGGTAAAGTATCAGACTTCAATACTGACAGACAGACAGAGTGAGGAAGAGAGAGGCTGCGTTACAATTCGCGGACAGCTTGGTAGACAGCCTACGAAGCAGTCTAACTAGACGTCTAAAGGAATAAAATTGGAACGGCGCCATGGTCGCAAACGCAACACCAGCGCAGACGACAGCATTGTAGCAGGCATGTTGATATGCACAAGCCGCAAGTTTCGTAACTCATATTACCATTGTTATTACAAAAGTTACAAAATTTAAAAATTAAACAAAGTCATCTTTATCACTAGTAAATTATAGTGCCAAATATGTCTATAAAATAACGAGTGCTTTTGTTTCAACATTAATACGCAAAAAGGTGGTGCTGGTGTCACTTATTAGTTTAGACAGGAAGGTAGCCTGCATCGTTGCTGACTTCAATGCTGTCTCCTCGAAGCAGTCTTCGTTGACTGATTCGTTCGAATTGGAACGGGGCTTAGCATGGCGGACTGTCCGCGAAGACGGCAACTAAGCTGTCTAAACGGTAAATTGGAACGCACCCAGAGAGATGATCCGTAAGTGCTGACACTTGCCCGGTAGAGGGCATGCCTATTCCAGGATACCCAGGCTGTGACTTTGATAACTTCAGCAGGGAAACAGAGTACAGACCAACAGCAAGTCCAAGTTCTGCAACAACAGTTGCCAGGAAACTGTCGCCAGGAAGCGGTCATGCCTCGGGTAACATGGATAAAAAACTGTTTATGGCAATTAATAAAGAATGCATTATTAGATGCGAACCATCTCATGCTCGGGGCTGTGTCCCTCCCTCCCTTGTTGTCGTCGTCCGCCGTCCGCACTCTACTGCGCATGTGCGTCTCTTCAGCCCCGTCAGCGTTTGTGCTGACGTCAGCGCAGTCCAATATAAAGAGAAATAGTTAGGTGTCGCCGGTTTTGATCCCACAACTCTCTGGCCGCAATGGGAGGTACGCGGCGCTCTTCCCACTGCGCTACAAACCGAGACGGGAGCATGTGCTACGAACGTGCCTTATGTCCTTCACTCATTCAAACTACGTCAAGAAGCTACTTTTACAACGAAGGCACGCGAAGCTGAACGGCAACGGAAATGACGAACTGAAAACTTTAGAGGAGGATGTTGAATTTCCCGTGGGAAGGCTGTGGCGGGAAGCGCCATGCGCCTTGCAGTTCGACCAGAGAAGAGGGCGGGCAGCGGGGTAGGAGCGTGAGCACGCAATAAAAGAAAGACGAGAACCAGGAGGTGTTCGATCAGGTAACGCCGGTGTCGGTCTCTTCGCTGTCTCTACATTTCTCTGTCTCTACATGGGGGTTCACACTACGTTCCCATTCATGCTCCGATAAATGAAACAACAAAACGACAACACAATGGAACCTACACGAAACCCCCATGATGCTTCGCATCCTCCTCATGGTTCCCCACGGGAAGATGGTGTAATTTTTTTTTTTAAATATCACGTTTACAGCTTTACAAAATAATATACACAAACGGTGTTTAACTCTTGAATGCTCTTAACATGACTTCACAGCAAGTTGCGCTGCCGACCAGCGATGCATGCACGGTAGCATGTGATGTGCTTTAAAACAAGCATTTCAAAAGCGTCTCCTAAATTCCAGAAGCAATGAATTGTGAAACCGTTTTGGATCTATGTTCCTAGAAGGTGTACAATCAAATGTAATTAAGAAAAGGCAAATGTATTTTCTCTTCACAACACCATTAAGTCAAAAGCCTGAGATCTGTATGTTTCATGGAACGCGCAATTTAAAAAAAATGTGAGGGACGCAGAATCGTTCAAAAAAAGTTGAGATGGGAGCGGGGGAGTGCGAGCCAGGAGAGGGCAACAGCAGTGCGGCAAAGGAGGGGCAGAAAAGGGCTGCAGCAAAGGAGGGTAGGCCGCTGTTGCACATGCAGTGCAAGCCACCTTGAGAGGCGACGGTAATAACAGGGGTAAACAGGGTGCTCCTGGCGATGGCGAGCAGGTAAGAACAAACTTTGCGGGGTGCGCAGCCGCAATGTTCAACAGAAATTTCAAGAGAAGATCAACAGATGGTCCAACTAGCCTTTTGCCTCCACACTCTTAAAGTTCTATGTATACCTCAAAATTTTTACTTGTGTACATTATCATCCACACCGTTTCAGTACATTACCATTCACTTTGTCTCAGCACACGCATCCACCCTGTGGAAAGAAATGGTGTAGGTTGCTAGGGTACACAGCTCCGAAGCAGGTTGGAGCTGTGGACCCCAAACACGGATCCAAACATCTCATCAAGCAACGCGAGCATTGGACACAGCGATTGGTAAAACCAAGTTTCCACTACTTTTTAATTATGCTTCCCCATGAGGGCAAAAGGACAGAATTGCATAGATTCACAAAAAACACCAGCCACTACCGTCAGCCACCTTCACTTTCCTTCTGCATGAATGCAACGCATTTCCAGAATTTAAAAAGCATAAGCCCCGCTCGTGGCTGCCTGCTGTACCCATATCAGGAGCAACCACGGAAAGCACAGGACCGCAATCTACATTGGCATAGCCAGCCTACATTTGTGTCTCGTTTCCATTAAACTCGTGCAGAGAAGCACGATGCATGTCTCGCGCAGGCTGTGCGGTGGCTTCTGCAGTGCCTGTTGTTGAAAAGGCAGCGCTGATGGTGTGTGCATTGGTTTTGACACGGTGATGACGACAGCGGTGATCATAACGCCTCCTTGAACAAAGTCGTGGCTGGTGATGTTGTCGGGGTGCTGTCCACAATGGGCAAGGGTGGCGTTGCCAATTGGGGTGAGGCGACGTGCAAAACAGCGTGGTTCACTGGAACCCTCGCTTGCTATTGGTCAGAGCAGGCAGGGTGGACGTTCACATTGACTTCACGGGTAATATTGTTGAGGAATGCGTGGCTTCCGCATAGGGGCTGGCGTGCTCACGTCAGAGTGAAGAGATGACGGCACAGGGGTTGACAGTCGAGTTATCAGGTGCAACAGTAGAGGTTGAGAGGGCTACCCCCAACCAATACTGCGCAAGTACGGCTCTGCTCCAGTCCTCGTGAAGCACTGAGCTGGGTAATGGTACGAAAAGGATGGAGCAGAGCTCAACCAGAAGCATCTCCCAAAGGATGGATGCAGTGCTTAAAACGTAGGGTGATGAAATTTTGGAAGCAGAATACGCTTTCAAGATTGATCACCACCATCTGAAATTAGCCCGACTTGAACTCTGAAATGGGTAGGTCCCACGTTGGCATAATGCTGGGGTGCTACCTAGGTCAGTCGAGGTGGAAGCTTCAGGACACCACTGTGAAGTTATGATGATGTGTCCTCCTACATTTATTCCAGGCACTGAAGACCTGGGTGGACAGGCCAGAGCAAAAGGGCATTGTTTGCTCCCTTTTTTTATTGGTGCAGCCAGGGCTATTTTGTCACCAAGAAGCTCTCAAAAGAGGTGAATATGGAAGTTACAAAAGGAAAACGATGGTTCGTAAGGTAAAGGCTCTGATGCCAGCACGGCCACAAGGTGTGCAGCACGAATTACCCTGAAAATCGTCATCTGTGCCAACCAATTCGACCTTGCCACAACAAACATCACGGATGTACAATTAACGGATACCACCCCTACACCTGGCCACCAGATACCACAATTTCAATCAAAGTAGGCCACTAATCGAACACTGCTAGTGGAGCAGTTTGCAAGCTGCAGCACAGACCACAGGGTGCTGTTAAGATGGACATTGGGGGGACTTCGTAGGGGACTGAATCCACAATGCGCACACGTTGTGTCATGCGACATTGTGGCTGTTCCACTCGTGATCATTGTGGAGCAGACATGACCTTTCGGGCATGCTTCAGATGCACTGGGGACTGGAAAGCCTCAAAATCTTGGCACAATACAGGTAACCAACAGGAAAAAGAGGATCAATAAGGCAAGCCTCCTGTGGAAGCCACTACATCAGCACCTAGACAAAGCTGTTGCACACCAATACTTCATAGGGAAGAACTGCGCAAAACACAAACACTTTAAAAGAGGAAATGGACGAAACTGCGCTCGTGTCGTCCATCTCCTCATCTAAAGTGCTTATCGTCATATTTATCACAGAACAATTGCTCTCCTCTCTGTCCTACTCACCATGTGGACTGCACAGTTTTTCAAGGCCACAGGCTGACGCCGCTGCCTGGGCTCGCTTCTTTTGCCCCATTTTCATTGATTCAATAATGGTGCACACTGTTTTTGGGGTTGCCGTATTTCCGGCATGCTCCACAGCTTGCCAGCATTGCCCAGTGGCGACCACGACGGGCTTTATAGATAGCGACCTGTCCATCACAGCCGGTGACAATGGGAGCCAGCGTGCCAAAAAATTGCCATGTAGGGACGGTGCGTTCCGTCAGGTGGGGCCAAATTTAATCCCCAAACTCGCCAGCTTCGCATCACTCGCATTGGGGCCTGTGACCACTCGCATAAAAGGTAGCGGTCGTATCAGTCCATGCTGACTGCACTAATGCCTACTACTAATACCGGCCAGCAACCAAAACTCCTGTTTAAGTCTAGACCCGTTTCTTAGCTATGCAAACATCAACGTACGCAAGAAAACCACACTGCTACCATACGCAGCTCCTCGACTAGCATCCATTATTCTCGAGCATTTTCGTTCATTTAAACATACGGAAACTGTGCCGACTTCCACTTTACACTAAGGAGCTTTCATTTGACGTGAAGCTCGTCTATGCATGTGCAAAAGTTCACAGGGAAGGCTCGAATTTGTATAAACATTCCAACAGGGCCATTCTGTACTTAGAAGCACCGTCATTTTGTGAGAAAACAATGTTTTTCCAGCGAAGGGAGCACTTTGATCGATGGAAACCCTTTCAGCGGCTGCAGCGTTTTCACCATAACGGAGCACCACATTGTTGGAGCTCCGTCAGGAAGGCTTACATGCCCAACAAAGGGCAAACTGCGGTATTGCAGCCCTCCACGGTCAATGCTTGCGGTGTGAACCAGTTATCTTCGGGATATCTTTTTCAGCCACTTTCCCAGTACCGAAACAATTGGAACCTGGTAAAAACAAACTGCCTTTACCGTGCACCTGTCTGGCTTGCCTAGCTGTTCGCAGCAAATACCATTGCGTACAATATGTTCACTGAAAGTACGATGTAAAAATATTGCAGGATCTTTCCGTATATTCTGTCGCAAACATGATTCTATTGGCTAGGTTTGTCCCCATACCTCCTGCCTAAGTCAACTATAACCTACAACTTTGGTATCAGACTTACTGCAGCTACTTTTTCAAGAACAACTATTCATGCTGCTGCTACACTGCCTCAAAAGCTCAAGGCCGACCAAGACTGCGCCAGAAATTTCTGACGCCCGCTAGTATTTATTTTATGTATACCGTATTTATTCGAATATAAGGTGAGGTTTTTTTCCAAAATGTGCGGTCTCAGTCATACCCCACTTTACATTCGAAGCTCAGTATCCCAATATGCCGATTCTGGTGTGACAGTTTTGGTTTCCACCTTCCAACCATTTCCAAGCTTCCAAAAGAGCCCGAAAACACTGTTGGAAATGTAACAAAGAGATTTCAGGATAAAACGCATAAAATTTTACACAAACGCAGGTTGCAGATAGTAATTACCGAGTTTCGGCAACTGCAAGGGTATTGAATAGTCGCGATACAGCAGAGGCCATGGCAGCAGGCAGGCGCCTTCGACCATGTCAACGAGCTGAGCCTGCAGTAGCCGTTCCAAGCCAGTAGTAGCCGCAAAGCTTGTAAACAAGTCGAGACACCATTTTGCATTTTTTTTTTTTTGTTAGAGCTCTCGGAGTCCCTGCTGCAAGATTTTCTTTCTCTGTGCTTGTTTCACGCGACCAGCACAATGGCAAGTCGTCGTTGCCACTACGATGCAGCCTTCAAGAGGAAAGTCATAGCAGAGGCGGAAGTCACTGGAAACTGCGTGGCGGGTCGGAAGTTTGACGTTCCCGAAAACAACGTGCGTCGTTGGTGCAAACAGAAGACGTCGCTCTTAGCATGCGCCGCGACGAGGAAGGCTTTCCGTGGCCCACGAAAGGGAGCGTTTCCCAAAGTGGAAGAAGTGCTGACGGACTTCGTCAAAGAGAGAAGAGGCTGCGGTTTGGCCGTTACTACCGACATTGTGCAGATGAAGGCGCGCGAAATCGCGAGAGAGCATGGCATTGCCGCTCTCAAGTTCAAAGCCAGCCGGGGCTGGGTGCAGAAGTACATGAAGAGGGCCGGGCTTTCGTTGCGAAGGCGGACCTCCATAATGCAGAAGTTGCCCGGAGACTATGAAGAAAAACTAATTTCCTTCCAAAGATATGTTATCGGCCTGCGACGCGACCACTTCCTACTAGGGCAGATTGGCAATGCCGACGAAACTCCGATTTTTTTTTACATGCCGTCGGCCCAGACCATCCACCAAAAATGTGATCGCCAAGTGAGCCTGCGCACTACAGGTAACGAGAAGGCTCGGATAACCATGATGTTAGCCTGCACTGTGGATGGGCGGAAGTTGCTCCCCTTCATCATCCTGAACAGAAAGACTACGCCAAAGAACGAGGTGTTCCCACAGAACGTCCACATTCGTTGCCAGGAGAAAGGGCGGATGACGGAAGAGCTTTTTCTTGACTGGATAAAGTCGGTGTGGTGCCAGAGACCAGGGGCACTGCTCACCCGGAGGTCAATGCTGGTGCTCGACGCCTTCCGCGGGCACCTCACAGAAGGTGTGAAGAAGAAGCTCATGGACAACCAGACGGAGCTGGTCGTCATTCCCGGGAGCATGACGAGTCAACTACAGCCGCTTGACGTTTGCCTTAACAAGCCCTTTAAGGCACACGTCAGAAGGCTGTACAATGAATGGATGGCGTCTGACACTGTGGCCCTGACGCCGTCGAGACGTCTGAAGCAGGCGTCCCCGTCTATGCTCGTCCAGTGGGTGGTCGACGCTTGGGCAGCGATCCCCCAAGCCATGGTTGCGGCATTGTTCCGCAAGTGCTGCATTTGAAATGCTGTTGACGGCGCCGAGGACGATGACCTCTTTGAGTGCTCAAGTGACAAGGAAGATTCGGATACCACAACCTCTGAAGACAGTTTTTAAGTTGGACTTCCGTCTCGCTCCGAATAAATATCATTGTGTGCAGATAGTTAATGAATACTTGGTGTGTGCTTTGCTCAAAGGTAAGGACTTTAGTTGCCTTTTTTTCTTTCCTTATTTCGCCTTATAATAGCGTGCAAACTTTTTTTCTTTTTCTTGGGTCCTTCAACTCCCCCCTTGCCTTATAATCGTGACCGCCTTATATTCGAATAAATACGGTGTATATTCGTGCTATGCGTCATAAGCCAATGGGAATTGACCATTCGCAGAGTATTTCTTCCTGTTGTTCCTTCTTTTGATGCATAATATGAAACAGTGTGCGCAAAGTGCTTCTTCCTGTTCAATTTTGTGTTGCAAACGAAACGCGCAGAACATTCTTTCTGCTTTACTCTTTCAGATGTACGTGCGCTATCTAATGTGTGGAATTCCTTGGAACACGTTAGCAAAGGGTAGCAGCTGCGGACAGTTTTTTGTGGACGACATCCCGGTGGGTGCGCATTCGGTGGACACCAGCCGGGTGCGTGCTTTCACTAGCATAGCCAAGTAACAATTTTGTGCTAAGGAACTCTTGTTTCAGCAAACCGCCGATCCTACAGAAGGTGCACACTTCCCCCAGTGTGAATCAGCAAAGACTGAGCACAATGGACCGAGAGAAAGACGAAATATCAACGATGGCAGGCCGAGCAAACCCATATACAGCGGAGAAACAGTGATTAAATGCAGCGCCAGTTGGTGCAGTGGAGTCGGATAGAATTAAAAAGAAAAAAAAAAAACAAGCAATAATGATTTCGGCACGCAGAATCGGAGTGCATGGGCAGGTTGCTATCTATAGCCAGTCAAGGTGGTGACGTCTTGCTACAGTGACTTGCCAACATGCGAAGGTCATCTTAAATCCAATTCATTGATTGATTGTAGGGTTTAACGTGCCGACGCAACGCAGGCGATAAGGCGCGCCGTAGTGGAGGGCTCTGGATTAATTTTGACCACCTGGGGATCTTTAACGTGCGCCGAAATCTCGTACACACGGGCATTTTTGCTTTTCGCCTCCATCAGAAAAGCGATCACCGCGGCCGGGAATCGAACCTGCGACCTCGTGCTCAGCAGCGCAACGCCTTAGCCACTGAGCCACCGCGGCGGGTTTAAATCCAATTCAGTCAAACGCCTCAAAAAGCTGGCGGGAGCATCACAAGGAGCATCACAAGGGACAGTGCAACATGGGATGGCGACTACGTCGGAAATCGATTGTTGATGCTTTTGGCTTGCTTTTTTCCCGACATTACGCCATCCATTGTTGGTGATCCCACAGCTTTTAATGGCTGTACTGCAGTTAAACTGCCGTCCAAAGTTTTTTTTTTTTTTGCTAATTTTTGCGGACATTCAGTTTCAGGGCAAACATACAAAGTTAAATATTCGAAAATAAGAATTTTTATGCGAAACAATAGCGTGCTTTCACCACAGAAGCGAGCATCAAAGCTGCTAACCTTGGATATAACGGGGTGTGACTTTGAAGCCACGTCGCCTTATATTCGAACCAATATGGTAATCACCCGTGAAAATGAAACATTTGTGTAAACACTTTCAGCAGTGAATGGTTCGTTTGGCAAGGACAGCTCTCAGGAAAGTGCCCAGACACAGATACATCCGTTTCAAAGAGCTCAGCAACATGCTGATCAACACGTCATGAATTCTCACACTTTGACCCCCATAAAGGCTGATGCGAGAGGACCAGAGCCTCCTGCCCCAGCCTCTCTACCAACTCGGGCAAAGGGAGTGACCTTCAACGGCCCCACACGGCGGCAGAACGCCAATGCGCCAACCACGAGAAGTCAAAGTCCAGGTGGCCAGCGGTCCACAAATCTGAAGCTCCCATCGAGCCAACGAATGTGAAAACACATATGACGCAACACCACGGCGATGACCGAGCACCCGCTTTTCTCGCCTACTCAATCCAAGTGTTATCCTTTCACGACGCTCTCTCCCCCCTCTCTCTGCTCCCTTCTCATCAGTGTCTTTCAAAGCCGCATTGTCGCTCCGTTCCTCTCTTCCCCGTCCTTTTGCCATTGCTGCCTTGCACGATCGTTTGTTTCACTTGGCCTTGGCAGTTTCAAACTCTCGCCTTTCCCCCTCTCAATATGCTCGGCAGCATCAGCCTTCCCAGCTTACCTCACAAAGGGGGGTGAGGTGCAGGGCTGGCAGGCTAGTGGCGGCCACCGTAGAGGGGACGGGGGCGCAAAATAAGAATTCCACATTTTTGAGAAACTTTAGATTTCAGTTATGGGCTCACAAATTACACTTGAATGCACTAAATATAGCAGTTTAAATAAGTTCCTTGTCCACGTGTCCCATGAGACCGTCTCCGAGACTGGCATTTACCCACACCCCAATCATACGTCACCCTGGTCATACGATGCTTTCGCACGGTCCCTTGAAAGTCTTGTTATCGGAGTTCCACTGTAACACCCACCTGGTGACTGAGTGGGCAAGGATATACGCAACTTAGCATGAGGACGGGGTCGTACACCCCAGCCCATGGTGGCTGTTTCTCTGATCAGGGCAAAAAATTAAGATGCTTTTTCGGCTCTGTGTCCAAGAGTTCGGTGCATGTAAGACACACCTGGGCTGTCTAAATTAATCCATAGCCCTCTGCTAGGCCATGTCTTGAGGCCCATGTGTAACCTCTGCACATAAAGGCTCAATTTGAAGAAGCTTCGCAATTTACGGCTGCCAGCAGAGCATTGAAAAGGAGGAGCATCGCGAAGAGCTGGGAACTGTACCTTCGCAAAGCAGTCCAGGACATTGCTGTAGAGGACCCCTTTTCCGCTGGCATCCGTGGGCTGGTTATAGAGCCGCGTACAGCAGACATCAAACGGGGTCATGGTGGCCACGACGACGACGCCACTCGCCGAGCTCGCTACAAGCGCCTCAAGCCAAGAACGCTTTTGGAAGATCTGTAACCATAAAAAAGAAACAAAAGAAGGCCTGAACTGGGTATTAGCACATTTTTAGACCCGCAGCATTACATACCGGCTTGAAGTGCTTGTTGAAAATATTAGAGAAAGAAGAGGTGGCCATTGCCAGGTGCCACCTAATATCACCATCATTGTACAGTTCCATCCTCCATTAAAAAGAATCGCTCACGTCCCGCGGTCCTCGCCTCGGTTCTTCAACAAAATGGTGCCGTGACCAGGATGGGAAGATCTACACAGTTGGAGAACGGAGTGTGTGGGCCGCCATCAACGATGACGCGAGTGACACGGCTGCGATGGGACTGAATGGTGACCGCTGACCACGGGCCGCAGGCGGACGTCACTACCCACGGATCAATTGAGGGCTCACCAAGCAAATAACGACCAGGCGCCCTCACCAACGCTACCGAACTGACGCCTGCGGGGACCAACGGAATCAACGGCTTCGGTTTCTCGCCTATCATGACTCTTCTCGGCGACCTAAAGATATTAACGACGCCGAGCAGCGACATGGAGGACCTGTGCGAACGAAGAAACCTAATCCGAAACGACGCCACCACACTGATCGACGACATAAAATCACGGATAAATGCCGAGGCACCATCAATCGGTAAGCTAATTTGCCTCAAGAAGAGCCTGATGGAAAAATATGAAATACTAAAGAAACTGGACAGTGAAATTGGACAGCTCGTCGAACTAGATGATTTAGAAAAAGAATATGAAGTCGCCTATGAATTCGAAGATCTTATCTTGTTGACCAAATTTAGAATGGAGCGATTGTTCCCGGAATTAGAAAAGCACTCTACCGATGACACTGTAAAAATAGCCCTGGAGGAAGAGGACGGTACCGTAAACATCAATGAATCGGCTTTGCAGAACGGTCACCTTCTAAACAGAAACAGTGATTTGACGATGCCTTTGAAAGAAGCTCATCAGGAACCAAGAGTGACCCAACCAGCTGCTCTCTTACAAGGAATTATCGCACCAACTGACGATGTAGAGGCAGCCACTTCTGTTGACTGCTCAGATAATTTCGCTCCCAACAATGAAGTTTACCGAACTAGACATAAGAGTTGGGGCACCGCAGTGGGGGAACCTCACCAGTCGTCTCGTTGGTGCAGTCTTTCCGAGGCGGGGAGATCAGCGCGCCAGGAACGACCTAATGAAGGCCCACAAAAACTACAGGCTAACAAAGTAGCACATCATAAATATCGACAACCTAAAGAAAACCTAGGCTCACCGATGGAGACACCTGATAGATGTTGTCATCACAGCAGCACAACTTCCACCTGGATTGGGTTGGCCAAGGCACAACGTGGCGATCTTAAGACCCCGGTGTCAAAACGTAAAAAGCGAATCAAGGTGGACCCACAAAAACCAGGTACAAGTACCAGAAAGACGGCTTCACGGAAGTGCAAGAAAAATTGCCGACTGATCGTGAAAATGAGGAAAAAAGGAAAAGCCCCTTGTAAAAGGATCGCTGCCCGCACAAGAGCAAACCGATACCAGATATCTTCCAAGAAAAGAAAAGCGATCCGGCGCACATGTCACGAGATGCCTGCGCGAGCGCTGGCAAGTCATCTAGTACAGACGGGGGTCAAGACAAGTCAGTTGCCCTGGCCCTACTCCAAAAAGGGCAGGTATCACCGACGCACCAAGCATCGATGGAAGCAAAAGTACGGACTAGCACAGGGCGGCACAAACGGGCAGGACATCGCTTGGTATCACGGACTGCTTAACGAACTTGAACTTCCGCTTGTTGGGTGCGACAAAGGCAATAACGCGGAACGACCACTGAAAACTGCTTCATTTCAGCATCTTCCTGTGCTAATCGCGCGCCCGGGAGGATGTTGAAAATATTAGAGAAAGAAGAGGTGGCCATTGCCAGGTGCCACCTAATATCACCATCATTGTACAGTTCCATCCTCCATTAAAAAGAATCGCTCACGTCCCGCGGTCCTCGCCTCGGTTCTTCAACAGTGCTAGAAGGCAGCAGGGACAAACCAAGCCTAAGAAACATGCCTAACTAGGACGAAACCATTGCTACAAAAAAAATTGTTTTCCCTGGGTTCCAACCACCTTTCTACAGCAGTAGCATAAAATCAATATCAAGTACCCCGACTTGTGTAAGGACACGCCCACCACCATTCTAATTTTACATGAACTTCAAGCTCAGGTGCACAACCAAGCAAATGCCTGCGCATTTCCGAGCCAAATGACGAGCAAAGGGATTGTGAACGCACTGGGATTTGAAGTGATATGATGGGTGAGTGGAGGATGAGGTATCATGACAAAAACCTTCCAAAATCTCAGACAAGATTGGATCACAGTACGTGGCGCAACAACGGAAGCATAGACGGAACATGTGTCAGAGCAATCTTTTGATAGTTCCAACAGTGAATAAACGAAGTGCAAATGACAGGAATGTGAATCGCATAACAAAAAAAGAAAACTTAACACGTTTGTGTGTAGCAGCCAGCTTGAACTTGCCTTGAATCCCAATACAAGCAAGAACCGTCACACTCGCCACCACCAAGCGTCCTCCCATATCTTGCCTCTGTTACCGTTACAGAAGTGGTGGGTGGGGAGGAGGGGATTCTTGATTGAGAATCAATAGTGAAGTGCAGTGAATTACCTCTGGACTTCTTCGACATTTGACCTTCTCTCCCGCGGCTGCTTGCCCTCCCCCTTCATTTGAATTAGGACTAATTTAGGGAAACCGACATGCATAAGCCAGAATTCGATAGAACCACAATGATGGCACAACAAATTACAAATACTGTACCACCTGCAATCGCGAAGTCACCTCCGGGGCTAGAGGAGAATCCAGGCGATAGGTGATCTATGACTGCACTAGGGACAGGCCCAAGAAATATAAGGCTCCTTCACACATCCAGTATGAAAGAATTGACAAACTGATATCCAACAAGAGCATTCCTATTCTATCAGCTTTGGCAAGTGTCTCAAACGGAAGTAAGAAAGCAAACTTAAGATTTCGCAAACTGCTAAAAGTAGGAGGAACACAGGAAAGGAAGCCAGCATAGCTTCACTAGTTCCACAAACAAACACCTTCCACGATTTGGTTACTCATTAGCCACTTGGTAAATCAGCTTATTCCTTGCTGATGGGCAGAAATATCGCACGTCGGCACAGCGTCTATGCAGTCTGTGCCCGGATCAGAGGTGCTAAAGCTTTGCAAATAATAAGCACAGCGGTAGCCTTACCAGTGTTACCGTACCACCAAAGTGGCTAAGGTAACGCACCGCCGTTTCACTTCTGATCACTTCAGCAGAAGGCTTGATGTTACCAGCACCCTGGTAATTCCGTATCAGGGGTGAGTTTTCTTCTGAATTTTTAGGTCCCCACGTAGGGAGCTGCAGCCGTTGTGCGAGTGTGCGTGCCACCCATACTTATATACAAAGTAATTCACCCTCTCGAGTATGATTGAATGTGTCATGTTAGGTCCTTTTATGACGCAATTAAGTACAGTAAATGCTTCTCAAAAGGAAATTGCCTCATTCGAAACTCAGCTTTATTCAAAGTGTTTCATGGTTCGAACCGCGGTGCATTAAGACCAAATTGTCTCCACTTTTAATGAAGTACTGCTTATAGCGAAGCCAGTTTCCCTTCCCAAGGACTCCATTATAACGAGAGTTCACTGTACTTTACATAGCATGCTTATAAAAGCTACGAAAGGCACTCACATCAAGTGCAAAATAAAAAAAAAAAAACCTCCCGTTTCTGTCAGTCCTCACCACAAAACGCCCAGTGCTCGTAATAATCAACAACTTCCCTCATGAATGCGAGGCTGCACTGCTATGGATATTGCATTACGTGCAATACAAACAACTTGTCCACTGAGTGGCCACAGGGGGCACGTACGGCGAAGTGGTTGATGTGCGACTTGATCTTGGAGAAGGTGGTGAGCTGCATGGCCGAGCCGGAGGAGACCCGCAGCAGCGCCGCGTTGGCCCCCCGCCAGAGGCCCCGCACGCCCTCCTTGCGGTAGATGCGCGTCAGAGCAGGCATCATGCCCTCATGGTGGTGCTGGTAGCCCACCGCAATGGGGGCCGCTGACTGGGCTTGCAGCTGAACCTTGACCTGCAAAGGGAGGGAGGAGCAGAACAGAAACATTTCCATCTGGCTCAAATTTCAACGTATTAAAACAGGGTCCACCTAGTGAAGTTGGCGCGATGCCTGCATTCTACTCAAATTCAAATTTTGGGGGTTTAACACGCCGAAGCTACGCCAGGGTAGAGTGTACTAGAAGATAGAGGTGTGTCGTTCGGCGGACAAACAAATGGAGAGCACGGGTCCCTTTTGCAATGAAAAAAAATGTATGGAGTGCAGGTGTTCGCCAGAGAACTCCTGGTGCAGCCAGCGCCACCTAAAAGTTTTTAAACCAAACTAAACAGTCATTTAAGGTGCTTTAATAACCATTACGCCATAAAATAGAAAAACGAGACTGTTTAAGGCAATAAATAAGGAAATATTTAACAAACAAAACTTCTAAAGCCATTTGGTAAGCAATGGCCCCCAGAAGCGCTGCGTACAACAGGAGTTCTTGAGAAGAAATTTTCATCGCAAAAAGGACCTCCTCGACTAGCACTGAACGACACACTTCTCTCTCCTAATGCACCATAGCCAGGGCTACGAGGCACGCCATAGTGGAGGGCTCCAGATTAGTTTCGACCAACTCGGGATCTTTAACGTGTGCCAAAGTCTCAAGACACCAACTACTCAAAGCAACACCCATAAAAGGATTTGGGGTTTAATGCACTGAAATTATACCTAGGCTATGAGGCACACCCCAGTGTGGTGCTACAGATTAATTTACGCTACCTGATCCCTAACGTGTGGCAAAATGTCATAGCCCTGGATGTTTTTACATTTTGCTGCTATCAAAAATATGGCCTCCATGACTGAGTGCATACCGACTGCACAGCCTTCTGCATGGTAGCACGGCATTCCAGTCCCTCAAACGCGGTGCGCCACTGACCGAAACAATTCTCCACAATAAAAACGGCTAGTGGAAGTATGCCACTTGTAAACTGATGCATCATTATCTCGGACTAACATCCGGCCACTGTGGCCAGATGTGAAGCTACCTTCTACCAAATATTCGATACAACTTTGTCCGAAAAATAACTATTAGCAGCACTTTAAAAATAAAGTACATTCCATTGTCTAATTTATTTTCAAAATAAAAATTAACCGACTGTTCATAAGAAAAAAGAGCATGAACATAAATGTTAAAATGCTAGTTAATTTTTCTCTTGTTTTTCTGGGACATAAAAAACTGTCCACTTCAAACTCCCAGTTTGTCTTGGTACAAGTTAAAATAAAGTCAAATCAAACGACGGTTTATTATTAAAATAAAAGTTTACTTTCCAAGCTTTTAATTAGACTGTGTTTACTTTCTCATACATGGAGTGAAGCTACATAGAGCAAGAAGCTAATGTGGTAAGCAGGCAAAATTGCACCCAGTATTTGTACAGACGACTACACAAATCTGTCCAGGATCGCCAGAATGTGTAGTTTGTAATGCTGCTGACTAGAAGAAGCGCTCTAGGCCCCCAATAATGACAAGCATCCCTGAACTTCTCCAACAAGACTTGCCAGAGGTAATAAAACTATCCAGGTCACGCGTGCAAGAAATAGATTCAGGGTAAATATAGGCACACACAGAGGCTGGCATCACTTCCTCGTCAATTGTTTCCTGCTGAGCTAAACTGCATCTGTTTCCCAGTTCTGTTTCTCCCTATGCTTTTTGTATCCGTGTGTCTGGCTCACTTCTGCTTTTAGATCAATCAAACAAAATGAAAAGTTTCTATATTACACCATATAAACTACTACTGTTTTGCACATTAAGCGAGGAGCCCTAGACATATTAGAGTAATTAAAATGTAAGGACATTACAATCAGCAATTCCAATTACATTAGGCAAAAGCATGTGCCACAGTGTTCCCCATAATCCACAATATTTATCACTGGGAACCAAAGGCAACACATTTTCCCTTTTTTTGTGGGTGTGATTGAAAACCTTGCAGCATTGTGATACATGAACGCAAATTCAGGAGTGGTTTTCTCATAAAAACAAAAAAAATACCGCTATAGTACGCATTTTCACGTTTATAACCCGCCCCTGCATATAATCCACACCCCCCTTTCAGCCGGCCGGAACAGAAAAAAAAAATCCTAGCGTCTTGCCCACACATTTGATACAGGAAAGGCTGCACAAAAGCTACAGCACAAGCAACACATCACACACCATGTAGACTGAAAAAGCGTATATTTGGCAAGTAGAATACACTGGCTGCGAGGCGAAAGTCCCAATGCACTCAGTGTCACTGCCCCCGCTAGAGCTACCAGTGGAGCCGCAGTCCTCACTGCTGAACAAAGGTCATCTTCGGTTCCATCCATGTTATTTGTTTGTTTTTTTCTTGTTTTTTCTTCCTTGTCCTTGTATGTTTTGCGCAATCGCTGCCATGGAAGGTAGTCAGTGTTACTGCGCAGGAGCTTCACGGCACAACGCGCATTGCCATGAAGCTGCAATAAAGGTATTAGTGCATTATCCGCATTATTGGTGCCAGTTATACGCGCGAAAATACTGCGAGTTAACACCAACGTAAAGGCATAGTAGGATAGATAGAGAACTGAGGTGCCTTACTGTTCCCAAGCTCACCTTCCTTCATCGCTTATAACTAGCTTTTGATGGCCACCATGACGTTATAAAAGGGAATTGCAGGCTCATTTTCCCTTATTCCCGCTTACATTAGTGCAAAAGTGTGTCCTCCTGGGCAACAAAGGTAAAACCGTAATGCTGTGTGCTAGGGGCCGTTTTTTTTTTTTTTACTATTAATATCCCCTCCCACTTAACTCTGCATACTAGTTGGTAAAGGCGTTTATACATACTCGCAAGAGAAATTACTGGCTACAGAATATATCATAATTTTACGCGTATAACCCGCGCCCCCAATTTCAGTCGACGAATAAAAAAAAATACCCCCCCCCCTTGTTGCTCGCATATTTCATACATAAAATGATGGACCAAAGCTGCTACTCAAGCAACATTACACATTTCTTTATGCAAAAGAACTTACATAGCTGACTACCTAACTAGACGGCTTGCGGCATACATTTTTTCAGGTTGGTATATTGTTGATCTGCGTGTGCAAAATAAGCCCTGTCAATGGGATAACAGTGGCTTAGTTGCTGTTACTGCTGTAGGAGCATCACGGCCCAACACGCATTGCGGTGAAGCTGCACCACCGGAAATACTTGCATATAATCCGCACCTCTACTTCACCCCTGAAATTTTCACATTTTTGGTGAAGTGTTATACACGCAAAAATACGGTAGCTGAAATCTCTCATTCTCATCCTTTTTTAAAAGTCTTATTTTGAGATTGAAGTATTTAATTACGCTTTTCATACAATTTGGCATAGTGATCTGAAAGCAATAAACCTAGCCAGTAGTTTGCAGAGAGAGATATTCAAAGCCCACGCTCCTCTTCAGCTTATGCCAAAGAGAAACTTGTGATGAAATAAAGAGCAAAGAAGCAAGTCACGTTTCGCTTCGATGCAAGCACGCGGCAAGCACTCGCCCCACTCTCCGTCTAGACTGAATGTTATCTGCAGCCACGAGCTAAACGCGCTGCTGCCTCAGTAGTGCCACAAACGGACACACACCCCTCTTATCTACCCAAAGAGGTCTCGATAAGGCTAAAAGCCAGCAACACAAACAAATACGTATCAAACACAGCGGTGACGACACTCCTCCACACACATCCGAAAGTGACGTTGCAGTTTTACAGCACCTCAGGCCTCAGGCATAGGCAGCGCGGTAAAACCTTCTTTCCTGCTTTACGCAGCTTTTCTGCAGACTTCACCACCGCACTCGTGCGTGTAAACATGTTTGCAGAAAGTAGTGTCAAAACATCTCAGGGAGGCTTACGCAGGCACACATGAAAAAAAAATTTCATGCTTTCGAAGCACATTTATATAGATCGTGTTTTGAGGAAACAAAAAACAAATAAAACCCGCTGGCTTTGCAAGAGGAAAAGTCAGAAACTACAAAAGAGAGCCTGACGCTCAAAATGAATCATACAAAACTATAAAAAAAATAGGGTGTGATTTCAAAAGGAAGTTGTACAGCTGGTTGGAAAAGATAAACCTGAAAACTGCAGAAACAGGTGTGTGGAAGGACAATATTTCTCGACGCAAAAAACACCACTACGTCCCTGTCAGCACAATTTATATTTACTTTATCCAAGTGTCATGATTCTGCTGAGGTATAATAATAGCTGCCGACTTATTGATTCCGTAATTTGCAAAGATATTTCAAGATCTTGCATAAACAACAACCTTAACTCTCTCCGACTGGAGTTCTCGACAAACAACAGAAATGCCCTTGTGGGCGCCTCATTAAGGAAAGTATCTGAAGCCACGCATTACTTTTACGAGCTTTACACGTGTTTTTGCTCAGGACCCGAATGTAAGGGCCAATAAAGTTAACAATGCTGGTACACTAAGTTCTCTTTTAAGACAACTGTACACAGTTCTCATGCTTTCAAGACTTGCGATGTGCTATGATGGCATGCACCTAACGGATAATTTTAACACACTTGAATATTGCCTGTTCACACGCTTCACCACTGTAATTAGGCTACAAAGAAGTTAAGATACAATTGATACATGCCATAATAAATATAATAAACATAATATTATGTTCATTTGTCTGAAGCAGGAGTTCCATCTTGATCGACTTTGATGGCAGTGTCCCATTTAAACCTGGATTTGCGCATTGACGTACTCTGGTTAGTTACGTTTAGGGGAGAGGGGAAGCGGGGGTGGGGGGGGGGGGGGGAGGGGGGGCAGGCGATGTTGTGATCGAGTGCCTCGTGAAGCTTTGAGGAACAGGTATGACACGTTCAATGGATGAGTTGGTGACGCACCAGGTAGAAGGGACTTCCCACGAAGGCCCCGATGCAGCCGGCCGTGGCCCCGGCCAGGATGGAGCAGGGCACGTTGACGGAGCCGTTCTTGTTCTTGGTGAGGTGCAGGTCTTCCATGATGTGGTAGGCGCCCAGGCGGGTTCCGTTCATAAAGAACTGGTACCACAGCGCGGGCGACAGGCCGCTCTGCAGCGCCCGCAGCCCGTCGTGCTTGCCGATGGCGTAGAACGCGTGAAACACATTGCGGTAGTGAACAGTGTAGTGTCCGCGAGCCCGAAGCTCGCCCTGCAACTGAATACGTGTCTTGACCACTTCCAGCGGATTGGTGAAAAAGCCAGCACCACACGCGGCCAGTCCGCCAAGCAAAAATTCCATGCTACGCGCAAAGGGGCCCGAGCAGCGCGACCTTACAACTTCCCGCTCCTTAGCAGAAATGAATGGAGTCGCGCGCGCTATTTGCCACCGGCTGAGGGCTGCCGGCTAACCACCACCCGCTGACTGAAGCGAAGCAGTCAAGGCTCAAGAGCGACTGAGTCGCGCGAATCGACTCCCAGGTGCTGCAGTTCGTCCGACCGCGGCTCCGCGGTGCATCAGCCGTCATAGGATATGGAGAGGGTATATATAGCAGCAGCGGCTCTGGGAATCGTTACGATAAAGGAGGCTGTGGTCCGATTTCACGCATAATAGCAATAGCAAAGATAACGGCCGCCTCTCGTTGTACTACCATCAATGTTACGCTTCTGCGGAGGTGCGGCCGTCGGCGATATCAGGCGTAGCTTGAACGAAAGCGAGAATGAATGAAAAATTGACCCAGCCGAGCGCAACGTCACGTCTGGGCTCCTTGGGCGCTCGGTGACTAGAAAAAGAGGATTTACGGCCGGTGTGTGGCGGTCAAGGAGTTCTCTAATTAGCAAATAAGCATGGGAACATTGATCAAGGTTCGTCAGTTTTGCAGAGGAAAGAGATAATTACCACGAAGCATCACCGGCACACGTGCAGTTGCTGGCTCCACGGTCGACTGGGGAGTGCGAGTGGTGCGCGACCGGAAAACGCCAACTTGCTCCTCGAACTGTTTTAGCGTAAGTTTAATTACTGTGTGTAGAAAGATGCGCTAAAAAGATGGTATAAAATGCTACTGGTTGACCCAGTAAGGCGCGATTCCTGGCATTTAATTACCCTCTCAAATTGCTTCCGCAGAACGACTAGTGCGCCACCTGCAAGAAGCACTTTGAGTTGAGCAATTGGTTCAGTTTCAGTTTCGAGACGGAGCCACTTGTTTCGACCGTTACCCAAGCCAGGCGAACGTTATCTGAATGTGCTACTTTTGCTATCAATTACCTGCTAATTATGACCTCTCATAATTCTTTTCTAAACACGAAAAACACGCTTGCATTTAGCAAACTGCTAACCAGAAAAAAAAATTACAAAATTTGATAAAGGGCGTTCTTTCTCAGAAATCCGCGGGATTTTCAAAATCTTGAGGAATCTTCCTGGGCAACCCCCTCTTTCGGTGGGGGAATACTAACGTGTTCTACAGGAGTTTGAAGTTTGAAGCAGGGATCCCGGCAATTCTAAACCCCCGTGCAAAGGCGAGCTTATTCAGGGGCTGGGAGTAAGGCAACTACAACGGTAAACAAAGAAACTGGTCAAGCTGGGAGTGAGGCCAACGGAGGGAAGGGGGGTGGGGGGGCTTTACATGGCCAGAGAGCGCCAAAACTGCCCAAGGTAGGCTAGCGGGCATTACATTCGCAGCCGCGTATAAAAAGTGCTGCTAAGAAACCGTAAGATGAAAATACAATAACAAAAAACGGTTAAGGTTATGAACGTGGGACTTGTTTGATGCTTGCGCTGGCAAATCTGTTGTTTGCATAGCGGCCTTCGACCGAACGTCTCCTTGCCGTCACGAAGGCATGCACCGTCGCTGGGAGCTGCTCATACGAAAGAAAAATCGAAGAGAGATAAAACAGAGAAGAAGAAAAGCAAGAAAGTCCGCGTTGCGGGCCTATGTTCTCACTGTTCTGACACTTTTGTGCACTATCCTGGGCGAAGCGCTTCCGAACTGTCATTCGAACTGTTTTTTTGTTGTACTCACGAACAACTGCACAATTGTTCGTGAGTAGTTTTCCGCTCTCTGGAATTGCACGTATGCTGCCTGTCGTTGTCGCGGGAGTTACGTTTGTCTACTGAGGATTTCCGGTTGGCAGCAACGCATCTCTAAAGCTTTCTTTTTTCTGTTTTGCTTTGTAAAAGGTAAACTTTGTTTTTTCACAAAATCAATAGGAAATTGATATAAAAAAAGACCCAACACTGCAAAAAAAAAAAAAGAAATATAGTTCGTAATACGCGCCAATCCAGAAACTAGAGGAATTCGAGGCGCTAGACACGGTAAAGAGGAGTTATCGCAGGATGGTGAGGCTAGATCTGAATAAAGCTATATCTTAAAAGGGAAGCTACGAAACTAGTTTTATAAAGGATATAGATTGATTATGGGGTTTAATGTGCCAAAACTACACACGTTACCAAGCGCGCCGTAGCGGAGAGCTCCGGATTAATTTCGACCACCTGGGGTCTTTAACGTGCGTCGAGATGTCAAGCACACGGGCGTTTTTGCTTTTCGCCTCCATCAGAAAAGTGGCCGCAGTGGCCGGGAATCGAACCCGTGTCTATTGGCTCAGCAGCACAACGCCTCAGCCGCTTAGCCACCACGGCGGGTTGTATAAAATAAATAAAACCCGCAGCCAGCAAGAGACAAGGTGCGGGAGTTTCGAATAACGCTTCCGAACGAATTCGCCGTCTTAACCGAAGAGAAAGGAAGTGCAGACATACTGAATGACAACCTAAAATGATCACAGACTCAAGAGTAGCCGTACTGAAAAAATTCGGTGAGCATTTGGACAAGTAACAGCCGCATAAGCATAAATTCTGGCAAACTCAAAATATCGTCATGTTAAAGGCAAACAAACTGTCGCACAAGAATTTATTACCGTAAGGGGCTTGAAAATTCATAATGTAGAGTGCTTCATTGCACTGGACATGACATTGACACCGTATTAATGTTGCTGATATGGCTGCACGGAATTTGGTTACGCTGTTTCTTCCATAGAATTGTTGATTGTTGTGTAATATTACTTCTAGTGCCTTAAATTGTAGTATAATGTTTGGTTAGTTACATATCTGTTCGCCACCGCAAAGGAAAGAGCAGGATACAAGGATTCCTCAAGCGTATTAAAACGTTTTTTTTTTTTCTTGATTCCTTTTTCACTCTATGGGGAACTGACCGACCGACCGACTGACTGACCGACCGACCGACCGACCGACTGACTGACTGACTGACTGACTGACTGACTGACTGACTGACTGACTGACTGACTGACTGACTGACTGATTGATTGATTGATTGATTGATTGGTTGATTGGTTGATTGATTGATTGAAAAACTTCTGACAATGTCTCTGTAAAAATGTTGCAGGTTTTCAATAACCTGTTGCAGCCACTCAACGGCAGCTACACCGGTCCAGCAGCCCCTACAAAACCTACCCTACTCTACTCGGTGTAATTCGCAGACCATTTCAGTACCACGGCCCCTAGATCAAGCGTGATCGAGCGGCCGTGGCGCTAACTTTCGTATACCAGTTTCGACACTCATTGCAGTTGCTTAGGGGAGAAATTTCACTGGTTTAGGAGGGAAAGACGAAAGAAAAGAAAAAAGCAAGAAGTCTGCTCGTTTGTAAAGGCAGCTTCTCCGCAAGCAATGACTTACTGAGGGAAAGCACCAGAAGGAAATGAGG
Source organism: Haemaphysalis longicornis (assembly GCF_048455015.1). Classification (NCBI taxonomy): domain Eukaryota; kingdom Metazoa; phylum Arthropoda; class Arachnida; order Ixodida; family Ixodidae; genus Haemaphysalis; species Haemaphysalis longicornis. Next base: position 51,088,408 of record NW_027526422.1, read on the forward strand.
AAATGGAGGGGCAGTGCGGCACATGCGTTGTGGAAATCAGGGATTTAACAAACCCCCCCCCCCCCCCCAACACCCCCATAAAGATTTCGACACCCCCCCACAAAAAAAAACAAGATTCCACAACCACAAGCCCCCCCCCCCCCAACAATTTATACAGCCCCAACAGTCCTCAACAACCCACAGAAAGATGTCGGCTACCCCCCGCCCCCCCCCCCCCCCTTAAAAAAAAGTTGAAATTCTGGATAAATCCCTGGTCGTGAAGCGGCGACAACCAGGCACTCCGCTCGTCTGCTCTTGCTGTAATGAAGCCGCCAAAAGAAGTTGCGCCTCAAACACCTGCTTTAACGTCCGTTAAATATTCTCATTTTAATGTTCACTGACTATTACATCCCAGAGGGCTAGATATACCTTGTACGCACTCGGGTTGTTTCAACACCGAGTGCGTACAGCTTTGAGGTGCCTCGGCGTTACAACGTGACGCCTTCTTCTTCTTTATTTATTTATTTATTTATTTATTTATTTATTTATTTATTTATTTATTTATTTATTTATTTATTTATTTATTTATTTATTTATTTATTTATTTATTTATTTATTTATATTTTTCTGGAGAAAGAGAAGAAGAAGCTCTCTCCCCTCTTCCCCAGTGTTCAAACGATTAAACAAGTCATGGCTCTGAAAAAAACCGCGATGTCTGGGTGGAGTGATTATAAGCGCGATCCTCAATAAGATTGAGTCATTTTTCCAGAACACAGACACGTTTTTAGCCGATGGTTGCTCTTCCCTAGCCAAACAAATAACAGCCCTAATTTTTACATTGTGCAGTATGTTTGAAGTGAATAAAACGCCTTTACTAAAACATGACTGGTGTTTGATGAGAGATTCACTTTGAAAAACCAGGGCCAACCTCTCGCAAAAAACTGTTCAGACAACGAAAGAAAACGCTCTTTTCTTTCTAGAGCCACAAAGCGCAAAAAGAGAAGGAGAAAAACTGGCGCACATAAAATTTGAGTAGCAGGAAAGTAGTAATCAAGCAAAAGCTGTACTTAACATAGAATTGTTTTTAAAACATTATCATCATCATTATTCTCTATTGTATTGAAGCCATCAGCCCTCATAAACCCTTCCAAAGCCTCTGCGTACAGCAGTAATGCCTGTCAGCGCACCGGTCCCATAGAATGGCGCTCCAAGCACGAACAGTCCAGCCGGCACAGCAAGGTATGCAGCTCCGTGACCACCCTCGAAACTAAAAGTTGCATTAGTTCTTGCAGTGAATGTACGGTCGGTATAAGCGCAGAACACTTTCTTTTTGTTATACTAACGCGTATTTCGCACCCCAACTTCAGACTCTTGATTCGAACCTGGGTTATTCGACGGCTTTCAAATAAAGTCTGACTTGACATTGACGTGAGGTTCATCCTTTCAACTTATAAAAAGTGGTCCCTGACTGACTTCAACGTGACCTGTGAGTCTTTAGCAGCATATGTGAGACCGCAGTGATAGTGCAGCTGAGAAACTGTAATGTGTGAGGCAGTAATTGTGAGACTGTAGCAACATATATTATGAATGTCGCCGTACAGCAAACAGGTAACCGGAGGTCAAGGTAAGGCTTAAGTTCTTGCGGTGATTGCTCAGCTGTGAGTGCGATTGAATGGCACAAATAAGCGGAGCTGACAATGACAGCTGGCGCGCGCACGTACGCAAACTCGGACCGTCAAAACAACCTCGCTCGCAAAGTAACTCACTCCTCTCCGCGCTACCGTTGAGTCAACGACTTTCAACAATCAAAGAGGAGACTCCTAACGGTCCCTGCCGGCTCTGACAAAGCGCGAAGGTACGGACGGCACAGGCAACGTGCGTGCATGCATGCACCAAGAAGAAATTAGAAAAAAGGAAAACAAACCAAGTCGCCGAGCTGGGCACCTAGAGCAAACTGTCCCGCGTGATCCATATATGAGAAAAGAGACAAGAGCACCCCTCACGACTGAACTCTCGCGCTGCGAGGAAGCCGTATGCGCTACGCTGCTCGCTTCTTGTTTCCCGTTGTGCACAGTGCGCCGCTACCTTGTCGCAGAGCAGCTCAAAGTCAAGCCATCCGGGTCAGCGTCTGAAGAATAGCACGGGGACCCGGGAACATTCTGCTCGCCCCGAACACAGCTTGCCGCGCACAGTCATGTGCAAATGAAACGCGAACACAAAAACATGAGCCAGAACACACAAACACAGTTTAAACTCGTTATAACGATCACTGATATAGTGAATTATCGGCTATAGCGAACTAAATGCAAACTTTGGTTGGCCACTGTTTGTTTCAATGACAGTTATTCTAGTATAACAAAACTGAAACCGCGAGAGCCGCGCGAGATATCGGATATAACGAAGAAATATTTGACCAGGAGTTTGAGAAGCTACTTAAAAAAAACCCGTAGTCCGAAACTACAGAAGTATGGAGGCCCTTTTGTTCGTGGAGACTGTGGAAAAACTTGGCCCTGCTCAGGGCTGTGAGTAGCCACCAGACGAAGATCACATCCATCATCAAATTAAGGACGCAGACCTTTTTTGTCAAGTGAACTTTGTTCTTTTGTAATTTCACGTACTCATGTTCCGGTTCATTGAGCTCGAAATGCATTAAGGAGAAAGGTAAGGGTTACCTTGTTCATAGTTGGTTCGAAGCCTTAAAAAAACGCATTTTTGTATCGAGTATTCTTGCGCGAGCCAGATTGTCGATTTGGTATAGGCGATTTTTACCTCTACTGTTACAACAAATATCGGTTGTAACGAACTAATTTGCTGTCCCGATACTACTTTGTTACAACGAGGTTCGACTGTAGCGCGATTTCTTTCGATGTACGCGAAGTTTTGATGCACCGCGTGATGAAAGTAATACAGTTGGGAAATGTGGCTTTCCAAATATACCAATAGTGCGCCATTATTGGACCTCCCCGAACAATATTTGTAATTTTGCGTGTCCTGGTTCATATTTTCGCGCTCGCATATCATTTGTGCTTGACTGTACATTACAACTGAAGTTCTATTTTGGGAAGAGTTCCATAGCGCGACCTTGCTTAAACACATCAGTGGTGAGACGTGGCTGTTTTCGCTAGTAGACTGCATGTGAAGTAACGAAGCGAACGATATTGCACTCACACCACAGCAAACAGACAGGCGACGGTGTTCACCTTCGGGGTCAACGCCCCCGCTACATGGCGTGAGAACTAGCAGAGGCGCAACGTGTAGGAAACAAATCGAAGCCGTTTTATAACGTTGAGGCGGATTGCGAAGCAAAGCGGGAAGGTCACAAAGCGTTTCCGCAACTCGAGGCGGAAGGGAGGAAGGGGAGCGTTTCAAGCGCTCAATCGGACAGTCTGGCTTTCCGCTTCGCAACACATTAAGAAGTGCTTAGGTGTCCTCCGACTTTATTTATTTATTTATTTATTTATTTATGTGTTTGTTTGTTTGTTTGTTTGTTTATTTATTTGTTTGTTTGTTTGTTTGTTTGTTTGTTTGTTTGTTTGTTTGTTTGTTTGTTTCAGAAATATTGATACCCCCCCCCCCCCCATCTCATCCCTATGACGCTGCTGTACGGGTGATCTGCACAAATCCCATGTTTACGAACCTTGGTTACACACGCGCGAAAACAGCGATGAGCGAAAAATATATAAGCATGCGAACACGAAATAAGCATTTATTCTCACAATACAACAATCACAAAATAGGCGTATATATTGTAAAGAATCGCTGTGGTAAAATATTGTCTTTTTCTTTCTTGGACGAGACATGAACGTTTCCGCAGAACTGCAGGAGTGTCAGAACTGGGAATGTTTCTGCGGCTGACGGTAAACACCGTATACAGCAATTCGTTGGTTCGCCCGATCTCTGCCGCCAACAAAGCAAGGTCGGCGAATAACAGCAACAGCGTGCATTTCATTTGACTCAAAATGTGATCTGCGCCGTGGCGCTGCATGAGAAGTGCAGAACGTCATCTCTGCATTGTGTGATGCCGCAGCGCAGGCCGAACCTTTGATTATAAGGTTTAACGCGCCCCTGCCATAGTGGAGGGCTCCGGATTAATTTTGACCACCTTGGGATCTTTAACGTGCGCCGAAATCTCGAACACGCGGGCGTTTTCGCTTTTCGCCTCCAACAGAAAAGCGGCTGCCGCGGCCGGGAGTCGAACCCACGTCCTCGGGCTCAGCAGCGCGACGCTTAATTAAGCCACTGAGCCACCGCGGCCGGAGGCCGAACTTTTAAGCCAAATTACAGGGTCGACATCGGCATTCGCCGAAATTCTATTGTTGGCTACCTGGCTTGGTCAATCGAGTTCATTATGACGAATCTGAACCACAGCATTGCCTTAGAGTGCATGGTGGCAACTCGCTCAATGCGAGTGAGATCTATGTCACCAGTGACGGTGCCGTCCTACGGGCGAAGGACGGAAGGAGCGACAAAGAACTCCATCCTGCGTTCGTATTAGAATTGGGCGGATTTTCGTATTAACCAGCAGCGGAATGGCTGGTCAGCCTGATCAGCTGATTGAACAGCCACTGACCTGAGGCATGAGTCGAACTGTGAGCTTCGACTAAAACAAATAACATTTGTTGGACAAAAAGAACACAATAACGGAGAGAAAAGGACACCAAAAAACGTGAGTGAGTGAGTGAGTGAGTGAGTGAGTGAGTGAGTGAGTGACCGAACGTTAGAGAAAAGAACGTCCTCCAAAGAGGCATGCGGGGCAGCTCTTCTACAAAGGTGAGAGAGAGAGAGAGAGAGAGAGAGAGAGAGAGAGAGAGAGAGAGAGAGAGAGAGAGAGAGAGAGAGAGAGAGAGAGAGAGAGCATTTCAATGAGCTCGAATTGGCCCGCGTCACCGGGAGAGTCACTCCGGTTGACAGCGGGTCAACAGTGTCTCCCACAGCTCAAGAAAAGAATGGGTGGGGAGGGGTGGTAGGGCTGGGTTGTGAGCGCTTTCCAGAATTATATGCTGGAGGGTACCTAGCTGTGGACAAAATTTGCATAGAGAGGTGCACTATGTGGGAAACAATAAATTCATTCGAACCGGGTGTTCGGACGTAACTGCATGCTTGTAATTGTCGGCGTGTTATTTCCTGAGTTTTAGTGAGGGATGGGTGAGGGCACGGGAATTTTCGTCTGCTGGTCCGGTAAAATTGAGTAATTTCCTGATAGGTGAGCAGTGGCGTCGGAGCTTCGGTGACCTCGGGGGCTCGGTGGGCCAGTTCGCGAGCCTGTTGGTGGGCAAGTTGCTGTCCGTTACAGAGGCCACATCGCCACTCGGTGAGATGGACGGTAGTGTTGAAGTACCCGTAGGCTCGTTGGTGCCCCCCTCCCTGAAAGGAAACTGCGGGAGGCTGCTTCAGAGGCAGTGATGATGACTCTGCTAGAGCATTGGATGAGGGCTAAGGCAATGACGAGTTGTTCGGCGTCTCGAGGGGATGTCGTACGGATGGATGCGAATACAACTAAACGGTTTGGTTGTTGTCACTGCAAACGTGTTTTTTTTTTTGTTTTTTTTTTTTGTCAGCGTAGCTCGCCGCTTCAGTGTAGGACACGTCAGAAAGATTGCCATATAGGAGTTCGTGGGCTTGGCTGCGGGTGGTCCTGTGCTCGGAATGGAGGTCGGGGTTCATATTCTTTGGTAGGGGTCGTACCTAAAGCCCCTTAGTCGTATGGAAATTTGTTTACGCCACTCGCCTGACAAAGAGGCCAGGTGGGTTTGTTCTGCACAGGGCCAGTTGATGCATTGTAGAACAACGCGGCCTGCTTGAGTGTGTGTCGGACGGAGGCGCTGGCTTGCGAAATGACCTTCAATGAGTTCCTCAATGATGTTGTGAAGACCCATTTGAAGAAGCTTGGTTGTTGATGTACTCATGGGGAGCCCGAGGGCTTGGTGGAGAGCCGCCCCGCACGTTCCGGACAGTCTACGAAAAAAAAATGGACGCCATCCGGCCCTGCGAATGTGGATTTCCAGCGCAGCTGCTGTAAACCACTACACATGCTGATGGGGGAGGGTATGAAATGTTCCTCGTTGTCTCGGCGGGCTTGTCGCTTGCACTCGGCTTCCCTGGCGGCAAATTATGGGTCCTAACGCATGCGTTCAACGTCTCGGGCGAGAACTGCTGGGTCCTGCTTAAAGACTGACGCATGCGCTCGCCCTCAAATAACGTCAATCTCCCTCCCCTTTCTCGAGAGCAGCTGCAAACCTAAGCTTTACCAGAACACAAGGGGGGTTCATTGTTCATCATCAGCCTATCTACGACCACTGCTGGGCAACAGCCTCTCGCATGGGTTTCCAATTATCTCGGTCCCGTGCTAACTCCGATCAATTTATCCCCCCAAACTTCTTGATCTCATCTGCCAGCCTAACTTCGTGCCGCCCCCTGCCACGCTTGCCTTATCAAGGGATCCCATCTGTTACCCTTAATGACCAACGGTTATCTTGCCTTCTCATTTCGCGCCCTGACCACACCCATTTCTTCTTCTTAATTTCTACTAATATGTCCTTAACACGCGTTTGTTCTCTTCTTGTCCCTCATAATGTTACACCTATCATCTTCCGTTCCATTGCTCGCTGAGTCGTCCTCAATTGAAGTTGAACCCTCTTAGTGAGCCTCCAAGTTTCTTCCCCGTAGGTGAGTACCGGTAAGATGCAGCTGTCATAGACTTTCTTCTTCTATTGTTCACCGGCGCCTTATCACCCATCATGAGGTTTCGATGCTTCTTTTGTGTTTTTTTTTTCTTTACGCGAATGCTGAGCTTTATGGTGCACGTCTGATTAGCCTGACGCATGCGATCGGCGTCTTGGGTGAGTACTGCGGGTCCGGCTTGGGTTTTGTGTTTACGACACAACATTTCCCGGCCTTCCCGGCCACGGCGGCCGCTTTTCTGATGGAGGCGAAAAGCAAATACGCCCGTGTGTACGAGATTTCGGCGCACTTTAAAGATCCCCAGGTGGTCAAAACTAATCCGGAGCCCACCACTACGGCGCGCCTCATCGCCTGCGTTGCGTCGGCGCGTTATACCCTACAATCAATCAACATTTTCCGGCCAACGAGAGGATAACAGCTTCGCTGTAAAATGACTGACTTCACCTGGTACACCATACACGTTGGACACAGCGGCGATGAGTTATGCTTCAGATTGTAAAGCCACGCCGGAGTTTGCACGGAATTCGTCCGCATACGGTATACAGCAATGATGCCTCTGTCCTTCTCATTCGTTTGGCAATGCAGCGTAGCTGTGCTGACGTTGTGAAGACTGAGACATTGCGATGATTTTGCGCCATCGAGGTACTAATATGATCACGAATAAGCACGATATACATGAATAATCACGATAAACACGAATCATCAACCATAGATGGCAAAGCGCCACGTGTCGGTAATGCATACTAACTGGTCGCCTTTGTACCTACAGTGCGCTGTTTACAAAAAAGAGCAATAACGCAATGGGGTTACTCTTGTTTACAGGACCCGTTACGTAGGCGCGCTTTCCTTTGCTGTCTTCTGGTGGACCACACTTCAACGGTGTGATCATGGTCGATGTAGCGAGGGGCATCAAAATCGTACATCAGACGACATATTTGCATGAAACCAACGTGCGGGTATATAATACGTTATTTTCACTCACCAGGTGTAGCGGCGACAATTGCAGCTGTTTTGAAAATGCATGTAATCATTCGATGTCGAGAATACTTGCGGTGCCTTGCGGAACTTGAAGCCGCTGCGCCTGTTTCTAAAAAAAATGTGGGACAAAGCAGCGAGAATGAAAAAAAAAAGGTGTTCAGGCTGGCACGAATTTTCTGCCAAGGATTGGTGAAGATGACGCCAAAAAGGGAATTTACTCATTAAGGGAGAAACTTGAACTCGTAAACGATATATCTTCATTCAATTAAGTGTTTAGTGCACAATTTAGTTATGGGTTAGGCATTTAAATAACGCAAGTCTTTACTTCTTATCATTGTGGAAGCATCGTTTACAAACAACTATAAAAATGAGAAAATTAGACAACCCCAAGCCTTCTCGCTCAAAATTCCGAATCCTCCGGAACCTAGTGGCACCACTGCAGGAAAGTGATATTTCGCATGAAGCAGGGAATCACCTTGGACATGAACGCTGTAAAGACACTTTCCAGAACTCTAAATAGTTTTTGCGTTGCTCGCTGTCAAAAGTTATTTCCCAAACATTCCAATGGGATAGTTTCCTTGGCTCTGGAACGTAGTAGAGTTAAGCACAAAACTTGCAACTCTGCACAACGCAAACTGTCGCCCTCAGTATTAACATTGCCAAAATTGTTTACGTTTAGAGTAATTACTTCTGAAACAATTGCGATGAGCCGGAAAGCTGCACATGTGTAGAGCTCCTGCACGGTTGCCAATTATTGCGATACCTGCCTTAATCAAAAGTTCCGTTTGAAAATCATAATGGTGGTACCTGCTGAAAAATTTTTCTTGTGGCACTTTGTTGAATGCCCTCTAGGTTGGAGGATATGTGTGCGTTGTGCGTGGGGGATTGAACATACCATTCCTTTTTTCAGTACAAGCGAACAAGGGTGTATACGCCAGTGATTCATTATCTAGAGAAACGTGCTGCAGAAACTGCCTCAGAAATCCCGAAGCAGGGGAACGAGATACTAAAAGATACGTGTATGTCCCATTTCGGGTTTAAAGGGACCCTGCAACACTTTCGATAAGCGCTTTCACTCTTTCCTTCGTGTCTGGAACCACTGCTAAAGCTACAGTTATCGCGAGCAAGGAGTGGCACTGCGTGATGTGCTCGTCGCACCAGATACACCTTCCATTTCTGCTTTGTTTTTGTGGCTTTTTTTTAAGTTGCTATCGAACAGCGTTCATTGCTGCAACTGAAGGAAAACCGGCCAACGGCCGCTACATGGCCCTAGTGACGTAATCCTAGCCGTCGATGAACCTCAAGACCGGGAAAGAGCGAAGAATCTTTTGAGCGAGTTGACAAGTTATATGATGGGCATAGAACAGTAATTTATGGCTGAGGTAGTTTGCGACCCCCTAATCTAAGTACTTGGTGTGTTGGGTCCCTTTAACGGGGAAAGTGGGAAAGTTTGTACGAGTACCTAGCCTATTTATTATAGTTGTTGCGAAATAACTTCATAAAACTTTGGCACGGCTTGCTTTCTGGTAGCAGTCACGCAGGTAGTTTTAAACAGGACAACATTTGTTAATGCTGACGACATTCAGTTAAATTTATCAGTGTATTGTTCGGTTCTTTACGGCCTCGATAAACATAAACCTGTTGATGCGTTACTCAGTCGTCCTCCGCGAACATACGGACTGTTACGCCAAGATTATTTGAAATGTAATAACTAACGTAATAAAAAAATATGCAATCGGAGGTAAAATTGTTTTTCTTGCGCCAAGCAATCAGGGGCCGTGGCGGACGCAATAGAACGGGTTCCAAGTGCCATTTAGGAATATAATTCATTATGATTTATTAATTAACTTATAATTATTCTAGTTAGGTGCTTGGTTGTAATGAGGAAATTGTGGAAGATCTTGAGTCCATTCGGTATCGATTATTAGATTTTCGAAATTGTAAATGCGTGCAGAGCTACAGCGCTCAGAACCTCAGCTCTCCAGATGCACGCAACGGGCTCCATGCGGAAACTGAGCGCCGCCTGGCTTCGTCCATGAAATAAACCGGGTAATGGGATAATTACAGTGGGGATAACCCGGAGGGATGACAGATTTTGAATGTGAATTGTGATTATTAAACCTAGCTCTGAACGACTTTCGTCTCTGCCCGATCTATGGAATGTGGCACACCACGCACTCGAGTGGTGTGCCACTCGGAAATATACCCCATCGGAACTACAGTCAAAACTCGATTTAACGAAACCCGACCTTACGAATTTCCCGATCTAACGAACAAATTCGGATTCCCCCGTGGGTTCCTATACGGCTCAATGCTTTTATGAACTCGAAATAACAAAACAGATTCAGCACCATTCCCAATTTAACGTAGTATTTCTAGAAACAGACACCTTTAAAAATTAAAGCCGTTCCACTCAATGTGAAAGCTGTCGGAAGTGCAGAGCAGTTATTCGCCATAATGGGCTGTGCCGCCGTTATCCGCTCACTGCTACCACCCCATGGAATTCAAATTTCCCGTCTTCGCAGGGCTTCCGCACCCCCTGCCTGGAACTGCGCCAGCGGGAGTTTTGTTCTTTTTGTGCTTGCTTTAATTTCGAATGCTGGAGCTGTTTTGGGTCATTTCGAAGGCGCCATTTTTTTCTTGCGCGGCCACTGTTTTCACTTACTTTCGTAAAAACCAACCCAACAAGCGTTCCTAACTAAATGAACGCGGGCGCGGCCGGTTAATTACGTATATTTTGCCTCAAATGTACCTGCAGTTTTCTTTGCGCTAAACAACAGGAATATGTATGACAATCGCCAGCGGTTCACAAGTTTCGAACGGTCATGACTATAGAAACCGCTTGGCTTTCGAAGCGCCAGGGGTACGCCGCGACGATAGCGGTACAACGGAACGCACTGTTGCTCTCTCTACTTGGGTCCAGAGAGCGAGCTACGACGACAAGGCGAGCGCCTGAAGTGCTCTGCACTTAAAAGGAGCAATTTCGAATGTGCTTCATTAGAATGCCACGCAGAAGCTTCCACGACTTTCTGAGCGTCGTCGCTATAGACGCAGAGGCCGATATTACGGAGATTCTGAGCAATAAAGAAATCGTAAAATAGTTTCCGGTGCACAAGAGGTGTCATAAGATGCTGAGAACCCAGAAACTGCTGAAGCTTCTGTGCCCGCTCTAGGCAAGAGGATGGACGCTGTTGACTTGCTCAGGCGCTTTGCCGGGGCTCGCGAACGAACTGAGGACGCGTTGGAAGCGCTTGCGTGCTACAAAAGGTCGATCCGCCCAATGCTAACGAAGCCACGGAAACAAATTCGTTTCCCCCCAAACCACTAGCGTTTTATTGTTATTATTTTCACAGCATAGCTGAATTATCAGCAGGCGAGCATTGCGGTGGCCGCAATTACAGTGTCATGGTAGCTGCTAGGATGCGCCTCATTTTTGCCATAGAATTTATGGAATTCACTGCTTGTAAAATGACAGACCCGATTTTACAAATTTCTCGATTTAACGAAATAATTAGCGGTTCCCGGTGACGTCATTATATTGGGTGTTAACTGTATCACAGTTAAGATTCCCTTTGATATATAGGCGAAAGTCAGAAGCCAGACTTAGACAGTAACTAGTTACTAGTAATGCGTTACCGGCAACTAGTAGTCACTTATTTCAGTGACTTGTAACTGTAACTAGTTAATTTTAAGTAGGAGAAACTTTTAAGTGTAACACCGTTATTTTTAACATGAAAGTGTTTTGTTCCTGGATACACCAAGATTTTACTGACGTCATACCCGTCACAGAAATGACGTCAGTACAACGAAGTAAGCCGCCTGTAAAGGGTGCACCCCTGCACCTAGTGTCTTCTTGCGGGGAAGCAACCTTCAGTACTAAAGAGTACTTTATACTTAGGGTTGTTCGTTTTCGGATTTAATATTTTAACCGATAGTGTTTTAAACAGGGATACACCAAGATTTCGCTGACGTCGTATCAGTCACGGAAATGACGTCAAAACACATTTGCCGAAGCGATTCACCAGCAGGACGTCGCTCGCCAAGCACGCCCACAAGACAGCCGCCTACACGCAAATCATGCTCAGCTTCAGATTTCGCTGCACATTTCACTTTCGTGTAGTACCGATTCCTGACAGATGAATCGGTCGTGTCCTGTAGTCACGGTACTAAAACACCGGGACACTCGTTATACAACGTTTCGCGCTTGAACGAAACGTGTACTAAAAGAACACACCGTGAATTTCGTTTTTCAACGGCTCGCGACTGGACGATTTATTTCCGTGGGCAAAAATGCGTACTAAAAGAACCCACCGGTTGGACTCGTTTGCCTACGCCAGGTTCTCCCCTGTAAAGCATACTTCTTAGCATGCTGCGGCGTGTAAGGCGAAGACAACTTACGGCCAGACTGTCTCTCATTCAATTGCTTAAATCCTGTTCAACGCAACAGAGGGCGCCACCACCTCAGCAAGCACGTGATTGCTCCTCCCGCCGGCTGTTCTCCGGTGCCGAATCAGTGCGCACCGTTTGGCAAGTTAGCGAGAGACGTGCAAACTTTGAATACACATATACACTGCACGCTTCACCCCTCCCCAGGTTTCACATTAGTGGAGATGACCCGGTTTTTCGCACTAACTGAAACTGTAACGAGTTACTTTTGGAAACTCTGTAAGTGTAACTGCAACAGAGTTACTTTTTTGGCTCAGGTAGGTGTAACTGTAACACTGTTAACTTTTACTGTTAACGTGCCCATGACTGTCAGAAGCTATACTGACGGCGGTATCTGCTTTTTTATGCGCGCATATTTGGCATCGATGCTTCTTACAAGGGCTGCATCCGCTTGTCTGCTGAGCACTTATTTTTGAGGAGGTTAGAACATCCCAAATGTTTTTGTCCCTCCTGTACACAGGGAAAAAAAACGCCACCCGGGGTCTGCACAGCCCACACCCACTTCGTATGGGCTTCTGCTTTGCACCGCCCTGGCAGTGGACCTCCCAGCAGAACGGCTCTGTAATTAATATCATCGTGTTCGCTAAGTCATCAGTTTCACCCTGATGCCCGCCACAAAAGTCTTATACCAATTCTCAACTCACCGGACCCCCTGAAATTTCAAGCGGTGAGCGTCTCCTAACGTTCCAAACAACACGGCTCAACTACAATTGCGCACGCCTTCGGGCGCACGGCCTGCCTCACTACTTGCGCTGAATCTGGACGTCAACATGCAAAATTCGCCCCAAGCTCCACTTACATACGATCCGGACAGTGGCCGTACGCTCCCAACCTATGACTCCGGCGTCAGATCTTAAGATCGTGCCGCAACCAGCGCAGTGCCACTTTCACTACCAACGTTCCAGCTTCCGTATGTGCTCCACGCAGGAAAATCCACCCGAAAATCCCCATAAACGACTACAAGGTGATCATCCACCCAAGTTCCAGCCTACGCGTCAAAGCCTGGCCCGCGCGACAACTTGCACACAGCCTGCAATAAGCCACCGGCCTCCCTCCGACTATACGTTCTGTGGGCAAGTTATCACCTTCCCGCAACCACAGAAGAATATTATCACGACAAGCACCCCTAGCGAAGTATGCGCCGACGCTTTGCGCAAGATCACCACCCTCCACCTCGGCGACACAACATATCCCATTCACAGCGTACCTCAAGAGCCCCCGGGAACTTCTCGCAGAGTCATCTAAGGCACCGACCCTGGCGCACCTTCTGGGCAGCTCCTCGCCACAATTACATCCACCAGACCACCCATCATTGAAGCCCGCATGCTCGGCACCTACGACACAGCAGCACTTGCATTTGACGGCCCTCATGTGCGATTTTACGTAAAAGCGCACGGCACCCTTGTACGCTGTCGCCCCTACCGGAATACCTACCAATGCAGTGCAAAGCGCTGTGGCCTCGGACACCGGCCCGATGTGTGTCCCAACCCCCAGACTAACCTGTGCTCTCTGTTCCATGCCCCCAACCCCGCTCCTGATCACTCTTGCCATACTCAATGCCAGCTGTGCGGACTCCCCCACCTGACGGCAAATCGAGAATGTCGCCTCAAGCTCAAGCCCCCCCCACCCCCCACCCCTCTCCCTCACCTCACAACGGCAAGCACAAGAAACCCGGCAACCAGCCCTCTCCCCACTCCGGAGATCGTCCGGTCCAACCTCAAAGCCGGTCCTCCCAGGTAAGCTGGTCAGCTGTAGCCACCCACATCCCCCACGATGACCCTTTTCCTCCCTTGCCCACCCCTCAAACCACGCATTTAACTGCTGAATGTAGTGACTCCTACCCAAGAAAATGCACAACTAAAAGCACAATTAGGTGAAAACGCCAACCAAATCGGTATGCTCCAGCAACAACTCTCGGAGCTCAAGGCACTTCTCCCACAATCATCCACTCCTTTCGTCCCACCCTCGCCACCGCTGCAAATCCATTACTACCCGACAATTCCGCACCGGCGCCCGTTTTCTCTTCCCTGGATGACCTGAAGCAACTTTTCCAAACCAAATTCCCGGCCCTACAAGAAGAAGTCACCTCGCTCTCGGGCCGTGTCAAGGTTAGAGAAGACCACAACTCTGAGAAAGTAAAATGCAAAAAAGCACCGCTCCACCCTTTCTGTTTGACGAAGCCATCTAGGAAGGCTCGGACTGTTTATAATGCCCAAATAAACCACCTCCCCGTCCCTTCACCTTTCGCATTGGAGCTGCCGCTCCTTTCGCCGCAAAATGTCATCCCTCTACCAGCTCATCACCTCTAACCCCCAGCAGTACTCGCCCTAGAAGAAGTAGAATTCACCAACCCCTCGCTACGAGACACACCACATTTCAAAATCCCAACTCGCCGCGGAGAGTCACTTTCGTGCACAATAGCTACCCAGCGCAACTCAACCGCTAACCACTGCAATTGACTGCATACTAGTAGAACTCTTACCTACCAAGGAACCAAGTGTTCTAATCCTCAATGTCTACTCCTCTCCCTCTTACAGCCTCAAGGAACTTCGTATACTCCTGCGGAATGCAATTAAAATAGCTAAGCGTCACCGATTAGTAGTCCTCGGCGACTTCATTGCACCGCACGCTGCATGTGGTTACACGCGCAATGCTAAATCAGGAATTACACTCTGATATGCAGAACACCGTCGCGGCATTTCTCTTTGCAACATTTCCATTATCCCGACCCACCTCGGCTCCAGCGTCAGTCGGGATACAACCCAAGACATAACATTTGTTCGCAACGTCTCCCAATACACATGGCAATGCATCCGCCGTACTCTCGGAAGTGATCATCGTTCATACCACCATTTAAGTCATTACCAGGACCCTACTAGGTGTCGCCTGCCTCACAGACTGGAAAGCCTTCCGCGATACTCTAGAAGCTACTACACCCACCAATTCGAACCTAGATTAATGGACGACCACAATTGAACGTGCTCTTCAAAAACACACCAAACGAACCCCGCTCACGACCGGGTACCCCACTGTAGATCCCTACCTCGGTCACCTCTGGACAGCCAGGCACAGCCTAGTAACAAGCTGGAAATGTAACAAAACTAACCGACACCTCACGTTACGCATAGCTCGCCTCACAAGGTCAGCAGAAGGCTACGCCCAACAACTCAGTCAGCAGAATTGGCAACAATTTTGCACCCAGTTACAAGGAACGCTTAGTACGGGAAAAACCTGGCACCTACTTCGATCCCTAATGGGTACGCGAGAGAAGAGGGCGACCACTCAACATCCCATCCGCCGACTCATGCATGCCTTCTCAGGAGATGAACAAACCCTCCTCCACAACTTACGACAAAGGCACAAACTTTCTTCCCAGACTGTCCTGCTTTCTTATTCAAACTATGGTGACCCTAACGCAACGCTGGACACGCCTTTTACCTATGAATAACTTGTGGTCTCTCTACCTCGCAATATGCATAACCCTAGCATTGCACAAGGCAGGCATTCATGCACACTGCGAGGAACCACCGTGGGTTCGAGCTAGTTGAGCACGCTCACGATACTGAAACGCCGTCGCGCCAACTTAACACCGCCTCTGTTGGGCAGGTGGAGAAAGGGGCGACAAAGGAATATGCCCAGGGTACTGAGGGAAGACGTTTATTTTATACTAACATTCTAGTCACATATTTTACAGTCCCAATTACACAATTTACAGTACAGGTACGTACTTCCCGTTAGGTGAAAGGGGCGATGGGGCGCCACGCGCAAGTGCGCACGTTTCGTCGGCGCAGAGCTAGTGGGCTCTTCTGTCAGGGCAAATTCCGGGGTGCGTGCACGTTGAGCGCGCGCGCATCGCCGTGCTGGCCAGATCGGCTCGCAGCAGCGAGGGAGACGGGGCCCCTTCGCTCACAGGCGCGTACTGCACGGCGTGATCGTCGAGTGGTAGGTACGGCCTTACTATATGCAAGCGTAGGGGCGACAGGAGCAGCCTTAGGCACGGGCCGCAGCCGGAAGGGCTGGTGGGCTTTCGCCGGCGCAACAAAGTTGCAGCCGGCTGGTAAAGAAAGCGTCACATACCTTCGGCCAACGCCTTCGGCGTCCTGGAAGCGTCTCCGAACGGACCCCCGCGCAGGGCGCGCGTTCGCGTCCAAGCGAGAGTCGGGTTCGGGCCTCGTTCAAACGGACCAATGAGGTGAGGTTAGCTCCGCTACCAGGGCGGAGCGCCCGCTGCGTGACAGTGTTTTATCGCCGCAACGGTCTCTGCAGGCTTCACCTCACGCAAGAGTTTGAGAGACGGCTCGGCTCTACACAGAGGCGCCAAGACGAGCCGGAATTTCGGAGGAGAGAGGGGAAAGGCGCCGCGCGACGCCACAAACCCAGCGATCGCGCAATGGCTTGGGCGTCAGGATCCCCACACTCCCCTCTCCTTAAATGCCCTCGCCGGTCTGAGAAGAGTTGACCGGCCATCGCCCAGGCATGCAAAAGACGGCGAAGAGTAGAAAAGTATGCATGCACAGGGCAGTCTCAGTCCCCAGCCCATACAAAAGATTTACAAACCTCACTACCAAAACTACCCCCCTCCAGCACGAATGATACACACAGGAAAACTACACGCAACACTGCGATACATAATACATGGTAACCGGTTCCACATGCATACACAAAATGAAGCTATTGATATATACAATGATTTCAGTGATCGCGATACTATAGTAAGAACAATAATGGTAATAATATATACATGCAGGGCGAGACTATGCTACATAGGGTTACAAAAAGAGCACACACTATGACTATAAAGAATTAGGGCAAAAGAAAAGACACAGGCATGCTATACAAACTACGCTGCGGTGCGAAAATAATATTTGCAAAAAAAAATTCGGGAGACACCGTTCCGCGGGGCTTGTGCAAAGTTCGGCGGTTGGGAGCACAAAAGTTTTTCGGGGAAACGTTCGTTGTGGAAAATCGAGGAGAGAAGATGGTGGGCACCAGTGCCGGAACGACCTCACCGTTGCGCGAGATAGCAGCTCCACGAGGGGGGTACCAGCCAGGAGGACATGCGGCTGGAGCAGACAGCCGACAGGTATGATGACCGCGAGGGCGCTGCTCAGTTGTAGACCCCGCGTGGCACTCGATGGGTGCCCGCCAAGGAGCGACCTGCGCTGGTGGTCGCCGCTGCTCTGCGTGAGCGAGGCAGCATCCGGACGACAGTTGTTGAGCCCTGGTGCCCATGACGCATGGTGCGGTTCTGATGACACCACCATATTGTCCGCATCTGGAGAGGGCACCTATGCCGCAACTCGCAACTGGCCGCCAGTCCCGCCCTCGTCGGTGCAGCGCAGCCCGGCCACGTTCGCCTGCTGAAGGCGGTGCGCAGGGGGTACATGCCGTTGACCGCCGAGTCAGCACAACTGTTCAGGGCCCGGTCAAGATCACGGCGCGGGAAACCCCCTCCCCATCCGTCGGTTACTCTGCCCGCGGACCTCTAACCACACCGGCGAGGCACGACATGACGGAGGGCGCACTGGACGAAGCAGAAGCCACTCGCGGAATGCACCGTTGGGTTCGCTGAAGCCGGCAGAAGCACACACCAAACGCACTCACGAACGCCTCCACAACACGCGCGTCACAGTGTTCGTGCCACCGGGGCCAAGTCCCTTCGCCACAACGCGGTGCGCCCCACTCGTAGCGTACGCCCGGCCCGCGTTTTCCAGGAAAACACAACCTCCCGTTGGCATTGAGTATATGGTCCCCCAAAGTCTGGCCTGCTCTCCCAACCGCACACAGTTCACGCAACGGCCTCCAGTACGCGCTGCTCGCCCCGAACACCGGGGCCGTGGACGGCCGAAATCCGACACCTTCAAAACAAGCCCATAACTCTCGACCCTGGCTACGCGCGAAAGCCAATGACAGTCTTCGAAGGGCACTCCCGCGACCGACCTAGCCGCCGCTTTTCGGCATTCGCTCTTTCTTCAAGACTGCGCCCGAGTAAAAAAAACAGAAGAGAAGTAAACTAGCCCTGCTCACTGCTAAGCTGGATAAAAAAAAGAAAAGAAACGTACCCAGCACTTCGTCCCGCATGCGCAGACTACGGGGGTTCCTGTACCAAATAAATAAAGTTAAAGCACTGGAAAAAGAAAACACTACATCATGCACCGACAACACACCCACATAAAAAAGAAAACAATCCTAACGCCTTCAACGAGGCTAACACACGAACCGTACCGAACCCAGAAACTAAGCCAACAAAATGGGTTCATGCTACATCACGCGGTACAACGCTCAAAATACTAAGCGGAACACTTCCTCGCCCTGTGCATTAAACCAGTGCTCTAAACAATAACAAAACAAATTAGGACAAGATACATTATGTGCAGTCATCAACGCCCAAATGGGGACACACTAATACAGACAGTGCCACGTAACATGCACACTCTTACAAACCGAGTAAAAAGAGAAAACATGCGCTTACAGCTTTGCTGGAGGGGAGAGACAACTGACCACACAGATTGGGCTGGGGCGGCCGGGGCGGCCGCGCTGACTGAGACTGAGAGAAGCGAAGTCAGCACGGGGGCGAAAGCGCCTGCCGTTTAGTGTGCTATGATCACTGAGGTGACCTCTTCGTGACGTTATATTGATGAGCCGGCCGAGAGAAGCCTGGATTAACGTGGGTGCCGTGTCATTACCGCGCAGAGCCACTGTGCTCAAGCGCCAAATAGTCAGCCCGTGACACCATATAAGTAAAGCTCTGCTTGCTTCTCGGCAAAGGTCCCTTCAAGTCGCAAGCAACTACCTGCCATGGACGCACACTGTCAAATGGCTTCACAATTCCAGGCGGCTTCCCACCGTGCGCCCTCGCCGTTTGACAGACATGGCAGGACCGGCAACAGCGAAAATGTCTTGCCTCTACCAAAACTTTGGAGCCGCCTAAATGCCCGGCGAATGGTTCGTCATGAGCTTAGCGCAGCAGTGCGCAACTCAGACTTAGGGGGTTACCACACTGAATGGTTCAATTGCCTCATCATCGGTGGCTACGTAGTTAAGCACGAGTCCTTCACCGTCCAGCAGAAATGAGTCCCCCGGGGCGTCGGCGACACACGCTGACTTCAGCCCCCCCCTCCCGCGCCTGCTACAAGACAAGTAGCATCTCGGCGCACGCCCGCAGCAGGACAAGCTACGTCTCGGCGTCTAAAAAAAAAATCAAACTAAAAACAAATGTCTCCCAGAGACCGTCGCACATCCAGCGACAAAAACGGGTCATTCTGCTGGCCGGCTACTAGCTCTTTTCGGCTTAATACAACCGCCTTGCAACGGGCATCGCTTCCCCCTCCTGATTTTACAGCCGAGGCCCGTCCGCTTTCCGGCGGCATGGAGTTCGCGAAAAGCGCCTGCCCCTCTCTGCGGGGTGTCCGCGCGCTCTTTCTCAACTCTGGGCCCTCTTCCTCTACTGAACGGCTGTCAATTTTGCCTCCTTTACTGGCACACGCTTTTGCGCCGCCGGCTGAAGTCACACTTGGACAATGAATCTCGATGAATTACGAAGCACGAGATAGCGCGTCAACTACCACGTTCGTGCTCTACTCTCAGGGGACGGCAACAAGCATATATGTCGCGTGCACTACTCCGAGAGGCAGCTGTGGCCTTTCTCCCGGAATACGGGTTGACGCCCGCTAGGGGGCCGAGACGTGCATATGCGCTTCAAGCCGGCTCTGTGTTTTTTTGTTTGTAAGAGCGGAAGTTCGCCTCCTGCGCCTATGTGAGTGGTACCAAAAGACTCGGCAAGGTGCAAGGATTCTCCAGACACCAGCTGCAGAGTTCTTCGACGATCGGATGCCCAAACATCGCTTCACAAAGACTGTGCCACGTTTCCCGGTGAGCTAGGCCTAACCAGGCATAGCACGCCACCGACCCACCCCGACGCCGGCACCGCCGGCCCGCCAGCTGCGGTTCGTCGGAACTGCCACGCAAGCCCGATGGAAACTATCGTCGAAGGCGAAGACATCGACCCGGCGGAGCTCGCCCGCCCAGGTTGGGCCGAAGTCCGCCGAAAGCAACAAGCTCTCAAGGCAGCGGAACAAGCTGCCCTTCAGGCAAGTGAAAACCACCACACCAATAATCCCCCACGCAAGAGTGCGCGTCGCACTGCAAAGCGCAAGCCTCCCGCTGAGCCTCTACCAGAAGATGACATTAAGATAATCCTGCGCCCGCATGGTGGCCTGGCACTCACGGCCATCTCTCTAGCCACGCTAGCAGACACTGTTCAAAAACAAGCGGGTCTTGATCCCTACAGCGCCGATCAGGTCCGTATTCAAGCTACATCGAATTTCATCGTCGTGAGCACACCCTCGGAAGCTCGCGCTCGACAATATGAAAAAATCACTTCTCTTGTGCTGAAAGGCCATCAATACGAAATCTCCACGCACGTGTCGGCCCCAGCAAACACTGTGACGGGAGTGATTTTTAACATTCCCGAGGATGACACACCAGAACAAATCCTCAACAGTGTTTGTCAATACAACCCTGGCCTCCGAATACTGGACGCCAAGCGGCTCAATTCCTCTAATATTGCACAAATCCTTTTTGATGGAACCAAAGTTCCCTATTGGATCCGATACCGGGCTGCAACTTACCGTTGTAAGCCTTTCCGCAGGAAATCTGAAGCATGTACGGCATGCTGGCAACCTGGACATCGCCGGGACGTTTGCCCCAACGCACAAGCACCTCCAAGATGCCCCACCCGCGGACTGGTGACTGCTCCCGAGGACCACCCGTGTGTACCAAAGTGCATTGTCTGTGGAGGTCCCCATCTTACCGGAACTGTGGAATGCCCTAAACGGTACCAACCACGCCGCCACCCGAAGTCATATACGCGCAGGCGGCGACCCAGAACACGACACCGACAAAAGAAGACTTCCCTCCCTTGCCGGGCAACGAGCAGCAAGAGTCCTCAAACTCAACCCCCAACAAGAATATTCCTTCACCCGCCGCGGTGGCTCAGTGGCTAAGGCGTTGCGCTGCTGAGCACGAGGTCGCGGGTTCGATTCCCGGCCGCGGCGGCCGCTTTTCTGATGGAGGCGAAAAGCAAAAACGCCCGTGTGTACGAGATTTCGGCGCACGTTAAAGATCCCCAGGTGGTCTAAATTAATCCGGAGCCCTCCACTACGGCGCGCCTCATCGCCTGCGTTGCGTCGGCGCGTTAAACCCTACAATCAGAATCAGAAGAATATTCCTTCCAAGAGCATGCCACAACGCGGCAAGCCCAGAAAAGAAGACCCAGTCGGAAACCAGGTGAGCTGCCCAAGCGCGCCATCCAGTAGCTCGCCTCAATCCCCGAACCACCCTTCTTTGACATCTACCCCTCACCTTGATGTTTTTAAAGAACTACAAGCTATCCGTGCTGAAATCACTATGTTACGTCAGGAGAACGCGGCGTTGAAACGCGAAAATAATGCCTTAAGACAGCAGATGAACTCTCGACCTGTGGAACCTTCACAAAATAGCCCTGATACTGAAAATGATAACGGAACTCCCCTCGAACCACCGCCAAAACGAAAAGCAGTCTCGGCCGACGCCACTCCTACAACTATTTCCCCCATTTCGGAAGAACGACTTGCATCCATCGAAAATGCATGCAGAAATGCACTGGCTGAACAAAAAGAGGAATATATTAATCTTCATCAAATCCTCTTAACTAACCAATCCACTATGCAAGCTAACATTGAAGCGCTACGTGCTGAAATGCATAACTTCATACAAGGACTGGTAGCCAGCAATACTGCCCCAATCCTTGCGCAAAATATTCCCATCCCACCTTTCAATCCCGCCAATGGACGTGTCATAAGCCAATTAAAGTCTGGCAGTGGAATTGCAGGGGCTTTATCCGAAAACGCCCCAACCTGGAGATGCTTCTTTCAACGGAATCAGAAACACCTTCAATTATAGCCTTACAGGAACCTGGCCTCAAGGTAAAACTCACAGGGTACCAAACATTTCAGTCTAGCAATAATCCGTATACAGCTACGCTAGTGCAACGAAACATCCCCGCGGAAAGTCAGCAATTCGATAGCATCGACATACCTCATGATTTTGTCGTATTATATCCTCCAAAACGCGCTGCCTCCCGACTTTATATACTGAATGTGTATAGCAGCCCTCGAGAACACGCCCACAGCTTTACTCAACTATTCGCTCTTGCCTCACGAGCCGCGCAACAGCACCCACTAGTTGTGCTAGGTGATTTCAATGCCCCTCACACGGCGTGGGGCTACAGCCAATCCACACGAAAAGGCCGCCTCTTATGGGAATTGGTACAATCTCAACGGCTCACTGTTGAGTCAGATCCTTCAATCCCCACGCGGATAGGTAATAGTGCACAAAAGGACACTTCGCCAGACCTCTCTTACACGCCGGATAGATGTGGCAAAATGGAGCTGCACGACCCACACTTTGGGCAGCGACCACTTTATCATTCAACTTGACATTCAGTTTGCTTCCACGTTAACACCACGCCTTCGACAACAATATCTCACCGATTGGGACGCCTTCAGACGTGCTTGCGAGCAGAACTCTCCCCCCGAGGTCAATGCCGCTACACTTCAGGAGTGGGTTAACGAACTGATAGACACAAAACGGCAGTACGATCAGCTAATAGACCCAGACATTCCCGCTGAAACGGTGGACACTCGCCTACAGCACCTGTGGGACGCGTACAAAAGCTTACAGCGCAGATGGAGGCACCAGAAACATAATAGACGCCTTCGCCTTAAGCTAGCAAACGTTGGTAAAGCAATAGAAGCATACACAGCCGAGTTGACCCGCGCGCAATGGGGGCAGTTTTGTGACCAGATGAAAGGCAACCTTGGCATGCGTCGCACTTGGGCCATATTGCGCCATATGCTCGATCCCGGTCACTCCCGAACAGCCAACAACCATCGCCTCACAAAAATAATCCAGACATTCCCTGGAACTAACCAAGAACTTCTAGAACGCCTCCAAGCACTATACATAGCCCAGGGGAGCACGATATCGCTTCCGCCATATCAAGGAACGGACAACGAGGAGCTCGATAAAGATATAACCGAAGCCGAGGTCAGAGCGGCACTCCTTACCATCCGGCCTGGGTCAGCACCAGGTCTGGATGGCGTAACAAACAAACTGCTCCGCAACCTTGATGACAACTCCATCACAGTATTGACCCAATACTATAATTACTACTGGACCAATGGAATCCTACCTCCTACGTGGAAACACGCCAAAATTTCCCTAATACCTAAGCCTGGAAAACCGCTCAGCCTTGAACACCTTCGTCCAATTTCTATTACGTCATGTATGGGAAAAGTCTTGGAGCACGTTGTCCACGCGCGTCTGGTAAAATATATTGATCGAACCGGAGCATTTCCGCATACTATGATAGGATTCCGGCATGGGTTATCTACCCAAGACATACTTCTACAACTACAACACGAGGTCATCACACCTCCCTCCAAAGTGGACGCGGCAGCCATTCTTGCACTTGATCTCAAAAAAGCTTTCGACCGAGTATCCCATACAACCATACTCCAAAATTTAGAATCAATAGCTCCAGGCCAACGCACGTACAACTATGTAAAGAACTTCTTAACCGCCCGCACTGCAGTGCTACAAATTGGGGATATTGTAACCGACACCATACACCTTCCTTCAATAGGCACTCCTCAAGGGGCTGTACTCTCCCCCCTGCTTTTTAACTTGGCCCTGCTCAATCTTCCTCAGCAGCTTGCTCGGATTCCTCATCTTCAGCATAGTATTTATGCTGATGACATAACCCTTTGGACGTCGGGAGGCAGCGACGCACAAATAGAAGATGTTCTTCAAACCGGGGCTGACATAGTAATTGCAGAAGCCACTAAGGCAGGCCTTGAATGCTCCCCAGAAAAGTCCGAACTTCTTGTACTTCCAGCGAAACGAACTTCTGCGTCAAACACCTCAATAAAAATCCATATGAGCCACACAAACGTACCGTCAGTACCGAGCATAAAAATCCTAGGGCTCACTATACAGAGTAACCGAGCCAACACTCGTTACATAGCACAACTAACTTCTCAGGTCAACCAAACGATAGGCCTCATACGCCGCATTAATGTCCGCAACAAGGGGCTAAAAGAGGCCGAGCGAATACAGCTAATTCAAGCTTTTGTAATTAGCCGCATTACTTACTCCTTGCCATATCTTAATCCCTCTCCATGTGAATTATCTAAAATCAATTGTCTGATTCGGAAAATTTATAAAACTGCTCTCCAGATACCTCAAAGTACTTCCACTACCCGACTGGAACAGCTCGGCGTCTATAATACCGCGGAAGAGCTAATCGAAGCTCACCTGCTTAGCCAGTACTCTCGCCTGTCGGAAACACCTACCGGCCGACACATTATGAACAGGATAGGCATCAAAGCCCCAATAATAAGTGACGCGCGTGTCCCCATTCCCCAAAAAATTCATGGATTTCTACGTGTGCGCCCACTCCCGCGCAA
Source organism: Haemaphysalis longicornis (assembly GCF_048455015.1). Taxonomy (NCBI): domain Eukaryota; kingdom Metazoa; phylum Arthropoda; class Arachnida; order Ixodida; family Ixodidae; genus Haemaphysalis; species Haemaphysalis longicornis. The sequence goes on from NW_027526422.1 coordinate 51,113,001, forward strand.
TATGCACCCAGTGCACAATCAGAAGCGGAGAGAACAGCGTGCACGGGCATTGGCTAAAAAGTACCCCATCAGGCCAAATACGGTATATGTAGACGCTGCTAGTTACAGACATCACGAAGCATATGCAGTGACGGCTATATATGACCCCATGGCACCCCCCGTCAATTCTCTCACCATACGTACGCGCCACGCGTCATCGGCGGAAGAGGCGGCTATTGCGCTGGCTATATCACATCGGCCGACCCCGGCAATTATAATTTCTGATTCGAAAACGGCCATCAAAAATTTTGCCAAGGGGAATATTTCTCCCCTGGCGCTCAAAATTCTCCTTCAAAATCCTCCAACCTCCCAGGTGGAGCTGATCTGGACTCCTGCCCACACAGGGCTGGGGGGCAATGAAGCGGTCCACACAGCAGCTCGAGAGCTTACCATCCGAGCAGGACCTACTCTTGTCCCCCTCCATGGAGCCCAGTCGGCTCGCGACAGCCTATTGAGCTTCCACGATGTCACTGCGCATTACCGCCTCACCCGCCGTCGATACCCGCCTGCTCACCCGGAACTGACTAACGCCGAGGAGCGACTCTGGCGCCTCATGCAAACTAACACTTTGTCATGTCGAGCCAGGCTGAATTTAATTTACCCTACTGTGTACCCCTCACCCAATTGCCCTGCATGTGGTGCACACGAGACCATCACACATCTTATGTGGAATTGCCCCAAAGACCCTTTTCCCTTAATACCCACTGGCGAGCACTGGGAGGAGGCGCTGGGCAGCTCAGACCTGCAGGTTCAGAAGAATCTAACGGAACGAGCGGCCGAGGTCACCGGCAAGATACAGCTGTCGGTCACCACACCTCAGTAACCCAGAATGTATAAAATAAAGTTTTCTCTCTCTCTCTCCCGGAATACGTATACCGCCGCTCCAGTGGGGCGTGGTTGCACCGTCGCACTCCCCCGTGGGTCTGCGTTAACGAGGGGTGCACGCACACTCGCGTACGGAGGGGCAGTCGCCTCGTCCCCGTAGCAGCTACCGCTTGCGGATAAACATTAAGACTGATTCCGGTTGCGTACTCAGCTTAATTAGCGGCCAAAGGCTAATGAGCCAATGGCCCCACGTTGGGCGCCAGTTTGTGATCTCTCTACCTCGCAATATGCATAACCCTAGCATTGCACAAGGCAGGCATTCATGCACACTGCGAGGAACCACCGTGGGTTCGAGCTAGTTGAGCACGCTCACGATACTGAAACGCCGTCGCGCCAACTTAACACCGCCTCTGTTGGGCAGGTGGAGAAAGGGGCGACAAAGGAATATGCCCAGGGTACTGAGGGAAGACGTTTATTTTATACTAACATTCTAGTCACATATTTTACAGTCCCAATTACACAATTTACAGTACAGGTACGTACTTCCCGTTAGGTGAAAGGGGCGATGGGGCGCCACGCGCAAGTGCGCACGTTTCGTCGGCGCAGAGCTAGTGGGCTCTTCTGTCAGGGCAAATTCCGGGGTGCGTGCACGTTGAGCGCGCGCGCATCGCCGTGCTGGCCAGATCGGCTCGCAGCAGCGAGGGAGACGGGGCCCCTTCGCTCACAGGCGCGTACTGCACGGCGTGATCGTCGAGTGGTAGGTACGGCCTTACTATATGCAAGCGTAGGGGCGACAGGAGCAGCCTTAGGCACGGGCCGCAGCCGGAAGGGCTGGTGGGCTTTCGCCGGCGCAACAAAGTTGCAGCCGGCTGGTAAAGAAAGCGTCACATACCTTCGGCCAACGCCTTCGGCGTCCTGGAAGCGTCTCCGAACGGACCCCCGCGCAGGGCGCGCGTTCGCGTCCAAGCGAGAGTCGGGTTCGGGCCTCGTTCAAACGGACCAATGAGGTGAGGTTAGCTCCGCTACCAGGGCGGAGCGCCCGCTGCGTGACAGTGTTTTATCGCCGCAACGGTCTCTGCAGGCTTCACCTCACGCAAGAGTTTGAGAGACGGCTCGGCTCTACACAGAGGCGCCAAGACGAGCCGGAATTTCGGAGGAGAGAGGGGAAAGGCGCCGCGCGACGCCACAAACCCAGCGATCGCGCAATGGCTTGGGCGTCAGGATCCCCACAAACTCGAGGCAGCGATCCGCAGCCTCACGCCCTACACAGCACCAGGTCATGACAAAATCACGAATCGTCTAATACGCAACCTTCCTCCTGCCCGCCTCGACCAGCTCCTGAAACTTATCTGTGATTATTGGACACAAGGAACGCTTCCGCCTGCGTAGAAGCACGCTGACATCTCACTGACATCTCACCTGGCAAACCAATCGACATACCCAACCTGCGTCCTATCTCCCTGACTTCGTGTCTCGGGAAGCTGCTTGAACACATGGTTCACAATCGCCTCACGGCGTACATAGAAGATAACCACCTCTTCTTAACAACGATGTACGAATTCCGACCTCAACTGTCTACCCAAAACGTCCTCCTGCAGCTAAAGGAAGACATTTTGACCAACCTTCCGAAGCATCACAAGCGCTGTATCGTCGCTCTCGACATCAAGAGCGCATTTGATAACGTTTCCCACGACGCCTTACCAAACAGCATGGCCATTCTCCGTGTTGGGACATGACTATACAACTATGCGAGAGCTTTCCTTACCAACCGCACCGCTACAGTGGGGATCGCCCACTTACGCACACTCTCCTTCCCAGCGCTCCCCCTAGGAACACCAAAAGGCTCCGTAATTTCTCCTTTGCTTTTTAACGTAGCTGCTCTCAAAGATGTGCCTCCACTACTGGACACAGTCCCATCTCTTCACCATGCCCCATATGCCGGCGATCATCCCATATGGAAGGATGGAAGGAAGGAAGGATAATACAGTGCGTGAAAGGCAGGGAGGTTAACCAGGTTACAGCCCAATTGGCTACCCTACGCATGGGAATCGGGAAAGGAGGGATTTAAAGAGAAAGAAAGCGTATTGAAAAGACAGGGAATAGAGCTTGAGAAGCAAGAAACGAGAAATTAAACGCAACTACAAAAACAAAAATATGGACGTTAATAAAGCCTAAACTAAACAGGTAAACTAACCAAATAACGAATGAAAAATGGTACACGGTGACTCTACAATCGTTCATACAAGTCTGTGATCTTTAAAAAAACGAAATAATGCTCTTGTGGCCTTTTGGGACTATGATGGGCAACGCCTGTGACGCAAAACCACCTGCGCAGTTAATGGCTGGTTGTCGAGTTTCCGGAGTGCGACTGACAGGTGCAGTCTCTGCGTTGCAAACCGGGCACAGTGACACAAGAGGTTCTATTGTTTCGTCCGTGGCACACACGTCACAAGCAGGGTTGTCAGCCATGCTTATAGTAAAGGAGTAAGCTTTGGTGAAAGCACATCCTATCCACAGGCGGCACAGTAGGGTGGCATCCGAGCGGTGCAGGTCGGGGTCGAGCAAGTACAGGTGGGAGTTCGAAAACTCCGGTGTAATCCACAGAGAAAGCGTGATTTTGCGGGCGATGGAGCGCAGTGACCTCGCAGCCTCATGGCGCATTAATGGGATGTAGGCCAACTGGGCATTTCCATGGGCATAATGAGCCGCTTTGTCTGTACATTCATTCCCGGAAATACCGCAGTGGACCAACTCAGGTTCCATGGGCGAACAACAAAAATCACTTCAACGAGCCATCTACATCCCTAGCACGTATCTCTCTGAATGTGGTCAGACCTGTTCCCCGAAAAAATCCGCACTGCTAACCTTTCAGCAGAGAACTTGGGGACGACACACGGCGCCGACGCCGGAACCGGCTCGCCCTGTTCCTGTAATAACCCATCTCAGGGTACTCGGACTCACGATCCCACGACATGGCTCAGGCTCGCCCACCATCCTGGCACTTCAACGCACAGTTACTCAATTGACGCAGTTAGGGGAGGGGGGGGGCTCCGAGAAAATACGTTTTAGGCACTCGCTTTTGTTAAGAACGTTATAGTCTTTTTTCTCAGAATTAGCTTTCGGAACGGATGCGGATTGTGAACAAGTTCGTTTGAGGAGTGAGTGTCCTAAGAGATTTTGGTGCTTTTGAGAAGGTCTGAGCGATTCAATTGTTGTGCTCGGTGAGTGGCGTTGGCAGTTATATCTACGGGGTATTTTTGTTTCAAAAGCGCAATGTTGACCGCTAAATTTACTTTCATCATAAATAAAAACATCTTGTGTTATATCGATACTGAAGTGTAGTCTTCTCAGCCGTTCTTCTCGCGGATTGCTCAGCCAGGAAACAGTGATATAACTACGTCCTTATGATTTCCATATATTTAATTTTTTTTCACAGAAGGCAATAGATCACAGCTGAGGTGAAATTGTACAGAATACAGTAGAAAAATGGCAATTCTAAAGTTGACGTTTGACCCGAAGAATCATCGTCAGCCTTGATGAAGCTCGCAGAAGTAGCGCGCTCTTCCCTAGCCACTCCGCTGCAGGAAGGAGATGCACTGTCACAGGAGCTCTCAAGCAGTTCTCCCTCGTCTGACGGGCCCACATCCTCAAAGTCCCTGGGGTCTTCAGCTGAATGCAATACAGGCCCCACTGGCCCGCACTTCCTGGAATCTGGAAACCCACCGTTGGGTGGTTTTGGTTCCGGGAGCACAGGATCATGCCGCGGGTTCTCCGAGTTGACAGAAAGAGACTGCTGGAAAACGGTGGCCAGTCCTGGAGCAACTCTTGCTTCCCCCGAAGAATCCACCACTTTAGATGCATCCATAAGGTGTTCGGAAGTTTCATCGCCGACAGTCTTCGCCAGGCCCTGACGTAGTTTGTCAGCATACGTCATTACACAGTTTTCCACCGTATGTCCATAGCGCCAGCATTGGTAGCCCGTGGGTGTACGGCACTACCGACGCACGTTCCCGACCCTACTACAACGAAGGCATAGCGGTGGCCTTCCCGGGATGAGTACTATGCTCTGGATCCCATAAGCATCTGCGGGATACTTCTCACAGAGACACTTTCTTTCAACGTTAGGCAGACATCCCGGTTCGAAGTTTTTCGTGTGGTCTATTCCATTTCAACGCCGAATCTCCCGGGTCATAGACTGGAACGTGCTTCCACAATTCATCGGCTCTCCATGTGGCGGGGTAACCAAAGTAGCTTTACCTTGACCTCCCGCGAATCCGGGTCAAACACCATACACATTAAGGACTTCACGGGGAAATTTCCGAGGTCTACAAGCTTCTGCTTCGCAAGAGCACTGACGCCCGTTACCATCCATACATGGCTCATCTGGTATTGGTCAATGCTAATAACGTCTTCGAGATTCATAACTTGAACAATAGCATCTATAAAGTCAGGAGCGCGGTACGGACGACCTTTGAGATCAGTATGCAGAAAAACCATTTGGAGAGGAAGAAGGACGATCTTGTATTTTCTTCGTGTCCGGAAGTTGAAGTACCTCGCCCAACGGCCGATGCGCTGTTTCCAGCATGCATCATTGGAAAAACACAGCCGCTCCGAACGGACTACCTGGTCTGTGTCAGCTCTTTGCTAAATATTGGAATGTTGTCGGACGGCACTCTAGCCATGGCTGTAGCGCTGATATGGAGTGCCATCGGACGGAACTCCGGATATATATAAAACCCGCACAAATTATGTACGCCAATTTTAACATAAAAGTGTTTTATTCCGGGATTCACGAAGATTTCACTTACATCATATCCGTCACGGAAGTGACGCCAGTACAACGAAGCAGCCGGCCTGTAAAGGGTGCACCCCTACACACAGGGTCTTCTTGCGGGGAAGCAACCTTTAGTACTAAAGAGTACGAAAAGAAGATTAGAATGCTGGTGGACGAAAAGCAGAGGGGGAATATTGAAAAAAAAAAGTATTTTGTGCCTAATAAGTTTTTTGTGCCTGCCCTAAGCAGCGCTAGTATTGAACCAAGAGTGGAAAACATACGTATATTAGTCCTTTTTTGGTAAGATGACACGTCATCACCCCGCTACAAAGGGGAAACCAATAGCAATCATCATCAATCATCAGTACGTTATATATAGGGTTTTTTTTTCGGGTTTTACATTTTAACACGAAAGTGTGGGGGGCGATCACCCCCCCCCCCCCCCCGCCAAGGAGGTCCTCAGCTTCTTATTTTTGTTTTTTAAGCATCCCACTTGTGCGAGGTAAAATTTTCATAGATTTTATAACATAAATTTTATGAGAATAACAAATTACAACATACAACATAAATCTTCGTATGTTCATATAAAATTTAGGCCTTTGTACAGTTGTCTAAGTAGAAGTATATATAAGTTATTGAAGTGCTGATAATTCATCTGTAAATAATATATGTAAATACTGTTGAAATAAAATTCTATACGTTTGTGGACAATACTGTTTTTTTTTTTGGTATCGAACTTCGCCCCCCTACCCGCCGCGGTGGCTCAGTGGCTAAGGCGTTGCACTGCTGAGCACGAGGTCGCGGGTTCGATTCCCGGCCGCGGCGACCGCTTTTCTGATGGAGGCGAAAAGCAAAAACGCCCGTGTGTACGAGATTTCGGCGCACGATAAAGATCCCCAGGTGGTCAAAATTAATCCGGAGCCCTCCACTACGGCGCGCCTCACCACCTGCGTTTTTCGTCGGCGCGTTAAACCCCACAATCAATCAACCAAAATTAATCCGGGACCCTCCACTTCGGCGCGCCTCATCGCCGGCGTTGTGTCGGCGCGTTAAACCCTACAACCAACCAACCAACCTCGCCCCCTCCCCCCCCAAACCAATCTCTGGGGCGCTACTGCACTGGATATGTGTAGGGTTGTTCGTTTTCGGGTAAAACCCGATTTTACCCGATTCTTGCACCCCGAACAAGTTTCAGGAGAATCGGGTTAAACCCGATTTCTCCCCGAATAAACCTCCCTGTAGCGATCTGCACAATCGTGAGTTGACGGTCTGCCGTTCTCTCCTGGCGCCCCGCTCACAAACAAACGGGTGCATTTCACCCTGCTGCTTGGAGAGTAGCGCTGCAGTTTTTATCCACGCTTTCTAGACAGGTCGCCGTGAGGGCGTACATGCACCCCCCCCCCCTAAAAAAATGCTTGCAGAAGAAAGTGGGAAACACGTTTGAGGCCGGCCACGCTTCGAGTACATTGTGAACAAATTTAGGGTGAAAGAAAAGCAAAGAAATCTGCCCCTTTGCCCACTGCAGATTAGTCTCGGGTATGTGCACCTGCTTCCAAGAATTTCACGCGGAAGGGATGGGTGACCAGTCGGTGGGGGAGAGATTGAGCGACGAAGACGTTTTGTGTACAGGTTTTTTTTTACCAGCGTGGGTTCCAACCCGCATTATTATCGCTATTCTTCAGCCAGCCTCCGTCACGGTGACTTAGACGCGCTCGTCGGTCGGCCCTGCTGAGAGCCGTGCGTGGTGTCCATCCTCCCCCGCGCATCACGCAGCTGGTGATATCTCCTTTCGAATGGCCACAAAAGCAGGGAAAGAAGCCACTGCACTCAAAATCCTGTTTTGACAGGAGCAGCAAAATTCTGGAAATTGTGGTATTGCTCTTTTTCGAAGAACTTCTAAAAAGGGTCACGTTTTTTAGTGGGTGGAGATAAAGACGAACGAAAAGAGAATGTGAACAAAACGCGATCCAAGGTTGGTCTCTTAGGTTTTCTTCCAGTTTTTCTGTGACGAAGTGAATCAGGCTTCTGATTGGTGCGAACTCTAACCAACGAGACGCATATCGCCATCCTCACTTAGCATTACCAGGCGCGTCTTGTGAGCGCAAAGCCACCGTCGCGGACATAAGGCGGCACCGGAAACTTCAGCGTGGAGATGGGAAGAAAACGAAAGACACTGGATGACTGGTGTAAAGAACATGAAGATCTCCAGATCGCAACGAAAGACAGTGAAGGCACCCGCACGTTAGTGTGCAAATATTGCAACACCGAGATGGTCACCGATCCAGCGAAGAAGCCCTACGACCGAATTCGTGAGCATCTAATGTCATCTCGTCATAAGAAGTTCAAGACGGCTTCCAAGGAAGCTGAGACTGCGGGAACGTCTCAGCAGACGCTTTTTGATATGTCCTGTAGACAGCGTGCGAAAGAAACTGAAGCGGACGGCGTTATCCATGACTTTGTTCGTGCCCTAGCGTACAGCGGAATAAGCATGCACCAGGCGGACGGACCGCTGGGAGACTTCGCACGCAAATACTGCAAGGCCGCGAAGACCATGCCAACAGGACAAAGACTTCGGCTGAAATACCTGAAAGAAGCTTTTGACAAGGACATGGAGAAAATCCGCGATGATATGCGAGATGTGAAAGTGAGCGTCATCGTCGATGAATCCCCAGACATCACTGGTGTGCCTACCATCAACACTCTCCTGTGCTACTACAGCCAGAAAAACGTGAAGAAGCACGTTGTTCTGGTCGACGTCGACAGGGTAAATGCATCGAACAGTTACACGGTGGCCAGCGCAGTTAGCAAGGCGCTCCTGACGGTTGGCAAGACGTGGAAAGACGTTGTGGCAGTAGCCACAGACTCAGCGGAGTACATGCGAAAGATGGTTCGAGAAATCTGTCAGGCTGAAGGGATCCAAATCTTGCATGTGAAAGATATAGCACACCTTATTCATGTGAGTGTTGACCATGCCATTTCTTTACCATGCATGTCTGATGTTCGATCCGTAGTGATCAAGTTTGGAGCGTTATTTAAGCACGCTAACAAGCTTTACCAAAAGTACACTGAAATTTGTTCTTCTAATGGCCTCTTTGGACCTGACATTAAGAAGCCACCTTCTGTTGTCCCGAATCGATGGCAAAGCTTCTACAAGGCACTTGTGGTAGTCGTAGAAATGTGGAGCTCGTTAACAGAACTTGCTGAAAGCTCGCATGATAGCAGCAAAGCAGAAGCTATTCGAGGGATACTTTCTGAAAAAGAAGTTGTTTATGCGAAGGCAATCTTGATGAGAGATGCACTCGGCCCACTTTTGGAAGCCCAGAAAACGCTTGAAAGTGGGAAGCTTTTGATGCCCAGCTTTGATCACCTGGTAAACGTGAAGCTGCAGCAGATTGTCGGGGAGCTTTCGGCGATGATCGGTAAAAGCGATCAGGCCAAAGCTGTTTTGTCTATGTTACCCAAGCGCAGCGCTAATTTAGTAAAAACATGTTCTGAAGAGTTCTGCACGAAACTCGCCACAAAATGGCGCTGCACTCTTGGACGGAACGTCTCAGAAAAAGAGGAAAACCAGCTAACTTTGTGGAAGTTGGGAGCCGTCCTTGATCCGTTTCAGAAGCGTCTGCTGGGGCAGTCATTTGAGGACTACCGACCTCTGTTCATGTCCGTAACCGACAATGTAGATTCCCTTAATGACGAGTTCAACCAGTATTTGCTGGAAGCGAGCCCCACAAACCCAGCTGTCGAACTAATCGAGTATTGGCATGACTCTACTTCTCGCTACCCAAGGCTTGCAAAAGCTGCACTGACATTGTTGTGCCTAGCTAATGGTAGCTGTGATGTGGAGAGAACTTTCTCCCAGCTGAGATATGTTCAACGACCGGACAGATCTCGAATGGAGACTGACATGTTGCGCATGCAGATGATAATGTATGTCAACAAGGACGTGTAAAAAATCGATGACCAGATTTTCGAGAATAAAATGTATAATTTCTAAGAGTCAATGTTTACTGATTCATTCATTTTCAAACACCACTGATTCATTTTCAAACAAACACAAAATTTCGGGTAGTATACTGTATTTGCTATAATACTCTGGTGTCTGTCCCAATTACCAGCTTGAAACACCAAATTTAACGTGTTATACTTAAAAAGCCGTGATACGTTTTGATAAGCTCAGTGTAAGTTCTGATAAGTACAACCGTATATTTAACCCGAAAAAACCCGAAGTAAGGAATGGTTTCGCAAAAAACCCGATTTTTCCCCGAATATCAGTTTGAAAAATACCGCCCGATTTTTACCCCCCGAATTTGAAAAAATATAAAACCCGAAAACGAACAACCCTAGATATGTGGTATCAGAGTATACCTCCACTCAGGCACGCAAGTCAGCAATGGCGGCCATTTTGGTTTTTATGAGTATTGCGAGAGTGCTTCTAACTTCGACTGGGTCATTCGTTAACAACATCGCCGAAGATGCAGCAAAGCAGCACCTTCGGACACACTTCTGCAGCTGAAATGCTGCTACACGCGTCATCTTTGATTCACGATCGGAACGACGTCCGTCGCGTGCAGCCGCAGAGCAGGGAGGACAAGCTAAGCCTACCAGAGTTGACCGACTGAGTTTTAAACGCACAAGCAGCAAAAATGCGGCGCCCGTGAAACGTCGCAATGTAAACAAATTTCACGTGATGCGAACTGACCAATGATCACGGCGGCGGCACGGAACAATAGGAGAAAAGAGGGCCGATACTCTGTATCCTTATCTAGTGACACTAACGTAAACATTTTGATACAGTAGCGATGGGAACAGCACTACGAACTCTTCTGCAAAACGGAGACTGGAAACTGTGGAGCACCTTCCGAGCTGTCACAGGGAGGAGCAAGCCGCACGGCACGGCCCAAACTTTGCTCCCGGGTAGAGGAGCGTCACGTGACACAAACCCTTCGCAAGACAAGTGGCAGACATTTTTTTTTTCTAAAATGGTTTATACTTGGTTATAGCGCAACTATACTCGGAGACGTATCACACCATGGCTCGCCAAAAGCTTTTATTAGGACGCGAAATTTTGTTAAGCATAGTACGTAAAAAACGGGTACTTTATAGTCGAAGTTGGAAAATGGCTATTACTAACGTGTTGAGAAAGTGTTGGGTGGTAAACGCAGCATGATCTCGAAAAATTAACACGCTCATTATAGGGGAGGCCGGCGGCAGTAGATTACCTCTGGGAATGCCATGATAATTATGATGAAGATGATGATTATCATCCGCTTTACTTCTGCCTTCGCTCGTTCAACAGGAGTGAACGGGGCAGCGGACAGCGGGCTTAACTTTGCCGCGCTTTGTAGCGAAGCTTCCAATTTCGGCGTAACGAGTGCATCTTCCCAAAAATAGCACAACAATGTCAGTGCCGCGCAATTATTTCAGCAATAAAAACTAAGCGAAGGGGCGCATAGAGACGTTTGGGTGAACAAATGGGATCACCCACAAAATGGGCTGTCAGAGGGCTGCAAGCAAGCATACCAACAAGCATACCTTGTCTACACGCGGGAGACTATTCGAGGTAGAAACGGCTTGCCTTGACACCCAGAGGGTCGCTTCTTTCCACGGCTCGGGCAAAGCCCTACGGGCGAGAACCGAGCGACCGCCTCTGCCCGCAAGGCAGGATCCTGAACAGGAATCCGTTTCGAAGTCACTTTTACGACGCCTGCGATGCCGGCCCCTCCGGCGGGTTCTGCCGAGGTGGGCCGACAACGCGACAGTGAGGACAAGCCGACCTTTGTGCTTCAAGTGCCGAACCAGGGAACGGGAAGAAAGCAATTTGGAGAGCGTTCTTCTTTCCTTTCTATTGTGCACACACCATATCTACTCGAACGTCCCCCACCCTAGGACCTTGTTTCTCAGGTAAGCTGTCATTGGATGGCGCGTGTAAGTTCTGAGGGACAGGTGAAAAAAAAAATACAACCTTACGCTGACATCTTCCTGCCGCTTCCCTGTTGTGTGTTAAACGCACGCGCGGTGCTGTTCGGGCTGGTATTAGGCTGTAATGCTTAATAGCTGCAATGCTTAACTAGGGAAAACTGCGTGCGGAAGGAAAGAGAACAAAATATGGTGTATGTTCGTTTAGGCAAATGCCTTTTCGGAGGACGCGGGTTTATCCAATCAGTCACGACCATTTAGCAGAAATAAATGCTTGCTGGTTTAGACGATCGAGCTCTGATTTTATCTTTTGTTCAGTCCTAACTTAATCTACGTCTTCCCGTTTCGCAAGATGTGATTGGATCCCTGAATACCACTTTTCCGTGGTATTTTAATGTGTAAAGTAAATGGTTTTTCTTTTTCTGTTTTCGATTTGCTTCTTGCAATGAGGAGGTGCGTTCTTTGCTCGTTCGTTCGACCTCCGATAGCGCCTCTCGTTCTGGCAGTAATGACGACGACGACAACGTTGAAATACGATATAAAACTGTATATTTATACTGAATACAAAGTAATTTCAGGACTGCAAACGAAAGAAATGAATGAAACAAGTAAGTTGTCAAATTAACTTTGCTAGCCACCCAGTTTGCACAGCGCTTCACCCCCGTCATAGACCAGCGCTATATAGCTCAGCGGAGACTGACTGCTTTCCGTCCATTCTTACCCCGAGCCAACCCAGTAAAATTGCGCCTTTTAACCAAACGCTAAGAAGCTTTTCCTAACCCACCGGCCTCTGACATTCTTACCGGCCCTCCCCCTCTTGTTAGCGCACGCCGTGCTATAGTTACGCGGCCAAGACGTCGAGCTACTGAGTCCGAAGTCGCTGCATGTCTGATTATGGACCTTGGCGCTCGTTCTTATAATGCCGGCGAAAAAAAACAAATACAAATATCCCGCTCGCCGAAAAAAAGGTTCCCAGGTGGTCTGAATCCAGTGTAGCTTTCTGAGAGGGGGGTGTTACCCTAAAGGGGTAAGAGCGGTGGCGTTCACTGTGGACTCACCTTTGCCAGCTCGTAAAATGTACCATTCTCATGTGACACCACTCCCGCTTTGTAGCCGCTACTGGTTTAAATTAATCAGTACCCCACTGCCACCCTCCGTCGCCTCTGTCACCCCCTTCCCCCCTGAAACTTTACTGGTCTAAGACAACCCATGACACTTCCCACACTCTGACCCCTGCTCCCCCCTCGGAGCCACCACTGGCCTATAGATGAATTCACAGCCCTTCGCTACGGCGCGCTCCATAGCTGTTTTCACCGAGAAAAGCTTTCGAGCCTCCCTACTACAAACAGTACCGTTATAGTTACAAAACGAGGTACAAAAGTGAAAAAACAAATACTGTCTGCGCAGCATGGCTGACTACTCGTTCGTAAATCTCGATCACGGGGAGAGGCTGCGCTAATCGCACACATATGCAGGGCTGTTCTTGTTTTTTTCTTTTTATCTTTTCTCTCTCTCTCTCTCTCTCTCTCTCTCTCTCTCTCTCTCTCTCTCTCTCTCTCTCTCTCTCTCTCTCTCTCTCTCTCTCTCTCTCTCTCCTCGTGAGAGGAAAGAGGAGAGGGCGGTGGGCGAGAGAGCAGTTTGAAGGCGCGCGAGCGACATTTGGGTGTCCCGTTTCATAACACGGGACAGGCGATCCGTGCATATTAGCAGTCAGCCAGTTCGGAACGAACGGCGCGACCGATGAAGCGCGAAAGCGCGGCCGAAACAAAACAAAGCCAAACTGGATCGCGAATAGCGGTTCGCGCTCGACAATGCCGGGTCACCTGAGCTGAACATCGACGTTCACGGCTCTGCTGCCGACGGGCCGCAAGCACTGCTGCATCACTGTAAGGGCTCTCAATGGGCAAAATGTCCCCTTTTCCCGGTTCAGACACATTATGCAACGTGAGTGATGTAGATGCTGGCGGCAGGTTTCGGTACAGTATCCCGGGTTTAAAATTAGCCACGGAGGTTCCGCTTAAAGGAGCCATGAAGACACAATAACAATTTGATTAATTGAAAAGACCGCTTTGTCCCCATAACAATGATACTAATTTTATCGCTAACTTCGAGGAGGTAATCCAGGTATTAAGGAAAATGGATAAAGCCGTGGCGAATCCCCTGCCACCTTCCGGCGATTTTTCTATGCCATTGCAGAATTGTGTTTGTGCGATTGGCATCATCCGACCAAAGAGGAAGCAACAACAAAAAGTTCTTTATTGGGAAAAAAAAATTCTGCAGAAATTCGGAGAATTATCTACTAATGCGTAGCATTTCGCTTGTCTTGTGTGGGAGTTTTATCCCAGCCAAATTTTTCAATTTTTTTCTAAATCTTGTCCGGCCAAATATCTTCATTTACGCTAGTATAACGATTAGAAGTGGAACTTTCGCGAAATCTGCAATATTGTGGAAATGCAGGTCGTCATACGATTTGCCATTTTCCGTAATTTTTAAATATTTTTCTTATTCTTTATTTTTTTTTTAATTTCGTACGACGAATTATCACGATTTACGTTATTATAACGATTACATTTGGAACTTTCGAGAAATCTTATTATCGTGGAAATGTAGGGCGTTACACGGTTCACCATTTTCCGTAATTATTTTATATTTTTCTCATTTTTTGGGGCTTTTCAAAATTTTGTCCAACCAACTATCTCCATTTACGCTGCTATAACGATTACAGTTGGAACTTTCGCAAAATCTGCATTAGTGTGGCAATGCCACATGCGTTCTACATTTTGCCATTTCCCGTAATTTTTAAATATTTTTCTTATTTTTCAGTTTTTCAAAATTTCGTGCGCCCAGTTATCTCCATTTACGCCATTATAGCGATTACAGGTGGAGCTTTCCAGCAATCTGCATGTTTGTGGAAATGCAGGGCGTTACACGCTCCTGGCTGTGGGGGGACTCGGCAAAGAATGCTACGCAATAAAAATACATTGGCAGCCTCCCACCAAAGCCAGCGGCAAGAAACATGACAGCGCCATTGTCGTGGGGCCTCGACTTCCGTTTGATCGTATCGCTTCAACGCTAACGCGCAGTTAAAACAGGGATAAAGTAGTTGCAGTGCTGGCCCATAATGCATCACTCCTTCCCATATTACGTCACCGTGGCGCGAAATTTGGAATTTTTTCGACGTTTCTTTTAACGTTTCAACTTTTTTTTTCTTTCAGCGATTTCTCAATGCTGAAAAAAGCGTCTTTCGTGGCCAGAACGGAGCTGAGTGACTGACCAAAGGCTCTTTCGAATTGAAACAAGTTGTATTTTGTGGTCATGCTCCCATTAAGTTACAGCCTACGGTTATAGTAAAGACACGCGCCCAACTTAAAACAGGGAGCGTTGAAGTGCTCAGGGCACTGTATACCAGATAAAACTTCCTTTTCAAAATGGGAAATTAGAGCTTCACGCGCAGTAGCTGCACCTTGGTTTGTACGTCCCGTAGTGGAAGGTTTGAGTTCATCTGTGTTCTCTGAAATTTAGCATACACAGGCGAGTTTGTATTTCGGCTAACACATCCTGTGGGACCGGGAATGGAACCCTCTAACCCTCATGCGTATACCAGCACAGGGCCTTATTTACTATGAGCTCCACCTTGGCATGCACTGTGCACAGCCGCTGCATGCATGTAACACGTAGCTACTCGTAATTCCCGGCCCCGACATTTACGGCTGGCTTCGAATGGAGAGCTATCCGTCATTACGAAACCACCAGGCTCTGACAATATGGGTGGTGTTGACGTCAGGTCCCCCGCTGCAACACACATGGCCTCCCTTTAACACATGCGTGTCAGATCCGAACAGAGCGGAGACCGACGAAACGGTGCAGCGCAGTCAGTGAGCCCAAGTGACTTTCCAAGCGAACTCCGACCAGTGTGTGTGCGTGCGTATATGCGGAGTGGAGAGAATAAGAAAAAAAAAATAACGAGAAACAGAGAATCCCTCCCGCACACGTAGCAGCAGCAGGCGGCAAGCGAGCACCTTTCGTTCGTTCGTTGGGCGCTAAAACGCTCTCCGCCACAGTTACCACCAACCAACCAACACGCGGACTGCTGCCGGCGGAGTGTACCGCTCTCTTCTTTCCCGATTTTCGCGCGGGCACGAGCGCCGCGCACGCCGGGCGCGTATTGTAGAACGTGCTACGCACCCGCCGCTCGGAGCGGCACAGCAGCGGTCACACGACACTCAGCGGGGGAGGAGGCGCAGGAGGGAAGCAGCAGCTCAGAGCGGCACTCGGACTCCAAGCTGCAGTCGCGTCGCGTGTACTTGTGGCACACAGGTCGGAACGACACGCCGACCGACGAGCATGCTGACAGGCACCGCACTAGCTCGGAAGTGAGTTCAGCGGCTCGTTACTGCGTCGTCCTGCGAGTGTGTCGTGGAGGTTATCGAGAGGGCGAAACAGGTGTGCCCCAGGGAGCAGCGCTGCGCCCCGTGCTGTTCGTTGGACTCGCGGACGCCGGGTGCGTGTGCCGCGCAGCAGCACGTTCCTGCGGGCTGTTGAACACCCACGAGCCGTGGTGAACAGGCCGAGGAGGCGGCCGGTGGAAGAGTGACGGCGATGGTGGTGTGTCTCACCTGGGGCTGTCAGGCCCCCGCGGCGGCCCTGTGCGCGCCGGTCCTGGGCCCGCAGCCGCCGCCTCCACCGCCTCAGCCACCTCAGACCACCACCTTCTGCTCCGTCATCCCCATCCACCCGTGGAAGCAGTCCTAGTGAGTCGCTGCTTCGCACACCATTACTCTGATTTTTTGCGTGTCCGTCCAACTTGTTAAGAGACACCCAACTGTTTATGGAAACAGTACAGGTCGTGTCAGTGCTCGTTTCGAGCAGCTGCCGAAAGCGTATTAGCCAGACCTTCGCGAGCGCTTTAGAAAGTTCTCTCTTCCTCTTTTATTTTTTTTGCTCGCGGCATTACTGAGTTGACAGTTTCATTTACGCACTGTTAGTCGTCACGGCCGAGCCTGCAGTCGCACCTGTTTCGCCGGCAGTATTCAAGCCCATTCTCCGGATGCAGTGCATTGATGCCGGAGGTCGAACCACTCTTCGTTTCTATGCGCTTATTCAGTGCCCCATGAGGCACGCAGAGGTTTGGCGTGGACTCCTTTAGTACGCAGGAGGAGGCGTGTTGCCGTATCTGACACGCAGGAACGGAACAGCAGTTTAGGCAACCTAAAGAGAACAGTTTGGTTGCCCCTTCAACAGCCGGTTCACCTTGCCCTACGCTCCCTTAAATGGGGGCACAAGTGAACAGGATGGCGTACAGCGACACCTCATGTGACCACAGTTGCGCTTGGAGACCGATCGTGAAATAAAATTAGCCAGCACTGTATCTACACTAATGAGCCGGAGAGCAGGTAATTCGCCACAAGTCTATTTAAAACACAATATTTCTCTAAAATGGACCTTCATCAGTGTTACGTCAAGCCGAAGAATTCGAATTGCAGTAGTCGTTTAACTTCGGCACCACGAAGTAAGCCCCTCCGTAGTTTAGTAATTTCGTCCGGCGAAACACATTTTTTTTTCTTTGAGGAAAATAAAAAAAACATTTCTGATTCTGAATCTGATAAATGCATTCAAAACACTGTTATGCTATGCGAGACTCAATGTAAATAAATAAATATATACAAGCCTAGGCCTAGCGTTATATTACATTGCTCAACTGAGTATTAACTTTTGTCTTATGTTTTTGTCCAAAGTTCTGCGTTTTTCCTTCGACTATTTTTTATGTCAATGGGCTGGAATGACATGGGGGCTTTTGGGCCCGCAGACACATCAGCAAAAAATTTCTTGTGAGAAAACAGCCCGCGAAGACAGGATCCTCACACAGTCGTTCTCTGGGGCTTATCCTTGCGCGAATTTTCTTGGAGATGAATAAAACGCGTACTCATTACTGCTTCAAGTTCAAATGCGCAACCCCCCGCCAGAAAACGTCGAAATTCACTGCAGGAAAGAAATGTGGCATTTCCTCGCGAGCGGCTCTGCGAGTCGCAAATATCGCTCCCGGGAATGGCCTACTCCCTCTATAGCCTGCGTGCATTTGAATATCTGGAGTTAAGAAAAGACGCGATTCATTTAAAAAGAATACGCTTTAAAATCAAGTGAAGGAGTAATTCATTGAGGTGTAATAACATTGTTATCAATACACCTCATATTTTTGTCTATAAAACGCTTACTTGCAAGTTTTTGTTGTTGTTTTTTTTTTAATGTTGTTAACTGTTTACGTTTGCCCCATTCTTGCTTGTCATACGACACGATATGTCACTATCCCGCAGTTATATTTAGCATTTCGCTGATGCTATGTTAACGTTTGCGCTTTCTTTGCATTGGTAACTAAGCTGAATACACCTATTTGCTACTTCTCGCAAAGCTAAACGCATTGAACACTTTTGTTATTCTTTTTTTCCCTGACTATACTATTATGCTCAAACGTGACGTTGCCGTGTTTTCGGATTGGTGCAACACACAAGTATACGTTTGCAAAATCCAGCGTGGTGTCATATGCACATAATATCAATTTCATCCATCGTTTACACGGAGAAGAGTTGAATCGAGATCATCAAATCAGAGATGTCGCAGTGTTCTTTTGCTCCAAGCTTACATTTTTCAACCTGTACTAACCCGTTATCCCGTCGTGCTTTGCAAACACTATAGGTGCCGCATTCCGTATCTCCGAAGAATTCATCTACATTCAGATACATTCTTTCCGCTATATATACTTAGTTTTGCCGTCCTTCCTTGAGTATGAATAGGTCGTGTTGGACGCCAGTTATCAGCCCAACGCAGGGCTCATTGAGAATTTAAAAAATTATGTCCATATTAAAACATAGATATACAAAGCGCAGAGTCGATTTCAGAATTGATTTCTTCAATTCGCTTATAATTGACTTCTTACAATACCGGAGAACCAAGGATGACTGGCTATTTTTGCATAAACTGATACATAACATCGTTAAATGTACAGACATGCTGGCTCATATTCACCAGGGTGTGTAGGCTGTTCCACGTACCCGCCCGAGTTGTTAACAAGAACCCACTGGCGCGCGTACAACACATCGACAGCGCGCTCGCAGAAAGCTTGGGTGCATTTCAGTCTGGAGCACTGCACGGGCCCGGGCCGGCCCAAAAGCCCGGGCCCGACCCGGTCCGCGGGCCGGGCCGGGCCACCCGAAGTCGATTTTTGGTGGGCCCGGGCCGGGCTCGGGCTCGGGCTTGACGCCGTGGGCCCGGGCCGGGCTCGGGCTTGAATTCATAGGTACGGCCGTTAATAGGTCCGACGTGAAGTGTAGAAAAGAGCATCAAAATGAATATTCTTGGTTTATTTTTGCGTGCTTCTTGCTGTTAGTTGTACGCATTGTTTTAAAAACGTGTTTTGCTAGGTCTGATGGTCACTATACTGCAATTTTAATGACATTTCTTGTACTGCATCAAAATTTTATATTTTGGTGTATAACATATAGATACGATTACAAGGAATACCCAAGAGGGGAAGGAATTAATTCAGATATCCTGGAGCTGTGCACCTATGTCTATGTATGTACACGTGTGTTTTAGATGTCGCACCAATCAAAATCCTGCTGCCGTGGCCGGGAATCAAACACGCGTGCCAGAGAAACACCACCGCTTAACAACCGCTGCAGGTGAAGTATTTCAACGCGCGTACATACTCGTTGATTCAAATGCGTATCAAAAAATTTCAGCAATACCAACTTGTGGCCGAGACAACCACGTGAAGTTGCCAAGAGCCTGGTAATCAAAGGTGATGGTGTCTCTTGTCTAAGAACACGAGCTATTATTACGCCGATGCGGCGTGAACTGCAGACGGTGAAAGCTAAACTGCGTGCACTTTTAAACCCTTATTTTTTTGCGTTCAGTTCATGGCGTGCTTGTACAGACTAGATGCTCCGTCTGATCGCCCGGAATATAATAAACAAACTTTCTTCAGCGTCAAAGACCGGCCTGGTCACACACGCGCAGGCCCTCCCTAGGTCAAAAAATAAATTACCGGGCCGGGCCGGGCCTGGGCTTGAGATGGCGGGCCCGGGCCGGGCTCGGGCCAGGCTCACTTATGAATGCTCGGGCCTGGACCGGGCTCGGGCTAGGTGTTACGGGCCCGGGTCGGGCTCAGCCTTCGCGAAGCGGGCTCGGGCCAGGCTCGGGCCTTAAAATCAGGCCCGTGCAGCGCTCTATTTCAGTCCCCTTTCGGTGTTTCGTACAGGGAACTGCGCTGATTGACAAACAATTAGTAGTAGTGCATGTTCGAATACCTTCACACAGTGGCTAAACGTGGTAGGTTTCTAAATTTATGTAATCTTACCATTTCCGTGTTGTTTTGTGTATTCATGATGCTTATTTTCATCATGTCAACGTGGTTGTTAGTCGTTGTTTTGTAGGGTTATGTTTAGTCTCAGTGAATACAGCTTTTCAATTTGGTTTGTGTTTGCTTTCGGCGTATAACCTCTCAATTCATTCTTTACAGTATTATTTTCACGTCGCCTAATATTTCGATGATGTAAACCAAGTTTGATGAGTTGTAACGGTTCTGTTGGTGGTGAAAACGAACAAACACTCGCTTAGCGTTTCAATTGATTGTAAATCCGCGCCCGGAAGTTGTAGGTTCCAGGTGTATAGATGATTTCTGCGCACGTTTTACGTCGCGAATTCAGAAACTTGAAGTGCCTGGCTACTGATGGAAGCGTTCTTAAGGTGCATTTTGAAGACGATAGTCTTCCGTGAGCTACCCAAACACAAAAATTTTGGAGTCTGTCTGTCTGTCTGTCTGTCTGTCTGTCTGTCTGTCTGTCTGTCTGTCTGTCTGTCTGTCTGTCTGTCTGTCTGTCTGTCTGTCTGTCTGTCTGTCTGTCTGTCTGTCTGTCTGTCTGTCTGTCTGTCTGTCTGTCTGTCTGTCTGTCTGTCTGTCTGTCTGTCACTCTATTCAGCCGCCCGTCTAAAAAAGAGGTGAAAAATGCTCTAACACCGCGGGGAAGACCATTCCTACTAAAACTGCTGCCATGACTCATACGTGTCCGCGCTATAAAGCGCAAAGGATATTCGAGACAAAATACAAGTGCATAAAAATGCAAAATACATAACCATGAGTATCCATGTTTTTTTTTTGTTTTTTTTCATTAGGAATACACGTTGGATTGGTGTTACGACAGCTAATGAATAAAAAACGCGTTAAAAACGGTGTCGCAGAAAGGCGAGTTAAAAGCGAACGCTAAAACAAAACACGGCGGCGGCTCGATCCTTTGCAAGCACGGCAGAAACAAAAGGTCCCAAGGAACAGACGGCGCGCGAACCGTGTGAAAGCGGAAAAATTGAATTGAACCTCCACTGCATTCATCATGGGAGTAGCTAGGAGGGGAGGTAGGAGTGTGAGGGGTGGGAGGGGGAGAGAGAAGAAGCAGCTACGTGGCTGAGGTCGCAGAAGACTATCGTACGAGGGACTTCGCAGCCAGGCAAGCAGATACGCAGCCAATTTTCATTTTGCCTGCACATTGAAATCGCGTACTCACTCCCCCCTCTTATTTGTTCTTCCTCATTCTTTTTAAATCTAACTGTGTATGACAAAGCAAGCATTTCTATTCACAGGTTTCGGTTACGAACATGCGTGCTGTATTTGAGCCCCCCAACGCAATGGACGTTTTACGTACCGAGAAAGCATACGCGCAGTGGTCAACGCGCGCTTCATAATCGCAAACGAACTGCGTCGCTGGTGTCGAATTCAGTGCAATTGTTTTTCTATACGTATATAACTTTTACAGACTGCTCTCATAATTCATCCGTTTGAATAGAGTGACACTACGAGGTTACGGTTTTGCCAGTAGGGAATTTAGAAAATAAAAGTTGTAATGGATGGATTGTCCCATCAGAATCGCAAAAGAATAGCAGGCAAGTAATTTTCACATAGACCTCATGCTAAAAGAAAAGCCGTAAACGGAAAAAAATGCGCAGTATTTCACCATTTCTTTGCTACACCGTTTTTTTTTTCTTTTCATAGCTATGTAATAGAACGCTTTTCTCCGTGTTCCTGCTGCACCTAAACTATTCTGACACAATAAAAAGTTACAAATTATTCAAACCAGTCACCAAGCTAACGTAAATCTGTAATCTTCCCAAAAGTTCCCATATCTCCCATGGTGACACGCCGGTGCATCGTCTGTTTCCTCTCCAATATATTTTTCCAAGAAACACGGTGATTTTAAAAACATAACCGAAATAGAATAATTTATTTTAGCGGCATATTAATAAAATAGTAGGAGCAGCTAAACCTAAATGCATAGCTTCGTCAGTGTGCGCGCGTGCGTTCACAAACTCTCAATTCGTAAAGCTTAAAAGTTCGCCTTTATATTTAGGCTTGGCGCTCCTCCACAACTGCTCGAAAAGGTGGTTTGTCAAATCGGTATAGGCCCGTGCGATTGGTACCGGAGTCAAAGTTTCGGAAACACAGAGCTGGAGTTCAGACGGAGGCAGATTTTCGACACAAAATTGAGAGGTTTTATCGCGAGCTAGAAGAGAAAAATGAAGTATTGGCACTGCAGGACAAAGGAGGTACGAAGAAGCAGAACATGAGCGCAAGATGAAAAACTATAAAATTAAATCATACGTGTCGAAAACAGGGTCATATAAGAAGTGCTAGGGTGCAGCCGAGAGAGTGACAACAATGCCAAGGGGACGCAGCCAACGGGCTGCTTGAGCCATAGCGGTGAACTGCACTCTTTTAAAACTATCCCCGACAAAAAATATACGTACGACTTATGAATAGTCCGACCTACAGTTTACTCACGGAATCGCGGACGAGGCGAAGTCAACAAATTGTCGGTGTGCATAGTTGTCCTGCCTGCCGCGGACGCCACTTATACACTGTTGCAACCACCGCGCTCGTACAGCCTTTAGAGGCGGGCGCAGCCGCGTACAGAGGAATCCCGGCTTCTAAACTCTGCATTCGGCCAGGTTGTAACAGTCCGTGTGATGTGATCCCGTTTTGACACCGACTGATCGCTCCCACTCCACTGCCCCCCATATTGCTCATCTCGTGATAGGCGGAAAGTATGTGATAACGAAAGAAAACCACGGGGACAAAGTTTCGTGGAGAATCTTTTTATACGTACTTGCCGCAGCTGCGTATACAGATACAGCTGCAGGTTTTTTGCACTCACTATGCAATTACTTGAATTTCGCTCGCACGGAGAGAATAAAAAGCAACAGAGGTAGGCCGAAGGTACGTCTTCCCATAGATTACGCGGAAGCCTGACATACCGCGTCGCGAGCAAGAAGCGTGCGCCATGCGCAGCTGGAAGTGGGCGTCCGACAACGTTGGGGTCGTTTATATTTTCCGAGCTGAAAAATTATTTTACGATCTTAGAAAAAAGTTGTTTCGCCGGGTTCTCCTTATATTGTGCGAACAAATAAATAGATACTAAACAAATAAATAATCTGGCTGAAATTAATTTATTCTCTACCACACGCATTTATAACGAGCTTTTTCTTTATTTTTTCAGTACTAATAATGTGTATGCAGTCGTTCCAAAAGAAAGCTGCAACGTTTTTTTTGTTTGTTTTTTTCACCATTTTGCAAAAAGAAAGGAAATTAACGTTCCTATCTGAACGTCCTCTTACCCTTTTTGCCGCACTTTTCTCGCAGACTTCGTCCAAACTTTTTGATGCCGTATATCAGGCATCTCAAACTCACATCAGTGAACGGGCCGTCACAAAATTTGGTCCCGCAAAGTCCGGGACAGCAAAGAAGGTTTACACGAAAGGGGAAAGGGGGGGGGGGGTAAGTAAATGTCGTCTAACGCTGCCATTTGCAAGAAACACGTCCTTTCCCACCTCTTGTAAACGTGCCGGGTCATTTCTGAATAGAATTTGCCGTCAGTATTTGAGAAGCATATCGATACCGATCTCAAGGAAGTCTAAAATCTGGACGCCGATTCTGAACGATAAAATATTGGTCCCACGGTGATGCTTCAACACATGGCGAGTGCAAAAGAGGAGCGTCCACTCTGGTAACATGAAGCCGTGGAAGACGATGTCAACGCGTTTTTAAGCAGACTCTGACCATTTGCCTCCTTGGCTTCGCGAGCAAGGCGCGCACTCACGAATTCGCAAAGACGGCCACCAGGGGGCCAGACGAGTCTAGCGGACCTCGCATGGGCTCTCCAACAAACCCGCCGTGTCTGCGCGACAAGCCAAGTCTATCGTCCCAGTTTGGTATCACCGTGATCGGCAAGTCAAGCGGCATCGACTGATACCATTTTCATCGCCTTTGGGTCACCCGAACTCTCAAAATCAGCGATAGAAGATCTCCGAAGGTGGTTCGCCTGGCTAAGCCTAACGCGTCTCGCCTCGCCATCGGCCCAACCCGGCGTAGCGACGGACGCCGCCGCAGCCGCCACAGACGCGCAGCGGCGGACGCCGCCGCCGCGATGCTCGCCGACCCGACCACTGACGCCGCGCAGAATGCTGCAGGTTCTACGATTCCAGCGATGTCTACCCAACAAACTACGAGTGACACTGCCTTAACCATGCCGAACGCCCCGACGTCAAATACCATACCGGAGCCCTCCATGGACGAAATGCACGTCGCCGACGATGAAGACGAAGATTGTTCCACTGAGTCACCCCCTAACTCCAACCGCTGGATCGTAGTGCGCCGTAGACACCGCGCCTTCGCGTCTGCGGTACCACCGAATCACAGCCCCGCAACCGGCAATATCCGAAAAAGCCCGAGCCCACCAGGCCGACAGTTCGTTCCCCCCCAATCGCCCCTCCCGCCCTCGGACATCAAGATAGTCCTGAGGCCACGAGGCGGCCTGAATCTCTCCCGCATTTCTCCCCTGGAACTCGCAGCTCTCCTGCAGCTACAAGCGCAGCTACCACCCAACCGTGAAGACCAACTTCGCTTGCATTACCAGTCTAATTTCATCGTAGTGAGTACTCCTCATGAGGACCGCGCCCTGCGATACGCTTCACTCACTACGCTCAGCATCGAAGGGAAGACCTATGCCCTGGCCACACATGTGCCAGCACCGACGAACACCTGCGCCGGAGTCATCTCAGGGCTGCCACTAGACCTTCCACCAGAAGACATCATCAACACGCTCATTGAGCACAACCCGCATTTACAGATCATCGACGCAAGAAGAATGGGATCTACTCCTCTATTCCAAATTACATTTAACGGAACAAGAGTGCCCTACTGGATCCGTTATCAGATGGTTACATTTCGCTGTCGCCCCGCCAAGCGCAAGACTGAGGCATGCCATCTCTGCTGGGCCATCGGGAACAGACCGGATGTCTGCCCCAACCCCAATGCTCCTCCACGCTGCCCAACATGTGGCCTCAGCTCCCCACAAGATCAGCATATTTGTCACCCCCTCTGCATCATCTGCTCCGGCCCACACCCCACGGGATCCCCTGCCTGTCCCCAACGCTACCGACCCAGACCGCCCCCAAGAAAGGACACCCGAGCTTTTGGGGAAGACGTCCAGAACTTCAACCAACTCCAATCAGTCTCACGTAACACCACCGCCCCCAACAACGCATCCCAGAAGGACTTTCCTCTCCTCTCGACTGAACAGCATCAACCTGTGAACCACCCCAAGCAACACCACCACCAGTCTCTACAAAACGGATGTGGTGGAAGCGACGCCAACAGGCCGCACGCAGGACCTCCCAAGGGGCCAAAAGCAACCTACGCCCAGGTGAGCTCCCATCACCTACCAGCCACTCCTCCCTCCCACAAACCTTCCTTCCCTGCCAACCCTCCCGATCCCATCCTCCACGAGTTACAACTACTGAGACAAGAAGTTGCCCGCCTGAGAGCCGAAAATGCGCAACTGCGAGCTCACCCTGTGCAACATACACAACCACTACAACTCTCTCAAAATCCGCTCAACCAGAACAAAAAGCGAGCTTCCGAATCCCCCGACCCATCCCCCCGAGACCGCGTTACCCATCTGGAAGAACAACTCAAAGAACAAACTTCGAATATAACTGTCCTCCTCGACACAGTCCGCGCCCTCACCGAGCAAACATCCCGCATGCAATCCCACCTTGAAGCACTAACCCGTCTCCTCCCTGCCTCCACCTCCCATCAACCTATTCCAAATGGCCCACCCAACCACCTGCTCTAATACTCTGCGCGTATGGCAATGGAATTGTCGAGGATTCCGCCGTAAACGCGCAGCGCTGCAAGCCCTTATCGACGGCACACCCGAACCCCCCGACGTTATATCCCTCCAAGAACCAGGGCCAGAATGCAAATGTATTCACTTCCGCACAATTCAAAAGGACTCTTACACCGCCATACTAGTCAGTAAAAAGCTCACAGCACAATACCTAGAACTGCCACCCGACCTCCCCCCTCACACATTCATACGCCTCATACCCAAGACCCACACCACCCAGCCCACCTACATACTGAACGTGTACAGCTCTCCTCGACTGCAACACACCTTCCACGAACTGTTCAAACTAGCTATAAGACAGGCGAACAAAGCCCCCTTAATAATTACCGGAGATTTCAATGCCCCTCACCCAGCTTGGGGTTATTCAACTCAGAACAAAAAAGGCAGACTCTTATGGGAAACCATACAGCATCACCGCCTCACCATTGAAAACGAAACATACATTCCCACCCGGGACGGCACCAGCACACAGCGAGACACATCTCCAGACCTCTCCATTACCAAACATACCCACCGCACCACGTGGCAACGTTTAGACCATACCCTCGGCAGTGACCATTACATTCTTAACATCACCACTACTACAGCACCCCTTACAGCGAAAAAAACCCGACCGCACACAATAATCAATTGGCACCAATTCCGAACTACCCGCATGCAAGCACTTCCCATCAACCCAACACCTCAATCATTTAACCTAACGGAGTGGATACGCGGAATACACACCGATGTGCAGAAACATAGCTCTACGATTACAGCCTCAACGCCCTCCGTAACTCTAGACCCCAGACTCGCACACCTCCTTCAGGCGCACCAGGGCCTCAAAAAGAGGTGGAAAACGCAACGCCACAATAGGAAGCTACGCCGCAGAATTGCCCTCCTAGAACGCGAAATCGAGCATCATAGCATGCAAGTGCAAACCACCGCTTGGGGACGCATGTGTGACAGCCTCTCTAAAGGCCTCAGCATGAAAAGAACATGGCGTATACTCAGGCACCTACTCGACCCCTCTACATCCAAAACAGAATCCCAAGCACGCCTCAACCTATTAGCCCATAATATCACGGGAGACGACCATACGTGGCCGCAAATTCTTACCGACACTTACATTTCGCCGCCGGAACCACAAGCACCTTCTGTAACCTACTCTGGCACACCAAACCCCCAACTAGACACCGCATTCACATTCGCCGAGCTGCAATCTGCCCTACATACCCTCACCCGCACCACAACACCTGGACCAGACGGCATAACATACACTACCCTCCGAAACCTAGAACCTCACTCACACCAACAACTCCTCGACTACTACAACCACTGCTGGGAAACCGGGCACCTACCAACAGAATTTAAACATGCCACCATAACACTGATCCCCAAGCCTCACAAACCTCTTTCAGCGCTCAATTTACGTCCCATTTCACTCACTTCATGCATCTGCAAACTCTTTGAACAGATGATAGTATCACGCCTTAATCAGCACCTCGATCAACAGCGTCTTCTCCCCGATAACATGTTCGGATTTCGCGCACATCTCGCAAACAACGACATTCACCTCCAAATTTATCATCAACTACTCAAAGCACTCCCGGATCAAGACACGTCGGCAATCCTTACCATAGATCTAACGAAAGCTTTTGATCGGATCTCCCACTCAGCTATTTTGTCCTCATTAAATAACTTGAATGTAGGCGCAAATCTCTTCAATCTTGTCAAATCCTTTTTTTCTGACCGTACAGCCACCCTTAAACTCGGCAACAGACAATCCGCAACCCTGCACCTCCCCAACCGTGGCACCCCCCAAGGTTCAATCTTATCTCCCACACTGTTTAACATAGGTCTCATCCCTCTCGCTACCGCGCTCATCAATATTCCCTCACTCCACAGCAGTCTGTACGCCGACGATATAACAGTGTGGGTAACTCACGGCAGTGACGCCCACATTGAATCCACCCTTCAAATCGCAACGGACACCATAAACAAGTTCGCCCACTCAGCAGGCCTATCATGCGCCCCTGAAAAGTCCCACATGCTCATCCTAACTCCGCGCCGCCGGCCCACCCCTTGGCCTCCCCCCATACAAATCCACATCAATGGCCAACCAATAACACCTACGCCATCCCTCACCATACTTGGACTGACCCTACAGCAAAATCGAGGCAACTCTTCCACAATACAAACACTCAGCCGACACGCGACACAAATAGTAGGACTTATCCGTCGAATCGCCGCCCGCGGCCATGGTCCTTCCGAAAAAGAGAGATTGCAACTCGTTACAGCTCTCTTCACCTCACGACTCACATACTCCCTTCCTTACTTATCGCTTACAAAAGCGGAACTCGACAAATTGGAAGCCTTGCAGCGCAGGGTATACAGAGCAGCACTTCTCCTTCCACCCAACACCTCTACCATCCGCCTCCTTTCAACTGGGACATTAAACACAATCCCCGAGCTCCTCGAAGCCCACCGCCTTAGCCAACTTGCTCGTCTATCCACAACTCCCACAGGTTCGATCGTCCTGCAACAACTCAACCTCACTGCTCCAGGCCCCCCCGCCCACCTTCACCCCCTACCCCTATCTCACCGCGAAAACCTCGAAATCCTCCCCCTTCCCCGTCACATGCATCCTAACCACCACGCAGCCCGACGAAGGGCCCGCGCCTTGGCACACTTACGCCTATTCCCCCCATCTCCTGACTCCATTTACGTAGACGCCGCGGAATATAGACACCGACCTGCTTTTGCGGCTGCTATTATCACAGAAGACAGACCGATCCCAGCAGCGGCAGCCACCATCCGCACAGCCCACCCCCACGAGGCCGAGGAAGCGGCAATAGCTCTGGCCATAACACACCAACCACCCCCATCTCACATATTCTCCGATTCTAAGACGGCCGTACGAAATTTCGCGCGGGGACACATCTCCTTCCCTGCTCGCCAAATTCTCCTATCCCGCCCTCCTCCCAACAAAATCATAATCCTGCACTGGACCCCCGGCCACGTGGGCTTTGGCGGTGCGGAAACGGCCCACCTGGCCGCTCGAGGACTCATTTACCGAGCAGCAGACGTGGACGTCTCACAGCACGGCGCACGAAACGCTCGCGAACCCCTGCTTACTTTTAGCGACATTACCACACATTACCGCCTACAGCGGCTAGAACTACCGCCCCCTCACACGTCTCTTCCTTCACCCTTGGACAGATTATGGCGACAATTACAGACCCATTCCCTTCCCACCAGACACGTCCTCCACCACATCTATCCCACATTATATCCCCGTCCAAACTGCCCGGCATGTGGCGCTCGAGATACCACGCCACACGCCATTTGGGAATGCCCCTCTTTACCCCCGCTCCGTTTACCCAACCCTCCCACTACCTGGCTGGAGGTGACTGGGAGCTCCTCGCCCGAGCTACAGCTCCTGACCGCCACTAGGGCTCAGGATTACCTGGCGCGCCTCCCTCACCTGAGGGACACTCGCTAGGACTGAGCCTCGTCAGAAATAAAGTTATTCTCTCTCTCTCTCTCTCACGAATTCGCTATAAAATATCACATAAAAATAAATGAACTAAGACACCAATGAGCGGGCCGTACCGCAATCGAAAGGTCCGCGGGCCGCGTGTTTGATACTCCTGCCGTATATAAAGGCGTACTGCAAAGTATGCCTGTGTCTGGCAGGTTATAAACAATTCCAGGCGTTATTAGTAGTATACTCTCGGAGAGCTGTCTTCCTCCGTGCTGTAGAGCCCTGCGAAGAAACGGGACGGTATTCAGGAGGAAATTCTGTAATCGCTCAGAAACTGCAACTCCACCTTTCGGCGTTTTTTTTTTGTAACAGAGCCGCCAGCTTTAAGTGTAACTTCATGCTAAAACTTTGTACGTAAGGTTGTTATTAGACGGAACATTCCCACGGCCCGTGTGCGTACGGTCCGCGGGATTGTCAAGAAGGAGAATGTTATTAATACGTAGCATTCTTTGCCGAGTACCCCACAGCCAGGACCATGAAACGCCCTGCCTTTCCACAAAAATGCAGATATCGCGGAAGTTCCACTTGTAATCGCTATAATGGCGTAAATGGAGATAATTGGTGGAACGAAATTTTGGAAAACTAAAAAAATAAGAAAAATGTAAAATAATTACGGAAAATGGCGAACCGTGTTACGCCCTGCATTTCCACAATAATGCACATTTCGTGAAAGTACCACCTGTAATCGTTGTAATAACGTAAATAGAGATATTTGGTCGAACGAAATTTTGAAGAACTAAAACATAAGAAAAATATAAAATAATTACGGAAAATGGCAAAACGTAGACCGCACGGCATTTCCACAATAATGCAGATTTCGGGAAAGATCCACTGTAATCGTTATAATAGCGTAAATTGACATAATTGGTGAAACAAAATTATGAAAAATGAAAGAAATAATAAAAATATAAAGCCATTACGGAATATGGCGAACCGTGTAACAGCCTGCATTTCCACAATAATGAAGATTTCGCAGAAGTTGCACCTGCAATCGTTATAATAGCGTAATTGGAGATAATTGGTCGGACAAGATTTAGAAAAAAAAATTGGATGGAGAAAACTCACACTCAAGACAGGCGGCATAAAAATGCTACGCATTAGTAGATAATTCTCTGAATTTCTGCAGATTTTTCGAAAGCATTTTATCTCAAAAGCAAGGTTAAAATATTAGTGGACTGTCATACAAATTTAATGGTACTTTCAGCCGTACCAACTGCTGCCGCTACAATGTGTATATGTCCACCCTACATTTATAGCTTTACGAGAGCGGAATCGTGCTCGCTACAAATGGCATAACTGTGATCCAGAGGGCAGACAGAGAAAGGCAAAAGTGGAAAGGCTGTGCTCACTACGAGACCGAAGCCGCAGCCGTATTCTTTATTTCTTTTTTTAAGTCTTCCTATCTACAATGGTTTGCACGGGTGATTTAAATGAGGGCCTGCAATGTAAAATGCCGACGTTTGCTGGAGGACTCACCGACATCTTGCACGTGATATGGCATGTGTGTGGTTCTTTAAACTGCAAAAGCTCACTGTGCTCATTGTGCGATAAACATCACTGTCATGAGAAAGCCGTGGTCATGATACATGCCCGCCCCCGAAGGTTATACATCCCGAAGGTTACGGCGCGAACTCTAATTTAGCTAAAATCCATAACATCGCCCCCCCCCCCCCTTCCCGCCGGCCCGCACGCACGCACGCACGCACACACGCACAGACAGACAGACAGACAGACATACAGACAGAGGATGTGCTAAGCTCTAGCTATCAAATACTGGAGAGGCAATATTCCCGATGTCCCAGCGATCGCCCAGAGACTTCTGGACGAGAAGATCGCCCGTTGCCATGACTTCAGAATTTAGATAAAAATAAAGTTTTTCCTCCTCCCTCCTGCTCTCCCCCTGAAGAAAGTTGAGAGAAGCGCGAAAGCTTTCTCCCATCAAAACTGCGTCAAAACCTCCGCTAAGAGGGCGTCCAATCTTCGAAGACCAAAATCTCAAACGAAGAACAAGCCTATGCGACGATTTGCCGAGCACTAAGTAAACGCATCTCCGAACGATCTATACACGTATGCCGACACGTGGTTTATGAGATAAAGGTATATACCATTGTGCTCTTTCTTCATGATCGATGTGTGTATTGTCTTATCTAGAACCGTTCTTTTTCGCGATTTTCAAGTAACCCTTTTGACATAATGGAAGCCCAGTTTCATTGCACGCGCCGTGTGTAAAGAAATCGTGTCAGAATTTTTCGGTCGACCCTGCAGGTCTCTGGAGGAATGTATTAGTTTTTTGAGAGAACTCTATCGGCCCCACTAAGAAAGCTTTCGCTTTATAAAATGAGTCGCGAAGCTCACGCAATAATGAGGGACAGAGGTTCTCATCTTGAAAGTGCATGATGACCTGGAGTCCTTCGATGGTTTTAGTCATAATGGAGACATAAGAGTTCTTAAACTTGTATACGTACTCAAGACATGACGAGTGCGCCTATATATTTGCTGTGTTCGTGCTAGTGCTCGAAAGATCGCCGGTTGCATTTTCCTGTTCTCCCTTTAGCTACAACTCCACAACTGAAATGGGCATTGAATCGAAATTTCACGTTCCTACGTGTATG
>NW_027526422.1:51825023-51895302 GCF_048455015.1 Haemaphysalis longicornis
TAAGCACATAATCTGTGTTGAACGTTCCAGACCCCACCGTTCTACCCCACCGATCGCGAAGTAACGCCTCGATTCCAATGAGAATGCGATTAATAACATCTCTGTTGACACCACCGTTGAGAATCAGGTTGAAGCGGAGCAGACGACGCACGCCAACGTTTTTTTTTTCTGCGACGTACGGGCGTAGTGGCATAAGCTGCGCCATGTTCGTGGCGCTTTGGCCATGTCCGTGGACGTTTCCAGTGTTGCCAAGCGAAGAAATTGGCACCTAAGCTGCTCAGTGAATACCACCTATACGCGCCCTCACAATCTGACTATTATACCAGGCCCCACGTTCGGATATATTCTAGGTGGTCTACAGCAAAGGTAGGGATGTCTACAGCAAAATCTACCTTTGGTGTATCGCTTATTCGATGGCTGAATGCAGCAAGAACGAACCCAAATATTCGCGCAGGAATTCCGCGTGAAATAATATGAAACCATGAGAAGGGCCCGTGGAAACATGCTCGTCGAATAACATTTGGGTGTTGAATTCCCCGAGGCTACTCCGGTGCTATGAGGCGCACCGCATTGCAGTGAAATCTCGTTGATGCGTTTTTCGCGGGAAGGAGGAAAATAAAACGTATTATCCGTAAATCGTAATATCCAAATAGGTTAAAAAAAGAAGGACAATATGCATGCTCCGTTAGCAACTCACTTTCATGGAGCAACATTGAAGTAACTGCTCAATTTGTGCGACCCTTTCTTCTTTTAAATGTCCAGGAGTAAATTTTTCTAAAACGTTCAAAAAGAAGCTGCCGGTTGCTTTGGCAGACACTGCCTTGTACAACAATAGTTATCGTGCCGTAAATCGGTGAAGGCAGCCTCCAGATGCTTGAAAGTTTTGAATATCCAAGGAGAGCGCGACGTTGTCAAGTGTTTCGCGTATAAGACTGACCGGTCGAAGTTCACTCCTGTCACCCTAACTTCCTTGAACCATGTAAGAAGGATGTTTTCCTTTTACTCCTGCTTCGCACCTCGCGTTTGTGTTACACCAGGTCCAAAACCTTGCAGCTTCTTAGTTACTCTTGCTGACCGACAATGGTGTTGAGCGTTGACACCTGCAAAGCGAGCTCGCTTGCAAATTCCACGCGCTTCCTCTTCGGGTTCTCTTCGAATTGGCGCACAATTTCCACTTGCACCTTGCATTTCTTTGAGGTTGTCACAAGCCTAAAATTACGGCCTTGCATAGCAACAAGGCAAAAAAAGAACAAATCACTGCGGGGGAAGCACGGTCCATGGGAGAAGTCGGGAAGGGAAGTCGCACCTGCCGCAAGCATTGCGCGTCTTCTTCCTTTGTTATGATACGATTTGCTACACGGCGGGGTGCATCGCCTTACTTATCGTCAGCCTTGCACGGAACGGCCACGCATTGCAGTAACGTTTTTGCCGCAGAGCCGGCGCTTCCGCTCCCTCGTTGTCTCGGCAATGTGCAGGTCGTGGCTTGTTGGAATGCGGTTTGAGCGAGTATAACTAAGCATAAACGCAAGACTAGAAATGTCGGTCGATATCCGCTTCCGCGATCGTGTTATCCGATTTTCGGCAAAAATGTGATCGTAATAAACGCATGAAAATGCATTATAGAAATAATGCAGGGACGTTGGCCGGGAACGAAAAGAAAAATGTATTTGGCCGAAAAACGTAATAATCGGAATCATATCAACGAGATTCCACTGTTTATGTTTATGTCAAGAAATGTACGTTCCTTTCTTGAACCGTTACAAGATTAGTTCTTTCACTAGATTTGTATAATGATCCACCTTTCTCTTTTTTTTATTTTTTACTCTGACCTGTTAAATCACACTTGCATCTTTTAGTTTTTTTTCTCTTCCCTTTGCATTTTTGTGCAAAGCACTTCTGTATGTTTACCCTTTATGTGTATTTTTACTCTCAATGTAACAATTTCTGTACTCCCCCACTCCTGCTTCGGCCACCCATGACCGGCAGTATTGAATAAATAAATAAAAAAAATAAGCAGTCAAAGGCCGGCAGAGCAATTTAGACCACATGGGGTTCTTACATGCGTCTCAGTCGCCACATACGAAGTTGTTGTTTTTTATCTACGTCAGAAAAGCGACCGCCGGGTGCGGTGATCAAACACGCATCCTTGGCGGGGGTCAACAGCCAACGGCTCACCCGCCGAGCAGCTTTTGAGGGTCACACTTTTCAACTATTTACACTTTCCAGGGGCACTTTTCTAGAAGGCCCGAGTTATGCCTGCTCCCAAGTTTCCAGCTGCGTGGGTTTAAAGTAGTGATAGTGGACCATCCGTTACTCCTCGAGCGAAACCGGTGCAATCGCGTGCAGCGCACGCCTGGCTTACTCAGCGCACCGTGTCGGGGCCGCTTACGATGAAGGCGTTGAAAGAAATGCAAGGGGGGAAAGCACATGGTGAGGATCAGATAACAGGAGACGTCTCGAAGGATGGCGGGCAAATTGTACTAGAAAAACTGGCGAACCTGTATATGCAATGCCTAATTACCGCGAGTGTACCGGAATCTTGTAAGAACGCGATCATCATCCTAATCCATGAGAAAGGTGACATGAAGGACTTGAAAAATTACATGCTGATCAGCTTACTGTCAGTTGTTTAGAATGTAGTTACCAAGGTATTCGCTAACAGAATTTTTGCCACCTTAGATTTCAGTCAACCTAATGAACAAGCAGTGTTACGTAAAGGCTATTCAACAATGAATCATATTCACACGATCAATCAGGTGTTAGAGAAATGCGCGGAGTATACTCAACGCCCGTATATAGACTTCATACATTATGAGAAAGCATTTGACTCGGTCGAAATCTGAGCAGCCATTCAGGCATTGCGGAATGAGGGTGTAGACGAGCATTACGTAAGAATACTAGATGATATCTACAGTGGGTCCACAGCTATCATTGTCCTACTCAAGGGAAGAAGTAAAATACCTATAAGGAAGGGCGTTGGACAAGGAGATACAATCTATCTAATGTTATTCCCAGCATGTTTACAAGAGGTATTCATAACATTGGATTGGGAACAGGTGGGCGTAAGAATTAATGGATAATATTTCAGTAACTTCAGATTTGCTGATGATGTTGCCTTGCTAAGTAACTCGGCGGACGAACTGCAAGGCATGATTACCGCACTGGGGAAGCAGAGTGGAATCGTCGGCCTGAAAATTAATATGCAGAAAACAAAAGTAACGCTCAATAACCTCGGGACAGCACAGCGGTTTGGATAGGTTGCGAGGCTGTGGAAGTGGTAAGCGAATATATATACCTAGGCCAAGTACAGTAAAGCCCGCTTATATCGAACACGGGTATATCGAATTATTGCCTATATCGAACCCTTGTATAATTCTGGTAAAAAGTACATGCATTTAAAACTTTTTATATCGAACTTGATTTTGCTCAAAATGGATATATCGAACTCTCCCGCGCGAGATTTTCGCTGTCCTTAGGCATGCGGCAGGCTTTCCCGCAATACTTCGGCGTGCAGCGGTGCCGCAGGTGTCGCTTGCCACTCCCGCGCGAGCTCGGGCGCGTCCAAACCGGCAGTGGCAGAGTGAACCAGCTCCATGCATGCATGCCGTTGGAGACGAAAGCGCCACATTGGGTGCAGCGGGCGGCGGTGTCACCGTACTTCAAGTCCGCGCCACTCGCTGCCCGTGCTTGCTCGGTTCGCTAGGTTCGCCGTTATTCATTTGAATCCATGCGTGTCTCCACTCTGTCGAAGACACCGAGGACTCCGTGCCGCTTCCGAGCACGAGCGAAGCCGTCGCTGCCGTGGACCTGCTACGGCGATACTGCAGTGCCATTGAGGGCAGCGCTCTTGTGTTTGTCGACTGTTTAGATACCGTGGAGCAAGCAGTCACCAGCAACGCGTTGTGCTCCAAAAAGCAGGCTACACTCACGCAGCTCTTCCGCCCCAATAAATTAACGGTTTCTTTCCGAGAAAGGGTCGTATCAATAGTGAACTGCAGGGTGGTAAGAGCTCAGCGTTAGCTCGTGACTCCGTCGGCACGATTGCTCTCATGTTTTTTCTTGCTTCACTTTCTATATCGAATTTTCGCTATATCGAACTATATTACAATCATCGCGCTGTTCGATATAAGCGGGCTTTACTGTATTGATAGATCCCAGCCATGAGAAAAATCACCAGAAGGATAAGAATGGGGTGGATTGCATTCGGTAGGCATTCTCCGATAATGAATCGCAGCCTACCATTGTCTCTGAAGAAGAAAGTATATGACAGCTGCATATTACCGGTGCTCACCGGCTGGGCAGAAACTTGGAGGCTCACTAAAAGGATTTAACAAATTGATTACGGCTCAGCGAGCAATGGAACTGAAGATGATAGGTGTGACATTTAGGGACAAGAAGAGAGCGGAGTGGATCAGGGAACAAAGGCGTGTGAAGGTAATATAATTAAAAATTAAGAAGAAATGGGTGTGAGCAGGGCATGTAATGCAAAGGCTGGATAACCGTTGCTCATTAAGGATCCCTAAGGAACCCGAGTGGATTCCTAGAGGAGGCAAGCGTGCCAGGGTGCGGCAGAAAGTAAGATGAGCAGGTGAGATAAAATTTGCGGAGATAAGTTGGTCGCAGTTAGCACAGGACCGGGATAATTGGAGATCCATGGGAGAGGCCTTTGCCCTGCATTGGGCGTAGATAGGCTGGTAATGATGATGATGATGATGTTGATGACGTTGATAAAGTGCGACTTGTGATATCAGCCGAATGCAGCGCCATCTGAAATCACTCTGAAATACTCATTCCCTAGCATAAACTTCACAGACCCACTACTACTTACATATCCCAGCCTGGCTGTTGGCCACTCCCGCCGCGGGGCGGCATGTTTTGTAGCGAAAGCTTCACTACGCTTCCTCGGGCAGTCTTCGCGGGGTGACCAGTTCTGCCCTTGAGCGCTAGAGGTCAAACCACACCCCCTTCCGCAAGCGCCCGGCACGGAGCAGCCGGCCGATTACGGGGAGAGATAGGCGGCAGGGCAGAGATAGGCGAGGAGGGAAAGGAGACGTGCGCGGGACCCGTGCGCGGAACATGGCGCAGGAAGGCGAGGAGACCCGCCGCCGCAGCAATAAGCAACGACGGCCACGAGGCGCAGAACCGTGTGCGATAGAGGAAGATAACATTCCGCTGTGGTCCCTCGTGCAGCGACGAGGATTAAACAACGCCGGGAGGCGAAAAAGAAGAAAAACGCTACAGTTGCCCACAGCTTCGCTACCTTCAAGTTTTACGCATTAGTGTGAGCTTCCTTCATTTTAAATGCAGAGCATTTCTTTAACTCACGATGTTATGCGTCCGTAACTCGGCGTCCGCAGCCAGCCAGCACGTGCGCCCCTCCCCCGCTCTTCCTCGCTCTCAACAACAGGTGCGGGCGCGCATGCGCGTGCTCCGGTGCTGAAAGAGGCGTTGCAGCAGCAGGTGCTACCTCCTCTCCCTTTACTGCGCGTGCTACGGATATATGGATATACTCGTTGCCCGAGCGAAGGATCCGCGGCCCGACGTTGACGTTTGGCCGCGGCTTCTCGTGCACGAAGTTCGGCGTCGGCAGCGCGCTTCAGACGCTTGCGTTCGGCGTCGGCAGCGCGCCGTCTCGCCGCCTTGTCTTCTGGCGCCGTCGATGCAGAGGATGGCCCGATGTCTTGAACTGGTACTGCAACGCTGACGTTGGCTCGCGTCGCGGTACTGGTTGAAGGTGTTGCTTCCATCGCTTATGAACTTCGACGATGGCGCACTGCCCTCCCGAGAGGGATAATAAGAAAGAAAAGAATAATAATAAAGATCCAACCGATTGCCCCGCAGAGAGGGTGGGGTGCAAACGATGGCAATAAATAACAACACGTTACGTACTTACGTCTCTCTCTCTCTCCCCCTCTCTCTCTCTCTCTCTCTCTCTCTCTCTCTCTCTCTCTCTCTCTCTCTATCTCTCTCTCTCTCTCGTCTCGCAACCCAACTACCGAATCCCTACGACAACAACAACTACAACTACCACCGCC
Source organism: Haemaphysalis longicornis (assembly GCF_048455015.1). Taxonomy (NCBI): domain Eukaryota; kingdom Metazoa; phylum Arthropoda; class Arachnida; order Ixodida; family Ixodidae; genus Haemaphysalis; species Haemaphysalis longicornis. Next base: position 51,831,059 of record NW_027526422.1, read on the forward strand.
AACTACCACAACCTAATGCTCTGCATTTACTCGTGTCCCTCGCGCGGGGGCATGCGACGGAGGTTTTTTTTTTCCCCTCGGTGTTCTTTTCTTCCACTGAACAATGTTTGCTTCGTGGCTTGAGCACAGACCCAGTGCAGCTCTGCGAAAGCACAAACGAAGCAAAGGGGTTCACTGTGGCGTATGGAACCCGCCCTTCTCCCTACCGTATAATATCGCTTGTGTTTGCGACTTGGTTGAGTGTGCACGGCGGGCGCTTATCAGAAATCATCCCAATCCAGATTGTCAAGAGTGTGTTTGAGCATTGGCGAGTGCGTTTTAGACGTTGAAGTTGTGTAATTTGTCATCGACTGTGTTTTCACTGAGTATGAAGCAGGCTCCCATGGGAAAATCGTGTCGTCTTGACCGCTCCTATCGGCTCGGACAAGACGAAACCCCAGTACGGGCCGAACATCCCCGCGACGGTGTCAACATTGGCTCACGGTGGCCCGGGGACTTGGTTTTTGTTTGTTGATAACTTCTTGTCGCTGCTAGCGGGCTTCAAATGACGACTTCGTGGCTACGACGCTACGCCATCGGCAAGGTCAACGTCATGGGTGAGTGTGGCTTCGGTCGCTACACCACGCCGACGAGTGGGCTGGGTGTGTTCGATTAACATTAGAACTCGAAGAAAACTCGAGAATGGTTTTGCATGACCGAGTTGCACTCGTTACGCTTGTGGCGGCTCCTGCTTCGGCGTGGTTTATGTTAATGGTCGCCGTAGCAGGCATATTTCTACCCCGACAGATATTTTAAACAGAGGAGGAACTTGAACTTCTTTTTATCTTTGCAAAATTACCGATAAAGACGTGCCCGAATTTGTCCTCCGTTTAAAAGATCTGTCGGGATAGAAATATGCCTGCTACGGCGACCTTGAATAAAAGAGTACTTTGCATCGGCTATGCAGTCGTCTGGCGACCGACCCCGTTTGCGACGACTTCGAGGCGGCTTTCGCTCGATGTCTGTCGAGGAGCAAGCGTTGTGTGCGCTGCGGTTTTACGCGACGGGCAGCTTCCACGGAAGCGTTGGTAACGACCGCACCATCGACCGTAACCAGTCGATAGTCAGCCGGTGTGTGCGCATTATCATCCCTGGAAACGTGTTTCCCTTACCTCGCCTTTCTTGTAAGTTGTTCGGCGGAAGAGGCTTCTGTAGGGTGTGCCGTCTGCAGTCCGACTGTGCGCTTAGGTTATCGTCTGCTCGCAAAACCATTTCTAACAAGGCGTTGCATGACCGTGTGTTTCATTTATCGTCAGCCTGGCAGAGGCGTTGCGTATCGCACATTTTTTGTGAAAACGTAAGTGGCATGATAGCTCATACGTATGTAACAGCTTGTGTTTGACCTCAATAAACTGTGCATGGCGTCATTCTGGTACGGTGTCATCCGGCAGCACCACCAGTCCCGGGAACGGGCCCTAAAAGAGACTATCGCTGGTTCTAATCCTGTACAAGGCCGTGTGTGTGCGTGTGCGTGTGCGTGCGTGCGTGCGTGCGTGCGTGCGTGCGTGTGTGCGTGTGCGTGCGTGCGTGCGTGCGTGCGTGCGTGTGTGCGCGTGCGTGCGTGCGCGCGCGCGCGCGCGCTTTGAACTTCCAAGGATCGGCGGAGGGACCCTTCCAGGGAAATATAAGGGGCCTTGTTTTAAGTTGTGAACGCTCTCGGGTTTCTCATTATTATCATTTTCGGGTGCGGCGAAATTGTGACACATCAAGCGTTATGGACGGAGGGACGGGTTGCCTTGTTGAGTGCACATAGAAATACAAATAAACCCTGGTTATAACAAAGTCTTTGGGACAGAAAATTCCCTTCGTTGTAAGCGATAATTCCTTAAAATCCATGCCGTGCATTGGGGTCCATGAAACACTTCGAATGAAGCAAGACCTTGTAACCAGGAAGGTTTGCTGTGCTATGCATTTCAAAAAAGGCACCCGCAGGAGAGTTGTTGCCGCTTGACTGTTCTGTGCGCAGGCCCGAGCTGCTGGGTATTAAGAGCCAAATGATAAGCTCGGCGAGCTTTGAGACGTCGGTGTTGCATGGGGGCGTGCGGGTTATACTAAATTAAACGTTAGGCGTAAGTAACCAATAGCCAAATACTATGTGGAATGATTTTAGCAGCAACCCAACAAGGTCTCCACATTGATTACAGCTACTTGGGCTAGTCAGCAGTATTCGGTTACGCTCTCGATGCAATTTTACATGAATCACTGCAAAAATTAGCCATCAATATTGAAACGAGGTAGACGCGATTAGAATGAGCTATATTTACACTATTTACAAAGGGGAAAAATCGGAGACACGGCAGATGACGATTTTAGCTCCTCCCGGGCGCCACACTGATCGTCGTCTTTCTCGTCCTCCACGATTGGCCACATGCCGTGCAGGGGGATTTCTCCTCATAGCAGTTGCTTCACCACTTCGACAACAAAGGCTGCACAGTAACAATATTGTCACGAATCCAAGGGCGACGCAGTTGCCTTGAAGGAGAAACAAGTTTATTGGAGCGAACTTGTGCTCCCATAACAACTCAAAAGAATACAGAGGCGGCGAAGCAGCGGTCAACAAAGTGACTAGCACAGGCGAGTGTCGTCGAATGAATGCCGCGGCGTCTGCTCTGCAGGCTTTTATGTTTCAGCGCAAGTGTTTCTGGAAACGTCGATTTACATCCAGAACATTGTAGATCACAGAAGATTATTCTGGGCTAGTGGCGTTAGGGCGAAACAGACTGCTTATCTGAATGTGATAGCCCGTGCGGCATAAAAGTAAAGAATGTAAGACGCGCTTCGTTTGGAACGCAGATAACACAGCCGGGCGCGGCCCGGCAGTAAAAACAAACAATACATAATCAAACCCATACATGGTTCGCGGCAATATCATCGACCGATAATAAGTGAATTGTGGGTCTGGTTTCCAGGCATTACGTCCATGAGGGTAACTTTTACTCCACCTTGGATTAGCGAAGGCAACGGATTCATATCACTCTGCCTCAAAAACACTCTTTCACAGGTGAAGCCTGATTTAGGCTTTCGTGTCAACAGAGGAATCTTTCACGCTTAACCATCGCCGTCGTTAGACGGAGGGGTGCATCATTTTTTCTCTTTGCCCTCAATCTGCACTCGCACAGAATGAAAGATAGACGTTGTACAAAATGAAAGATAGGTAGGATCAGGCAGACCTCAGTCATCATTTTTCTTCAACAACTATCACTTCACAAGGCAGATACATGGCGTGTATACAAGAAGTGCTAAGGCATCTGGGGAAGACCAGTGCATGCCAGTAAACAGTGTCACAAGCTGAATGGGGAAACGAGGCGGTGTTGAGATAACACACGCAAAAAAATTAGCAGTGGCTTAGCTCGGCTATGCCAGCATATAAGTAGCGTGAGCTAAGGTTCAGCTGGTAATTCTTCGGTTTCCTGGTTGTCTAGGATTAGCTGATTATCATGCTTACTGCTGCTAAATCGATTTCCAATGCAATCCAGTCGTGGCGGCGGCGGCTCCGGCGCGCCAGCTGTGCGCCGTGAGACGTCACTGCTCCTCTCGCATGCGCAGCACGGCTCTCCAGGAGCCACGCAAAACTGCTCAACCTCGGCTAGTGTCGCTCACACTACAAAAATGTCTGCCATTCCCCTTTGCGAAGGTGGGAAATCAGCGAGGGTGTATAACTATACAGAGAAGACTATGGAGACGATCTACAAAACGAAACAAATCCTTGACCACTTAAGTCTGCTTGCAGGGTTGTGAAGGCAAAAGCACAGCGACCATCAGGCAGAACGCTGACACCGCCGCTTTTTCTCGTTATGGGGCGTATACGCTTTCGCCTTAATTAAAACAGAATTGGGCTACGATTTCGCTGAAGTACAGCGTCAACGCTATCCTAGAGGAGCAAAAAAAATCGGATCCTAAGCAGGGGTAAGAATCGATGTAACCCGAAGGGACTGGGTTTCCGCAGGAGCCCCCCTTCCCCCGAGCCGAGCCTTCGGGTGCGGTGCGAGGAAATAACTTCGCCACTCCTTCCGATCCCCACCGGCCACCACCGCCAGTAGCTAACCGGACGCCACTGGCGTGATAAGCGGAGGCTAGCCAGAGTCATCGGGTGTAAGATAAAACCAGCGGAGCCCAAGGTGGTGAAGTAGTAGCAGTAGCAGCAGTAGCAGCCCTTTCCGCGCCCGGCTGAAGAGCCACGAAAGCTTCGCTTTAAATATGCAGAGCACACCTTCGCTTTCGAAGCTTAAAATATGAATACGAGAAGTTCAGCTGCCGGGCATTGCTGAATTTAGGTGAGACTGCAACATTTTCAGTGTTTTGAAGAGTATATTCTGCGAGCGTCGTGCAGGGGCCGGCGCTTGGCCGCATGGTTCCATCCATCGTTTCGGAGACAGAGCTTGCAGTGGTAACCGCGCCGCTGGAGTGCCGCAAAGTAATTTTAAAATTAATGTAATTAGATGCTTTTTACTGGGTATAATCTGTCATTAGAACCCATTTCAGCCTAATTTCGTTTATGACATAGATCTTGCATTGTTTTTTCAGATTCCAGCATAAATTTTGGCTACTTTCTGTAGTTACGTGACGCGATGTTGGCGCTAGCGTCAGTCCTGGTGGGAGAGGCGTTTTAGTGTCATGGCTTCAGTTCCGGGCGCGGCTTGAGGCCGGGTCTGCCGGGCACCATGTGAGCAACGACGGGAGGAGAACGATCTCAGTGCGCATACGCGGCGCTTGTTGAAGTCACGTATCCTTTCTCTCTTCGCCGTAGTGAGCGTGCCGGTAAGACTCCCCCGTGCCGGTAAGCCGGTAATCCTCACAAACTGGGACGACTTCCGAAAGATCCGTGAGTCGAGCGATGAACCAAATAGCATTGAGAAAATAACAGGCATAGATCAATTGGTCGAACAGCTGTGTTGAAAGATGTAAAGCCGCCACAAAAAACCTGGATCTGGAAATACCATCCGAAGCTCGTGACCCACAACTTAACCATCTGTGGGAAGCCTACAAAAGCATACAAATAAGATGGCGAAAAAACAAAAGCAACCGAAAACTCAGACTTAGACTATCTAAACTTGATAAAGACGTACAAAGGCATTCAACGCGCTTATCTCTAGATCAATGGGACCAAATCTGCGATCAAATGAAAGGAATCATTAGTATGAGGAAAACATGGCAGCTCCTCAGACACCTGTTCTACCTAGACCAGAGCGAAAATGACCAAAGACACAGACTGACTAAAATAATCCAAGGTTTCCCAGGCTCTGACGGAGACTTGATAGAACACATCAGAAAAACCTACCTCTCCTTTGGAACTCCAAAATCCCTCCCCCAGTATGGCGGGCAATCAAATCCGGTAATGGACAGGGAAATAACGGAGGCAGAGGTGCGTGCGGCAATACTTAAACTTCACTCAGGGTCGGCCCATGGCCCAGACCAAATAACCTAGAAGATGTTGAAGAATCTAAATGACGAGTCTATTACTAACACCATGAAGGTTTTTAATCAGTATTGGAAAGAAGGCGTCATCCCTGAGACATGGAAACACGCAAAAGTTGTATTTATTCCGAAACCGGGCAAACCCTTAACTCTCGAACACCTAAGTCCAATCTATTTAACCTCATGCTTGGGAAAGCTAATGGAACATATCATTCTAGCAAGAATGACACAGCACATACAAGATATACAGCAGCTCCCACACACAATGATATGCTTCACGCCCGGACTGTCTACGGAAGATATTCTGCTTATCTCATGACATTATAACTCTTTCAAATAGCCTAGACATGGCGGCAATCCTGGCACTAGATTTTGCCAAGGCTTTTCCAATGTTACCCACGCTGCCATCATGGAAGGGCTAGAATCAACTAACCGAGGAACCTGCACATACAACTACACCAGAAACTTCCTTACAAACAGAACTGCAATACTTGACATTGGAATCGTCACCTCGAACACTATTTTCCTTCCAGACAAGGGCACACCGCAAGGTGCAGTGCTCTCCCGGGTCCTTTTTAACCTGGAAATAGAACATTCCCAAAAAGATAAGCCTTATCCCTGACCTGAAATTTAGTCTGTATGCAGATGATATCACTCTGTGGATGAGAGGCGGTAGCGACGCATACATAGAGGAGACTGTGCAGAAGGCCTCACTGGTTGAAATAGAAGAAGCAAAGAAGGCAGGATTGTCATGTTCAAATAAATCTGAACTCCTTCTAAGCCACCCTAAACGAAGTAAACAGCGACTCCCCGACATTAGAATACACATTAACAACAATCGGATTCCAGAGCTCTCATCAATAAAAATCCTTGGCCCCCATATCCAGAACAACAGGGTAAACACTAAATTCCTCCAGGCAATCGAGAGACATATCAACCAAACAATCGGTCTGATTCGCCAAGTTTCAAACAGACGCAAAGGTTTCAAAGAAGATGAGAGGATTAGGCTGGTACAAGCGTTTGTCATCAGCATAATAAGTTATTATTTACCATATCTAAATCCAAGCACTGCAGAACTGAAGAAAATGAATCAGTTAAAAAAAAAAATATACAAATCCGCACCGCACCTGCACCTGTGCACTTCCACAGCCAGACTCGAGGAAGTGGGAATGTACAATGAAGCCGAAGAACCCTTTGAAGCGCACTTCTTAAATCAATACGGCCGATTATCCAAAACCCCTACAGGAGTACACATCCTGCATAACTTAGGTATCAAACATCCTGCTAAACAAACTGCCGCACTCCCGATACCGCATGACACGCACGCAAACCTGATCATTAGGCCAATACCAAGAAAGATGCATCCCGTACACCACGTAGAGCGAAGGGAAAAAAGAGCTCGAGCTCTTCAGACCAAATTTGGAAGGAAGCCCAACGTCGTGTATGTTGATGCAACTGAGTATAGACACCACGAGGCCTTCGCGATCGCCACAGTAAAAGCCCGGAGGGTCCCCTTTAGATACTGCAACTGTCAAGACCCTCAGTCGTGAGACAGCGGAAGAGGCGCCAATGGTCATAGCACTTTCATTGCAACCCACCCCAACCACAGTAATCTCAGATTCTAAAAGTGCAATGCAAAATTTTGCTGCCGGCTTAATATCCGAAGCAGCACTCAATATTTCGAACCGAAATCAACCCCTTCTCCCCCGTTGAACTTGTCTGGACACCGGTGCACTTTGGCTTCGACAGAAACGAGGCAGCTCACGAAATGGCCCGAGGCCTCACCATCCGGGCTGGAGCTTGCCTGTATCCAAACCACCGAGCCAGATCTTCAAGGGACAGACTGAGTCTTACAATGGCATCACGCAACATTACCACCTCTGCCGACGGGTCTACCCTCCGGCGGAAAAAAACCAAACTAACGAGAAAGCCCACGTCTGGCGCCTCCTACAGACAAACACGTTCCCGAACCCCGCAAGCTTCACACATATTCACCCGTCAATATACCCCACACCTGATTGCCCCCTATGCGGCGCCCCAGCCAATCTACCTCACATAATGTTGGCCTGCCTTCAAAATAGGTTTCCCCTAATCACATCCGAGGAGCAGTGGGAGGAGGCACTGCGTAGCCCAGACCCATGCGTGCAAACCACCCTGGTCACCCGAGCTACCGAGGTCGCCGCTGGGCTCATGCCTGTGGCCACGAGTATCCTCTGACCTAAGGAGATACTCAATAAAATGTTTTCTCTCTCTCTATCTCTCTCCAGGCTTTTGTTCTCGCTGTGCCTCATTCCAGCTTCAGGTGGGCGATCATTTCTGGCTGCCGCGTCATGGCTTCCGGTTGCCGGTGATGTCTTTTCACTGTCCCTTTGTGAGCACAGCTGATAACCACGACCGCTGCGGATGGCTAGCGCCCACAGAAAACGACTGAACGAGCTTAGCAACACTAGTGCGTTAAAAACATGTGCTTGGGTTGCAAAGGCCGCGTGGGTTACAGGCCATGCTATATATCTCTTTTTGCTTGCGTTTCGCGCACATCCACATCAGATTACCCATTTCCGACCAGTAATATTCCGACATTCATTTATCAATATTAATATCTATTCAGGGTCTATTAATTCTTGATTGTAATTTATTGTTTTTTTTTTACTGTATATGCAAAGGAAGTTCACGAACGGTCATGTGCTATTCATAGTAGCCGTACCGCACTGCCTATTCTGTGGTCCAGAACACAGGGTTATGTTCTGTTCCGGGCTACTGCTAGAAGGGTTTGGCTCGTCGGCTGCCGTGGCGCAGCGGTAGTGTACTGGGCCGTGGCGATAACGCTCTGGGTTCGGGTCACAGCAGTTCTGTAGCTCTTTTTTTCAAGTAACTTTTTGCTGTAACCTGCTCTATTAATTCAATTCTACGCTATACTTATGTAAATAAGTGGGAATTGGTATCTTTTAGGTTGTTTTAAACGAATACGGATCAACTATACCGGGGTACGCTCCACAGAAAAATACCTGAACATCATCCTGCGGTCTTGCCCGCAGAAAAATGCTTCCCATTACCCTGCGTTGATGATCATCATCATCCACGGGTCCGCAGAATAGGCACTGACTTTCCGTATTTCCATATGCGTTGCCCAAGAACTAGAAATAGAGCATATCGGTAACACGAACCACGACTTGTTGTTCTCCGTAAGCGGAATAAATAAATGCTGGTGAGGACACTCGGCTAGATAAGAGGATTGCTGTAAAAGGAAGCAGAAAATGATAGGGACCACTGGTGATAAAAAGAAACGCATAAATTGCACCTTCAAGAATTAAAAAAAATAAATCGGTGTTAGAAGCAAATATCGATAAGAAATTTCCACAGTTCACCATGTGTGCCAAGGAAACAATAAGTGCTAGCGGAAAAGGCAGAGGACTTGTATATGTAGCTGAATCATTTATCAAATACAACTTAACCCAAACTTTGCTCTCTCGACACCTCGTTCTGCGCTTTGACATTTTTTCACCTTCTCGTATACTCAAGTTTTACTATCAAGTGGAAACAGTAGCAGCTACCGGGCCGGTTCCACGAAAACTTTAAACTCGTTTTTCCCGACTGCAGCGTAATGCGTGCTTGGCGTTTTGCGCAGGTCGACAGCGGCTTTGGGCGCCTACTCACAGAAGATATATATGCCGGGCAACGTTTGGAAACACCGCAAAAGCTGGGAGTTTGTTTTCACCGCGCGACGTGTTGCAAAAACCATCCCCGCCGGAAGAGCAGTACAAAGACGCGACACAAATTCGTGGGAAAGGTGCGGTCACGGTAACGCGATATCCCAGTTTCATAATTTTAGCACGGGATGCGTAGTGTAGACGCAAAAAAAGTAACGAAATCTCTCTGAGGACATGGGGGTTCAGAAAAAAAGATCAATAAATCGTAACCAGGCAGAAGAAACTGTAGGTAGCAGATGTAGCTGTGTATGTGCGTGTGGAGGGGGAAGGGGCATACGAACCTAACAAAACTGATTATTCATCGACTGCGCAGTCGCGGACTGGCCTTTCTCAAGACAGAAAGGTTCCCAAACAGCAATGTCTTGACAGAGGTCGTCCTCCATCCAGTATGGCATCGGACTCATATTGGAAGGTCGTGGGTTCGAGTCGCATCCGTGGGATCATGCTTTCATTCACTTGCCTTTTCCTTTCAAACATTTCGACAAGTATATCTGTTGCGTGTGCGTGCGTGCGTGCGTCCGTGAGCGTGTGTGTGTGTGTGTGTGTGTGTGTGTGTGTGTGTGTGTGTGTGTGTGTGTGTGTGTGTGTGTGCGAGTGTGCGTGTGCGTGCGTGTGCGCGTATGTGTGCGTGTGCGCGTGTGTGTGTGTGATCATGTGTGTGCGTGCGTGTGTGTGTGCGTGTGCCTGTGTGTGCGTTCGTGCGTATGTGCGTGTGCGTGTGTATTTGTGCGTGTGCGTGCGCGCAGGAGTGCGTGTGCGTGTGTGTGTGTGTGTGTTTCATCATAAAGGTAAATGAATTATCTTTCCTTCCTGAATACGTTTTTCTTCCGTCAGGGTGAATTCGGTTTATTCCCAAAATACTGCGTTTTAAGAGCCAGGTTAAAAAAGTGGGGTTTAAATACTCAAGTTTTACATGCATGGGCGTGCTTTAGCTGAACAAGGCCCGTAGCAATTTAGTCACTTTCCGCCGAAACCATTTCTCATGGCAACACTAAACAATACACTTGCTATTCTGTGATGAAGCTGCCTTAAAAACTGTGACGCCGATGTTGGTCTTTTTTCGTCTTTGGGGGAACCTCATTTGCGGCATTTTGCCTCTGTTAGCAACTCTGGAAAAGGAGGAGAAATAACTGCTCGTTTCTTCAAAATGGCTTAAATTTGTGCCGTACCGCACAGCTGTTCACTAAACGATGTCAGTTGGCGTCGTTAATATTTCTGTTTAGCTCACTAGGAAGGTGCGGGAGCTCATTCAAGTTATGTTAACGCACAAACTCTGTATCATGCGCTTGAGCGCGCAAATATCGCGAATTCGTTCCGCAAAAAAGTGTCCGGTGTTTTATTTTTCTAGCAAGAAAGTAAACCACAACCCTACTCAAATGCAGCAAAACATTCCAACGTTTCTCGTTTGTAATGGCCTTAAGGCTTCACGTTTGCGCATTACGGTTTTCTAAATCGGAAGTGCACAAAGAATTCCACGACATTTTTTTAGAAACGCAGGGGATCAGATTTGTGCGTTAGGGTTAACTTCTGTCTATTCCCGTTCGTTCCGACATAACTGTAACATTCTCTGCAGGCGGCTGTCGCTCGCGGCCGGTATAATGCGGCACGCGTCATTACTCCGGACACGGGGCTAACGTGGTAGGTAGCTGCTCGTGGGTGTTGCACAATTATAATATATATATATATATATATATATATATATATATATATATATATATATATATATATATATATATATATATATATATATATATATATATATATATATATATATATATATATATATAAATATATATATATATATATATATATATATATATATATATATATATATATATATATATATATATATATATATTTATATATATATATATATATATATATATATATATATATATATATATATATATATATATATATATATATATATATATAACACAGAAATAAGGGTTGGCAGTCGAGAAAACCTCGCACCAGACCGGTATTCTGGAGGTCGTGGGTTCGGATCCCACCTGGCGGGCATTTTTTCTTCACTTTCTTTCTTTCTTTCCAAATTCTTAATCTGTTTCAATGATCTACCACATCCTCCCCTTTGCTTTCCGAGGTTTTCTCGACTGCCAACCCTTATTTCTGTGTTATTTTCAACGAGCCCCTTATTTCCTATTCTGATTCGCTACATATATATATATATATATATATATATATATATATATATATATATATATATATATATATCAAAGTTGCAGTCCTTATTGCCAGTGCTGTTTGGCGTTTTAACAGTGTTTTATAGTGCCGAATGAGGTATGATTGCCTTTTTTGCTTTTATGCAGGAATAAATAATTGAAAATTCAAGTCGAGAAAAAATGCGCCGTTTTTTCCGGAAGCGGGAATCGAACCCACAACCTCCGCATAACGCGTGCGGTGCTCTACCATTGAGCTAGTTCCGCGGCGACTCCTCTCTCGACTATACAGCGGGGTTTTGTATTTACGACTGCTCAGAGCCCGGTCAACTAGCGCCGCCCCTCGACCACCGCGGGAAGACGTAGAACGTCTTTTCCCAGCGGCCGCACGTAAGACGTGGTGGGAAGTCGGGGATAGCCAAAGGCATTTCAGACTGCTGAAGCCAGAACCCTCGTAATGCATTTTGTAGAACAGAGACGTACGGGACGAGGGATTCCGTAAGGACACATATCAAAGTTGCAGTCCTTATTGCCAGTGCTGTTTGGCGTTTTAAGTGTTTTATAGACAGTGTTTTTTATAAAACACGCATCTTTGGCAGGGGTCAACAGCCAACGGATCTCCCGCCGATCAGCTTTTAAGGGTCACACTTTTCAAATATTTACACTCTACAGGGGCGCTATTCTAGAAGGCCTGTGTTCTGCCTACTCCCTTTTTTCCAGCTGCGTGGGTTATGAAAGTAGTGATAGTGGCCCCTCCGGTACCCTTTGAGCGAAACCGGCGCAGTCGCGTGCAGGGCACGTCTGGCATACTCAGCGCGCCGTACTGCGGTTGCTTACGTTGAAGGCTTTGAAAGAAATGCAAGGGGGCAAAGCACACGGTGAGGATCAGATAACAGCAGACCTCTCGAAGGATGGCGGGCAAATTGTACTAGAAAAACTGACCATCCTGTATACGCAGTGCCTAATGACCGCAAGTGCACCGGAATCTTGCAAGAACGCGATCATCATCCTAATCCACAAGAAAGGTGACATGTAGGACTTGACAAATTACAGGCAGATCAGCTTACTGTCGGTTGTCTACAATGTACTTAGCAAGGTAATCGCTAACACAATTTTTGCTACCTTAGACTTTAGTCAACCTAATGAACAAGCAGTGTTTCGTAAAGGCTATTCAACAATGGATCATATTCGCACGTTCAAACAGGTGATAGAGAAATGCGCGGAGAATACCCAACCCCTGTATATAGCTTTCGTAGACTATGAGAAAGCACATTCGACTCGGTCGACGCCTCAGCTGTCCATGAGGCATTGCGGAATCAGGGCGTAGACGAGAATTACGTAAGAGTACTAGAGGATATCTAAAATGGGTCCACAGCTACCATCGTCCTACCTAAGGAGAGCAGTAAAATACCTATAAGGAAGGGCGTCAGACAAGGAGACACAACCTATCCAATGCCTTTCACAACCTGTTTACAAGATGTATTCAGGAGAAGGAAGAAAAAAGGACGGAAAGGCCGGGAGGGTAACCAGGTGTAGAGCCCGGTTTGCTGCCCTGCACTGGGGGAATGGGGTTCAGGGGGTAAAAGAGATGGCGGGAGAAGAGGACGAGATGGGAGCGGGAAGGCGCGCACTCCATAGAGTGCGTATAGTGCCCTAAACGAGACTATAGTCCCATTTCCGGCACTATAGTCTTTCATGAAAGTTCGTTTCGTTCAGAAAACGCGAAAGGGCTTTCGTCGCCTTCTGCGAGGTCCATGGTAAAGGCAGATGACTTAGGATAGCTTTAAGTGCGAATGCACTTCATAAGCGACCCTGAATTCCGTTGACCGCCGTCCGTCCACATAGCAACAGCTGCGGGTGCGCGCGCTCCTCGTCTTCCTTAGCAACGGGGGGAGATGGGCGACATGGCACATACCCACGTGGGGGATTGGCCAGGAATCTCCTCGTCTTCCTTGGCAACGGGGGGAGATGGGAGCGCTCTGCCTGGCCGCTGACATGGCACATACCCACGTGGGGGATTGGCCAGGAATCGGGCGTGAGAAGGGCTAATGCACCCGCTTAAAGGAGTACTGACACGACATTTCAAAGCTGAGATCCGCTCTAGCAATCAAGTACAACGACAACACAAATAGGTGTCTGTGCATGGCACATACCCACGTGGGGGATTGGCCAGGAATCGGGCGTGAGAAGGGCTAATGCACCCGCTTAAAGGAGTACTGACACGAAATTTCAAAGCTGAGATCCGCTCTTGCAATCAAGTACAACGACAACACAAATAGGTGTCTGTGCATGGCACATACCCACGTGGGGGATTGGCCAGGAATCGGGCGTGAGAAGGGCTAATGCACCCGCTTAAAGGAGTACTGACACGAAATTTCATAGCTGAAATCCGCTCTAGCAATCAAGAACAACGACAACACAAATAGGTGTCTGTGAATAAATGCATCTTTCTTTCTTTGTAGTTGTGTGTGTGTGTGTGTGATCTCTCTTTCGCGAACATTACCGAACCGCGCAAATTCAACTCCTGCATTCGCGCTTTCACATTCTTCCCCTCGGGGAAATGCGGGAAAATTTTCTACTGTAAATGGACGATTGTCCAATCCGCTGAGTGCGGTGGTGGCAAGCACGCTACTCTCCGACGAGTATTCGGGGCAGCGACACATCACATGTTCTATAGTCTCTTCCGCCCCACAGGAGTCACAGTGGGCGCTGCTGGCCATTCCGATGAGGAAGGAGTAGGCTTTCGCGAAGGCCGCTCCCAACCACAGTCTACAGAGTAAAGTCGACTGGGGTCGAGACAACCCATACGGAATACGGCGCTGAAGAAGGGGATATTGAATATATCGACGGGGATTCGAAAAAATTCCCCGCATTTCCCCGAGGGGAAGAATGTGAAAGTGCGAATGCACGAGTTGAATTTGCGCGGTTCGGTAATGTTCGCGAAAGACAGATCACACACACACACACAACTACAAAGAAAGAAAGATGCATTTATTCACAGACACCTATTTGTGTTGTCGTTGTACTTGATTGCTAGAGCGGATCTCAGCTTTGAAATTTCGTGTCAGTACTCCTTTAAGCGGGTGCATTAGCCCTTCTCACGCCCGATTCCTGGCCAATCCCCCACGTGGGTATGTGCCATGTCAGCGGCCAGGCAGCGCGCGCCCATCTCCCCCCGTTGCCAAGGAAGACGAGGAGATTCCTGGCCAATCCCCCACGTGGGTATGTGATGCGGACATCGCCGGTGGACGCAGGTTCAGGGTCGCTTAAGAAGTGCATTGCACTTAAAAGTCCGGTGTGTTCCATTGGTGCATGGTAATCCTGCATGCGAAGGAGCGAAGCGTCCTGGCGGCATCGCTCCTTGAAAGCGGTAGCAGGATGGTGCGGTCGCTCTCATGGAACATTGGATTGGGATCAGGTGGGCGTAAGGGTTAATGAAGAATAACTGAGTACCCTCAGATTTGCTGATGACGTTGCCTTGCTATGTACCTCGGGGGCCGAATTGCAAAGCATGATTACCGCACTGGACAACCAGAGTAGAATCGTGGGTCTGAAAATTAATATGCAGAAAACTAAAGTAATGCTGAATAACCTCGCGGGAGCACAGCGGTTTGAGATAGGGGGCGAGGCAGTGTAAGTGGTAAGCAAATATATCTACTTAGGCCAAGTATTGACACCGGAGCCTAGCCATGAGACAGATATCATTAGAAAGACAAGAATGGGGTGGAGTGCATTCGGAAGGCATTCTCAGATAATTAAAGGCAGCCTGCCATTGTCCCTGAAGAAGAAAGTGTATGACAGCTGAATCTTACCGGTATACCTACGGAGCAGAAACTTGGAGGCTCACTAAGGGGGTTCAACTTGACGACTCAGCGAGCAATGGGACGGAAGATGGCAGGTGTAACGTTAAGGGACAAGAACAGAGCGGAGTGGGTCAGGGAACAAACGCGTGTGAAGGACATATTAGTAGAAATTAAGAAGACATGGGAGTGGGCAGGACATGTAATGTGAAGGCAAGATAACCGTTGGTCATTAAGGGTAACAGAGTGGATCCCTAGAGAAGGCAAGCGTGGCAGGGGGCGGCAAAAAGTTAGATGGGCAGATGAGATCAAGAAGTTTGCGGGAAATTCACACGCTTAATCTCTCAGGCCGTTTCTTGCTCGAACCGATTTGTTCAAATTTTCCTGCTCCCCGCGAACAGTCAACGATTGGAGCAACACTTCTGGAGCGGACCTGCTATAAATAGAGCTTCTTGAACCGAATGTTTAAAATGCATACCGGTTGTGCTTTATTCATCATAGCCGTTTTTCTGTGTATCGTTTTGCTGACCGTTTTGTTGCATTTCTTCACTGTTCTGACCGATTGTTGTTTCTCTTGTTTTGTCATTAATTGAGTTACTGATACTATCGATGCCTTGGCTCATCTTGTATATTTTGTAACAAAGTATGCACACAAGATGCTTGTGTCAGTTGTTTGTGTGTGATATATGTACCCCTCCTGCTCGGGCTTACGGTCTGCAGTATTTCTTAAATAAATAAATAAATAAATAAATAAATAAATAAATAAATATGTTTGTTGCAGTTAGCACAGGACCGGGATAATCGGAGATTCATGGGAGAGGTCTTTGCCCTGCAATGGGCATAGATAGGCTGATTATGTATATGGTGATGATGATGACGTTGATAAAGTGCGGCTTGTGATATTAACCGAAGGCAGCGCCGTCTGAAATCCGTCTGCAATACTCATTCCCTAGCATAAGCTACATAAACCCACTACTACTTTGAAATCCCCAGCCTGGCTGTTGGCCACCAGCGTCCCGGGGTGGTCTGTTTTGTAGCGAAAGCTACACTACGCTTCCTCGGGCTTCCTCGGGCTTCCTCGCGGTGACCAGTTTTGACTGAGTGCTAGAGGTCAAACCACACCCCCTTCCGCAAGCGCCCGGCACGGACCAGCCGCCCGATAACGGGGAGAGATAGGCGGCAAAGGAGAGATTGGCGAGGAGAGAAAGGAGACGTGCGCGGGACCCGTGCGCGGAACGTGGCGCAGGAAGGCGAGGAGGCCGCCGCCGCAGCGATAAGCGCACGCCACAAACGAAGGCCACGAGGCCACGTGCGGCGCAGAACCGTGTGAGCATTGGCGGGTGCGTTTTAGACGTTGAAATTGTGCAATTTGTCTTCGACTGTGTTTTCACGGAGTATGACGAAGGCTCCCGAGATAAAATCGTGTGGTCTTGGCCTCTCCTATCGGCTCGTGCAATAGCGAACCCCAGTACGGGCCGAACATCCCCGCGACTGTGTCCACAATGGCTCACGGTGGCCCGGGGACTTGGTTTTTGTTTGGTCATAAGTTCTTGTCGCTGCTAGCGGGCTTCAAATGACGACTTCGTGGCTACGACGCTGCGCCATCGGCAAAGTCGACGTCATGGGTGGGTGTGGCTTCGGTCGCTACGCCACGCCCACGAGTGGGCTGGGTGTGTTTGATTAACATTAGAACTCGGAGAAAGCCCGGGAATGGTTTTGCACGAACGAGTTGAACTCGTTACGCTTGTGGCGGCTGCTGCTTCGGCGTGGCTTATTGTTTATGGTCGCCGTAGCAGGCATGTTTATTCCCCGACAGATCTTTTAAACGGAGGAGGAACTTGAACTTCTTTTTATCTCTGCAAAAGTACCGATAAAGACACGCCCGAATTTTTCCCCCGTTTAAAAGGTCTGTCGGGATAGAAATATGCCTGCTACGGCGATCATGAATAAGAGTACTGTGCATCGGCTATTCAGTCATTTGGTGACCGACCCCGTTTGCGACGACTTCGAGGCGGCTTTCGCTCGATGACTGTCGAGGAGCAAGTGTTGTGTGCGCTGCGGTTTTACGCGATGGGCAGCTTCCACGAGAGCGTTGGTAACGACCGGACCATCGACCGTAACCAGTCGAGAGTCAGCCGGTGTGTGCGCATTATCATCCCTGGAAACGTGTTTCCCTTACCTCGCCTTTCTTTTAAGCGGTTCGGCGGAAGAGGCTTCCGCAGGGTCTACCGCCCGTCTATCCGTCAGCAGCCGGAGTGTGCGCTTCAACAATTTCTAACAAGGACGTTGCATGACCATGTGTTTCATTTATCGTCGGCGTGGCAGAGGCGTTGCGTATCACACATTTTTTGTGAAAACTTAAATGGCATGATAGCTCGTACGTATATACATATACAATCAACGGCGCCCATCTATTATCAGGGGCGATCTCTACACATTTCAATGGGCTTTCTTCAGTTTCACCGTCGTATGGCAGGAAACAGAGCATAGAAAGCGAGTAAACGGGTGAGTTAAGAATGAAGTAATCACGCGTGATGCCAGAGGGGGGGGGGGGGGGTAAGGGGAAGTGGGAGGGGAATGAAATTAGAGAGGGGGGGTAAGGGGATTGGACTAGATAAAAAAATACAGTGTGTAGAGCTTCGTCGAACAAGAACGGTGAACAGAAAATGAAATAAACAGACAAATCTGAAAAGTTGTTGTCGTTGTTGCTATTGCTTCGCCCACTTGGGGGATTTGCACGTTTAGGGGATTTGCCCGAGAAAGGGAGTTTTAAGATTCCAAGGGGCCCGGTTCGCAACATTCATCACGCCGTGAATTTGAAGCGTAAAAGTAGCAGAATAGCTTTTTGCCGCGTGAACCCTGAACGTGATGGCACGAGTGTAAGACAGGTGCACACCAGCCTCGCAAAGCCCCGATTCTAGGGAGGCTGTGGCGTGTGCCAGTCTGCCTACTGACGTAGTTCCTTGAGGATTGAAAGAGAATAAACTGACGCAAACACGGTATAGCAGAAAAGAAGCCAGTCGAAATAATTCGTGCCAAAAGGCAAATGAAAGCGAGGAAAAAGACGCAAGCACAGTGTATCAGTAGAAACATTGTTAATAAGTATCGCCAAGCTTTCGCCCTCAAAGCACGTCGTCGTCACCACAATAATAATAAAAATAATATTATTATTAATCATCATCATGATCATCATCATCATAATTATATACGCCCACTGCAGGGCCAAGGCCTGTCCCATGGATCTCCATTTATCCGACGCGTGTGAAGTCCGCGACACACCCGAGACCATACGCCATGTTCTATGCGAATGTCCACGTCTTTCATCGGCAAGAAGGCAACTCTCCTCAACTTTAAGGAAGCTCAATTCTCGGCAGCCGTTCTCTGAGGAGAAAATCCTGGGCCACTGGCCTTCACCGTCATCTACGCTCAAGGCCACAAAAGCGCTCCTGTGTTTCCTAAAAACAACTAACTTGCATAGAAGACTGCAGCGCAAGGGACTACTTTCTGTGAACTCAATGAACTCTACCGCCTGTAGCGTCGTGGCGCTGGCCACGCCTCTTTACGCTCTCTCTTTACCTTCCCCTTCTTTTACTGTTTTTCATCTTTTTTCCCTTTGTTCTCCTTCCCCACGTGTAGGATAGCAAACTAGGCCACAGCCTGGTTGACATTCCTGCCTTTCCTTTTCCTTCCTTCCTTCCGGTCATGTGCTAAGTGCGACCAATTTATCCCAGCAAACTTCTTGATCTCATCTGCCAATCTAAGTTTCTGCCACTCCCTGCCGCTTAAGCAGAATTAAGTGCCCCAAAGAAGTTTTGTATCGAAAGACTGATGAAGAGTTACGATAACGTATGCAATACCGAGCAGCAATTATTTTGGATGTTGCCTCTTTCTATCACCGGCTTTCCTTTTTCCCAGTCGGCCTTAGTTACGTGATTGCATTGGCTGCCACCGACGGCAGAAATGGGCGGAAACTACTTCTTAGGAAGAAAGATGTCTTGGAAAATGCGCATATGAACGTCCTAAATAAAAAATTACGCCCACCTCCCCTCGCGGGAACCCCCATGTGATGCGACGCTGAGGGGGGTTCAAGCGCAAGCGGAGAGCAACCATCGGCCGAAAGGCCGCCGGAGAGCGGCACACTGGTTATATGCGCAGCGCGACCGAAGGAGAGGAGACCGCGGAGAGAGAGAGAGTACTGCACATGCGCAGAACCGCGCGCAGCGCCGCCCACCGGCGGAGTGAGAGCGCGCTGGGCCGCACACCCGCAGATGTTGAGAGAGTGTGTTCGCTCTCACCTGGGCACGCGCCGGCGCTAGTGTGTCTGCCGCGGCTATGACGCAACACAATCCACTTTAATCCAATGCAATCCAAATCCAATCCAATCCAATCCAAGTCAAGTCAAGTCAAGCCAAGCCAAGCCAAGCCAAGCCAATCGAATCCAATCCAATGCCCCTCGCGAGAGAGTGTTCGCTATCGGAGAGGAGAGGGGGAGAGTGGAAAGGCTGCGGACAACAACGGACGCGTGCAGGAAGGACAGGGCCGCCGACAAGAGATGCTCTGAGCGTCGCATCTAAAAATGCCCCAGCACGGCGACACTCAAAGGTACCAAAGTTTCTACTGCAAGTTCCAGGCTGTCGGCGCGACGTGTGAAAGAAACATCCCCCTCACGAGGGGCAGGATCAAATGCAGAGCATTTCCGGGGGCGCACGACGTTAAGTAGTTTGCGTTACGTTAATGTTGTTGCACTTGTGGCAACTGCTGACGAGAGAGCGCGGCGATGAGTGCGTTCCAGCCTCGCCGACAGCCGCCTTTATCACGCCACGATCGCGCCACGTGCGCGCGATGCTGACGTCACGATCACGCCACAGATGTTGTTGATCCCGCGACGCGCGCGCCCCCACCTGTTGGGCGCGAACCGACCGCGGAGAGAGCGCGCGATGCGAGCGGAGAGTAGGCGAGGAGGAGCGGGGCTGACGAGAGAGCGCGGCGATGAGTGCGTTCCAGCCTCGCCGACACCGGCCTTTATCACGCCACGATCGCGCCGAGAGGGCGCACCTGCGAGCGATGCGGACTACTACGGACGCCTAGAACGGGTGACATCGTGAGTTAAAGAAATGCTCTGCATTTAAAATATATCAACTCTGTAGAAAATAACGGTGGGATGGGTGCACGGAGCAAGAATAAGATAGGAGGCGAAACTGGGTTTCCTAGCGCGGACAAATAATGTCACAAGCGCTCGTCATAGGTTAAGCCAGTGGCATCTGCCGGTGTAATGTTCATGCTTGTCAATATTGTTGAAGAACAACAAGACCTTACGCATATATACGACAACAATTAATACAGAAGTGATATTTGCAGCGTTCTTTTATAAAAAATCGTACATGTTTGATTTTGGCGAGATTAAATACTTCATCAACTGAAGAAAAAAATATCACTCCGCCGTCGCCTGCTGTCGCCCGCGCTATATAGAGCTTCAGGCGGCATTCGAAGAAATCAAGTGGCAACAGTTACGCAAGGTTCCACTAGATAGATTCCACGTTCTGCTTGGAACGCACGTGGACTAGGGAAACGCGGTTCTATAAACGTGGAAGTAGGGCGCCTCGATTCACGCGCGTCTTCCCCGTACGGCAGCGTTCGCATCGAGACACCCGGTTTGGAGCAGTGGAACGCGGAAAATTTAAAGGATTTAAGCAAACCTTTGGCGTCTTTACCTTGGGAGGAGCGCGACGCAAGAGGAACAACGTGAGAGGTTAGCGGGAAAGCGAAGGGAGGCATTTACTTGGCAAAAGTCGATAGACTATCGTCTTTTGACGACATTTGCAACTAAAGGAGCAGATACGCGGCCAATTTTTTTGCCAACATTTTCACACCTATAGAACCGTAGCGCCGTTGTGTGACCATTATGACTGGTGTTTAAAATCGATGTTCTGCACTTGCATTCCATTACCCTTGTGCTACTGTATTTTGAATTTTCCTCATTTCATGATGCGGCGTGGATTATTGCGTCGTGTCTATTTTACGCCCCCTTATACCTTCGGTTTTTCTCCATACGTGTCATGTTTGAATTTCGCACTGCGGAATACACAAAATACTCCCACGTACGCGTCAAGCATTATTTCGTTTTTTTTAGCGTGTGGATTATTCGCTGTTCACAGCTTGGCACTTTCAGGCCTTTTTCTATTTTTTTTTTCACCTAACATCATATGACTACGACGTTAGTGAATTTCCATTTGCGGTTTATTTCATGCTTGGTATTTTTTTCAACAACCACAACACCGACACACTCTGATGCCGTCGCTAATGAAAATTCAGGAAGTACGTGTGAATCGGATGTTCACCAAGTCGCCGTGATTGCTGCCGGCACGTGTGCGGTCCGAAGCCGATTTCAGACGCGGGCTGTCATCGGAGGCTTTCTAACTTGAACACTTGTAGCGACACCAACACCAGTTTCCCGGGAGCGGGAGCATTTTTATTTATTTATTTATTTATTTATTTATTTATTTATTTATTTATTTATTTATTTATTTATTTATTTATTTATTTTCAACATCGTGTAACATCTTTCACTTCCCGCGAGTGGTCCTGCGTAGTATGGAAACTTTGATCCGCTCGTTCTCCATTTATAGCTGCTAACCAGTAACCTATTTGTTTAAGCTATTTATTTATTTATTTATTTATTTATTTATTTATTTATTTATTTATTTTATTATTATTTATTAATTAATTAATTTATTTATTTATTTATTTATTTATTTATTTATTTATTTATTTATTTATTTATTTTTACAGCTACCCTCATGGCCAAAGCATTATAAAGGGGAGTGGGTTTTAAGATTCATAAACAAGTACATCTTACATTGCATATTAAGCAATCATACAAAACGGAGGAATTGCACGAGAACACATCACAAAATGTTCACAAATTCTGCGCACAAAGGGTCAATAACTACAAGGAGAAGCCAGCATTGCTTTTACGCAAAAGATAAAGCCAACACAAGAGGAAATTATTATTCATTCATGGTTATTGGAGTGGTTTTGATTACTAATAACTGATCGGAAAGCAACATGTGACCCCTAATGATATCCTGTCCTTCCTCTTTGCTCCCTACCGTACGTCACACACTCCCGCAAATGTCACGGCAGCGCACGTTAAACGCTGCCGTCGCTGTAGATGCCGTAGCCGTTGTCGGACAGGGCACTGCGTAGGTTCAGAGCGCGAGCGCTCTCAACTCTAAAACACAACAAAGCCGCCGAAGGCGGCCTCCGACCGACACACCAGCCTTCCATATCGGCTCGACCAATCGCGAGCCGAGGATGACCGTGACGTCACAGAGGGATCAATACGCAAGCTCTGAGGCTATATAACGGGACAACGATTCCGGTGCCGGGACGGTCGGACTTTCTCCTGCCACAAACTTCGAACCGACGGGCTGCACTTGAACGAACAGAGAAACGCGCGCTTCTGTTGCACCGTCTTAGTTCTGCCGCGCTAAGCACTGGGCGACGAGCGACGTACGATCACTGCAGAACTTAAAACGACAGGAAGGCGACGCGGAGACGACACTGCTGTCTTCTTCCGCGTGACTTCCGGGCTTCCGCTAAAGAAGGTCGAGCGAAAAAAGTTTGTGAGGAACTGCCAAGACACCTGAGCAGTTGGTTCGCACAGCGAGAGACTGTTCTCTGAGAGCCGGAAGACCGTTGTGGGCCGCGTCATCATGCGCCACTCCTGCGCATTCGTCGTCGTTTTCAGCGTGGCACTGACGCTCTTGGTGAGTGAAGCCTTTGAATTGGTTGTTGGCTCTACGGACAACAACAATGTGGACATTTTCTTGAAAAATTACTTTCTTGTGTTTTTTTGCTGTCGGTCTATCTGTAGGGTGCTATCCACCCAAAATTATCCTTACCCGCGCTCGGCGATTCCAGACAAAGGGTTCTTGCTCCAGGAGCTTGCCGGAATAATTTTGAAACGAAGTATTCAGCGTACATCTTCCCTTTGCCTTCAGTGTCATCAATAACTTCTTTCTAGGTGATCGCTAAAGGTAGCCAACTGCAGAATTAGTTGCGTATCTGAATTTTTGCAATTTTTTAGCACCTTAGTAAAGCAGTTTCATGCTGGGCAAACTATTACCTTCAGCAATCACCGTGGGGATGAATTCTTCGGAAACTCCTGAAATCATTTTGATTTATTAGAGAGAATCATCACCTGAAAAAGAAATTAAAATTCCTCCGGATTTTAGTTTAATATGGTGATCTGTCCGAAATGAGTACTGCAGAAAACAAGCATAAGGTCTTTCACGTCGAGAAATTAGAGATGACCAAGTTCGACCAAGACGTTATAGACGGACAATTTTTCTCGTTTCTCTCACAAGTGTCAACTTGCTCTCGCTCTGGATTTGGAGATTTATTATTAGACGCATGAATGAACACCTTCTGACCAATCTACAATGAGGCAAACCTGAGTGAGCGTTTTAGTGCCGTGAGCGCTTCGTGCTGCCCTTCAACAAATGAAAAAAAAAAAAAAGACAAATAACGGCCTTCCAAATTTAGGTTTCAGTTATCTCAGGAAAGATAAAAGCAGCGTTCATCCAAATTTTTATACTGAGTGCCCAGGAGAAGCACTAGAGACTGCTGGTTCTCTCGGATGCCTTTAATCGTGAGGTACCATTTCAAATCCAGGAAGCTCTGTTATCTATTTCATGGCTTGAAAGTCTTCCCTTTTATTTTTTTGAAATCTACAATGGAAGTAAGGGTTCCAACTAGCGCGTAGGAGGCATTTATGTCTGCCCGGGTCTTCTTTAAAGTTGTCGTGGGCTATGTTAAGCTATACGCTTCAATGTGAAGCCGGGGAGTCGCAATCAAGCTTTCAGTGATAGACTAAAGCCAATTATATTCCTAACATGGCCTAGTAACAATGCATTACCGTTATCAAGGCTTACGAAAAAATACGGTTTCGTCGCGAATAAACTTTCACTAGTCATACATTCCTAATTTTTTCTAGTAATAATTCATTTCCACTATCAAGGCTTACTATATAAACCCAGTTCTCGCGCTTAATGTTAGCTCGAAAAAAGACGACGTTTGGGCAGCTGTAGTTTAGTTTACTTAGCGAAGTTTAGTTTAGTCAGGAGCTTGCGCTCCGCGCGCGGTATGTCTCACCTCAGAAAACAAAGCCGCCGAAGTACGTAACCATTAGGTATACGGCGCGGTTGCAACACCGACAGGTTCTTCAACAAATATACACCCCAGCACCAAAGCGCCCTTCGAATCCCACGCATAAGTGCTCGCAGATATAGCTTTGTTTGAGTTATTTCGGGCTAAACGTATACGCGGGGAAAATGGGGCTTCGATCAAAAGAGAAAGCGACGATTGTTCGGGAATATTCCAACAGGCCCTCGCAGCAAAGGTCGAGTAAAAAAACGCCGGTAAGCATCGCTCCTTTCCCGGCCTCGGCTTCAGTTTCAGAGTAAAAATCCGCACGATTGCTTTGAACGCGTTCGCGCGGTTATGGAAATCCCAGAAGCACAGTTTTTTGGGACTTAAATCGAAGCATGCTTATGTTTAAGCCGCCTAAGACATTCGGGAACTCCCATGGAACGCAATACACGGTGACACCGGTGCATGTGCAACATCATCATGCCTAATTTTATTTTTTATTTCTGTGACATTTGTAGAGAACAGGAGTGAGTCCTTTTTTTCCAGCGGAGTATTGATATACAAACCTTTTTTTTTTTTCGTCCTTTAATTACCTTAACTGAACGAGAGTGCTTAGCTCAAAAGCAAGTGGTAAGGTGTGTTCCCTGCAGCTTTTTTATTGTCATTTTGTTCACCTAGGAAAAGCGCTTTTGCAAGTTCCAATGCTGTCTAGGTATACTCATAGTATCAAGAAAACAAAAAAACGATAAATATTTAGCGGTATTTTTCTGGATTGTTTAATTTGCGTAGCTAGCAGTTAATTTACTGCAGAGTGGTCTGAATAGGAACTTAACAATACAGCGCTTAATGTTAGCTCAAAAAAAGACGACGTTTGGGCAGCTGTAGTTTAGTTTACTTAGCGAAGTTTAGTTTAGTCAGGAGCTTGCGCTCCGCGCGCGGTATGTCTCACCTCAGAAAACAAAGCCGCCGAAGTACGTAACCATTAGGTATACGGCGCGGTTGCAACACCGACAGGTTCTTCAACAAATATACACACCAGCACCAAAGCGCCCTTCGAATCCCACGCATAAGTGCTCGCAGATATAGCTTTGTTTGAGTTATTTCGGGCTAAACGTAGCTTGCTTAGCTACGTAGCAAGTGGTAGCAAACGGCCTCGGCTGAACGTCGCAACACGGCGGAGAGTCTCATTACGGCGAAAAAGTGCGTTACGGCTGAACGCCGCAATAAGACGGAAGGGGGACAGTTTCAGCCGTTCGGCCGTTCAGATGATCTGCAGCTAGTTTCGTTCAGCATTTCTGTTGCACTGTATTGTTAAGATGAATCACCAACTCGCCCAATACTACATTCTGCAGAATAGGAAAGACATAGTGCCCCCAGAGTAATAGTAGCAATTACAAAGGGCGCACAAGGGAAACGTAACAGCCAGTGTCTCATTTCCTCCATCGAAAATCGCAACATCCGTACCCGATGTGAAGGCGGTTCGGATTCCTTGACTTTTCTGAGTGAGAGGCGATGTCATTGAAGCAATGGGAATGGGTTTGAAAAGATCGAAGCGTTATTTCTAATCAGTAGTGGCGTGTTGCCAAGGTGATCATAGTTTTCTGAAAACAGCGATGGTATAAGACACGTTTAGAATGCGGGTGGAATGACGGGAGGGGCCCAGCGCATGTTGTTTTCTATTCCCACCAACCCTCAATTACACATCAATCATTTGACGCCCTCACACAGCTAACATCAATAAATTGCATTAAATAAATTTAGGTTAAGGCTTCTCCTGCGAAAATATACCTGCATTGAAGCAATCTCTCTCAACCCGCTAAGAAAATTATCTCGTTCTTTTTTTTTTTTAATTTGTGCTCGCCTTGCTAACATGATTGGTCTTTTGCACCTGCTTCCATTCTTACGGTTCCATTATGCGTCCACCCGCAAGGACCATAAATGCAAAGAGTTTTCCACATCTTCAAAAATGTAAAATAATAAACTTATCCTTATGATTTGTACTTAGACGAGTATAACGCGCTACATCCCAGCGTAGCACAGTATATATACTTCCCTTGAGTGAAGGGGAGGGACGCTAAGCACTTCGTGCAGTTCTCTAGGAAATGGCAACGGAGTCGTAAAGTCTGTAATGAGAATATTCAACACAAAGGTTGACAGCCTATACAGCAGCAATAGAAACCGGGGTCGGGGATGTTGATTCCATTCTTTACCGACTGGGCCGCAGGTAATTATGTATTTTTAAGACGTACGGAAGAAGGCAGCAGTAGCTGATACGAAGCTGAGAGGGAGATCATCTTTGACTCTAACCCGCAGTGGAGTTTGGATGGCGTTTGTTTCACCTACGTGCGCCGTCTTTACGCCATATCGAACCACGCGGACACCTTCTAGGGGCGAGAAAACACTGAATATCGCTTTACAACCTGTGTTTCACTTTAAATAATTGGGTGGTTCCGCCTTTTTGCCTTATTGTGAATATATTTTTAACCCCACCAATTAAGAGCAACCAAAACCGCATTGTTTATTCATGTGCAATGCTGCAGAAGAGTGAGGCTTTTCTTGTAGTTAGGAGTTGTCGCACAGCGGCAGCGAAAGAAGGCGCTGTTGCTAAAATAGAATATGCTGGTATACGAATATGCAGAATACGCTCGTAAATACAGTTCAGCAACTTTTATGCGTGGTTCCAGCTAGTTACAAATTCGGAGAGGCGAAGTCTCGTCTTAGTGCGTCTACAAGCGTGACGAAAACATCGTTAAAGTAAAGAGCACGACTTGCATGAGTAAACGCAACTAAAATAGTTAACGCGTAAGGAAAAATTGCTAAAATTATCCTTTGCACTTTGAAAGCGCGCCACGCTGCGCTGACGCGTACGAGTTGTGTTCTTCACTCGACCTTATTTTCACGATGTTCGGGAACGCTTTCCAGCGCAAATTTGCCTTTTAGAGACACGAAAAAAGGAAATAAGGAGAATGGACTTGATTGAGGACGTGCTACCGTTTACAACCTTTCATCTAAATTGAACAATAAATGCGTAATGCCTAAACTCTAGCGATAAAAACGCATCTCGCAAGTTCTCTTAACATTGTTCGCACGTTTCCCAATATATGGAGTTCTCGTGTCCACATGTAACATGCCTTACATTGCGACGCAGTATCTAGTGAGGTGGATATTGTAGTCTGCTGACGGCATGCTTAGAAGATGTATTGCTAGAAGGCGAGAGCCCCGAATTGCTTCTAATAATCACGCTAAGAAGGAAGGCGGCTATTCTTGCTTATGTGTTAAGTGTTGCTCATGCTGAACCCGACGAAAATTTGCTCCGATGACCGACCAGGCAGGGTCAATAATTTGGGAGGAAGACGAACCACCAAATACGAGTCCCGCAACCTTGCTCTTACATAAAAGGGAAGTAAAGGGACGAACTGAATGGATGAATATTGATTGATCGATTGATTGATTGATTGATTGATTGATTGATTGATTGATTGATTGATTGATTGATTGATTGATTGATTGATTGATTGATTGATTGATTGATTGATTGATTGATTGATTGATTGATTGATTGATTGATTGATTGTAGGGTTTAACGCGCCGACGCAACGCAGGCGATGAGGCGCGCCGTAGTGGAGGGCTTTAGATTAATTTTAACCACCTGGGGATCTTTAACGTGCGGCGAAATCTCGTACACACGGGCGTTTTTGCTTTTCACCTCCATCAGAAAAGCAGCCGCCGCGGTCGGGAATCGAACTTGCGTCCTTGAATGGATGAATATGTGACTCAGACAATAACTGCAGAAGTTCAGACTGGAAAACCGGTGGTGCACTTGCGTCTTTGTTTCGAAATCCCTCTGTAACGCCATCAAATTTCGCTCTATCAACCCCTCGCCCTTTTGCCGTCACGTCGGGACTTCTTTCCGCCTCCCTTTGAGCGACAGAATGAATGAATGAATTTATTGTCAAGAAAAAGGAAAGGAAAGACCACCAGCAGGCGTAAATTGTCACACCTAGGGGTGGACACCGGAACGCCTGCTGGTGTGGGGGTTGGGGCAGAGGATGACAGATTCATAGAGAGGAGAGACAGATGATAGAGGTGACATGTTTACAGAACACAAGAGAGAGAGGGGCATATTTACAAGTTAACACTCACTCCCACACCCACACAAAGTCTGGAGCAAGAGAAAAAAAAAAAAAAAAGAGAAAGGAAAGTTCGCAGCGACAGGCACAATTTCCTCGTTTAAAAACTTCTGCCTTGATTTTGGGAGAAAAGCAATTGTACGATTTTAATTGGACCTGGGCAGCAAGACGTCGGGTCAAATTATAATTAATTACTCTCGGCTCCGTCGTTACGATTTCTTCCGTCGGAACGAACCTGAGACGTCTAGATTAATTTCAAACACCTGCCAGCAGGGCGGTTTGGGTAGCTCGCAAGCTGCGCGTCAAAACTTCCGCTTTCGTTCAGAGACATACAGTCGTGTGCGCTCGTGCGGCCGCAGTTTTCGCCCTTCACTGCATCACTTTAGAGCGCTTGTAATGACATTTGTCTGGGGTGCAGCTTTATTCGGTAAAATAGCTGTGGCCGTTTCCTTATTCTCGAAATGAAATTTCCCTTGCTAAGCAGCTTTAAGGATACACACACACACACACACACACACACACACACACACACACACACACACACACACACATATATATATATATATATATATATATATATATATATATATATATATATATATATATATATATATATATATATATATATATATATATATATATATATATATATATATATATATATATATATATATATATATATATATATGTATGTATATAGCGAATCAGAATAGGAAAATGAGGGGCTCGTTGAATTAAGACAGAAATAGGGGTTGCAGTAAAGAAATACCGCCAAGCTAAGGGGAGAATGTAGTAGGTCATTGAAACAGATGACGAATTTGGAAAGACAGAAAGACAACGGAGAAAAAATGCGCCCGGTGGTTGTCTAGTCTGGCGCCCGATACATTTTTTTTTGTTGTTGTTGTTGTTGCCATTCAGTCAGCACCACTCTCCGGCCTTTGCGTATGTTGTTGAAACTGCTTAGCGAAGTCAAAAATGAAAGCAGTCGCCGTCCGAGGAGATACGGCGAAAGGGCACTTCGTATGTTCGATGTACATCCATCCGTGAATGCAACATAGACGGATAAGGTGCTTCGCCAACGATGCGGAAAACTCGGTGAGCGAAGCCCGTTCGTCCCTCGTCAGTTCGAGGCGCTTAAACGAGGAAACGAGGCAGCTTGGGCGCTCGGGACGTGAAAGCCTCCTCGGATTTTTGTTGGCTCCGCTAACCAGTCCCGGGGTGGGGGTGGGTAGGCGCCGGTTCCCCAAATCTGCGCCGCATCGTGAAGGAAAATAACGACTACCGTGATTCTGCATCAGTTGAAAGCATCCGTCGCGCTGTTGTCAAGTTGTTAAAAGCGGCTTAGACATTTTTCCCTCGGGCTAGCTAAGCAGCTGGGCACAGTGCATGTGAAGTAATAACGTATAAAAGGCCTACCACGGCGGGTTTGATCCTTAAATATAATTTCCTGCGATAATATATAGCTGCAAGCCGTTTTAAAGGCTAACGTCGAGGGCCCGATTTAACAACGGGATTTTTGTACACATTCAGGGCTCCAACTTGTGTCCATTCGAATCGTTACGGGACGCGGGAAGACCTCTAGGTTAGGATTTAAGGTTGCGAAATTGGGAACGTCGGTGGATTGTGTCCGAGCATTTAACTTCATTGAGCGGAAATGAGCTAACGCCTATAAGCGGAGTCTCGCGTTTTGTAAACGAATACCGGCGTCTATTCTTCCAATATTCTGTATTCCCAGGCAAAGAACATTAGAAGATGTTAGTGGAAAACAAGGAAGAGAGATCGAGAACGAAAGGGAGATAGGGTGATAGAAAATAAAATGCAGAGAAAAAGAGAGACAGAAGTTTATTGCTGTTACGACCCCACTATTAGGAGGTTGGAAGAGCTCGGTTCTACGGTTTCTCACTCGCGGGCGGAAGCGCAGTGCTGGGGATTTTTTTTTTTGTTGTTGTTTTGTTTCTTTCTTTTGAGTTCTTTTTACTCGCGGAGGCTTTTCCCCCGTCTCCGTCAGGCCATAAATGTGGGCCTGAATCTCCCGTTTCGTTTAATCCGCAACCATGGAGCGCCGATTTAGCCGGTCGTTGTTTACCCTTATAGCGTGAAACACGCGAACGGGCACGAGCTTTATAGCGAGGGAACGCTGAGGGACCCGAAGAGAGAATAGACCTCCGTTACGCTTTTCACACAATGGCTCGGAAACGGCGCGGCCTTATCAGCATCGGAGCTGAAGAAAAATGACTCTTTTCAATAAACTTAGTGCGCTTTCCCCGCCTGACTAATTCTATAGCGGATCTATTCGTTTTTTTTTTTATTAGCCGTGAACTTGCGTACTGACTTTTTTGTTTCTGGTTGAACTAAGGGCGTCATAATTTCCGGGGTCATAATAGCATGAAGTTGTGCTTCGAAAAGAACGCAACCTTAAGTCGTATCCCGCTTCACCAGGCCGTGTACGCGGTGTCCTTGTCAAGTGCGCCCTTCCCTTTTCCGGGCTGGCGCGGAACAGAAACACCAGCGCGTGTTCGTGCATGCGTGCACGAGATTTGTGCGCGCGGGATTTGTGTACTCGTTAAAAAAAGCTGCGTGCGAACCCTATAATCCGGAGCCTCCCTTCCATGACACACCTGAAATCGCAGATGTACTTCATGTAGACTGAGGGACAAATTAAAAGGGCCCTGAAACCCGTTCTGAACAAGTTTTTCGAGATTTGTGCGCGTTATATTTGTATGCACGTGAAAAAAAGTTGCGAGCGAACCATATAATCCGAGGTCACCCTGCCATGACGCACCTGCAATCGCACATGTACTTAAGGTACATTGAGGGACAAATTAAAAGGGCCCTGAAACAAGTTTTGAGCATTGTTCGTTTTAAACACTTGTCATCTTAGGGTAACGTGCACGGGGTCATCTGAGCCGAGTATCTTTCTTTTCGTATAGCAGAAAGCTCATCCCTATGCTGCAAAGTTTACAATCAATTACTTGCGCCTGTATAAAACCTTGGTCATCCTTTTGAGGGCATTTCTGCGTCACGAGAAAACTTTTGTCTTATTGCACAGCTTTTCGAGGGTTTCCGGTAACGCGTTGCCTGCTCACTCTTATGTGTTCACCCTTATCCGCTGAAGGCTATTTTACATGCTCTTGAGGTTATCTGCCCACTATCAGCTGGCTCCGTCGACGTCGTCATTTCGAGCTCAATTAAATTGACTGCAGCATGCTTACGCGCTATTATGTTATATGTTTGTCCCTTACTTTTTTCGGGGGCATTTTGGCATATAAATTTTTTAAAGTCATGAACGCAACTTGTGAAAAGGACTGCCGCTTGAGTGCTCTTTCCCAGGTCACAGATGCGCAAGCTAAGTTCAAACATTTTCCATTGAACAGTGCCAGTGCAGATCCATTTCGCGACCACAAATGGTCCACCGGTCTCCAGTTGCGCTAGTACAGACGAGTAAAGGGGGCTTAGTTTCAGAAACACATTGACAAAGGCACTAACTGCTACTGTCGACCGGGCTTGTTTTCATCTGAACGCCTTACAACGCATTTCAGAAACTGCTGATGGTTCCATAGTCTGCTGCAGCCTTACTTGGCGACACTTGGGTGGAGAGCGGAACAGCGGAAGGCGATTCAAGTTCCCAGCATGGCATACGTTAGGCGTTATAGACGTTAAATATTTATGCTTAAGCCGCTACAGACTGTTCACGCGCAATTTGCCCCGGCTTCTTGCACGCGCCATTTTCAG
Source organism: Haemaphysalis longicornis (assembly GCF_048455015.1). Classification (NCBI taxonomy): domain Eukaryota; kingdom Metazoa; phylum Arthropoda; class Arachnida; order Ixodida; family Ixodidae; genus Haemaphysalis; species Haemaphysalis longicornis. The sequence goes on from NW_027526422.1 coordinate 51,863,215, forward strand.
GATAACAAAGGCCGCTTCAAACTGCGCAGTACTTGCTAGTGCGCGGTAATGGAGGAATATTTGGGACACCAAATAATTTGTGCGTGTTGCGGCAATTATATGCATTCACGATTCTACGCGTCTTGATGTCTCACGACAATCTCAGCACACTTCTGAGGAAAAAAATCGGACCAGAGCATCTCAGACATTTCCGCATTGTCAGAATTTCCTTCTAGAGTTGGGCACGAATGTTTCGGAGGTTCCTGCTTGAGTACCATATACAAATGTTATCCGCGTACAGCGAAATAGCCCTACATTTAGACAGGATGGTTTGGAAACGCATCTAAGGTATGTGTTGAAACCCGCCGTGGTGGCACAGTAGCTAAGGCGTTGTGCTGCTGAGCCCAAGGACGCGGGTTCGATTCCCGAGGGCCGCTTTTCTGATGGGGGCGAAAAGCGAAAACGCCTGTGTGTTCAAGGTTTCGGCGCACCTTAAAGATGCCCAAGCCATCAAAATTAAACCGGAGCCCTCCACTACGGCGCGCCTCATTGCCTGTGTAGCGTCGGGGCGTTAAACCTCATAATCAATAAGGTATGATAAAAGCGTGGGACTCAAACTGCTGTCTTCAGGAACACCATATGTGACAAAATGGTTTTCCGTTCCGCCATCATTGGTGACCATGTAGCCACAGAGACCTTATATTTAGCAACACAGCCTCGTGAACACACATCATCGCATCCAAATGCTTGTGATCTCTCTTCCAATAGTCTCGCGGGCTACGCTGTCAAATGCTGCCTTGATGTAAAAAATAGCAGTCATAATGATAAACCCTGCTGCCTTTGTTCAGTTTTTTTCTGAGATAAAAAAGCATGTTATTTATGCCGCCTCGTCTTCTCCTGAATCCAGATATTTGTGATGTATCCTACTAATGTTTGAACTTGGGCTAGTTGGTTCCGCTGCACGATGACGAGAAACAGTGCATAGACGAGGACGCGTTTGTGATTTTGTTTCCCTCGTACTCGTATACGCATTGCTTCTAGTCATAATGTGATCGATATATGTATCGGTTCTCAAGGTACGAAGTTCACCGTTCAAGCATTGTCTTCTTTGTTATCTTACCAATATTATTAAAGGTGCAATTGAGTGGCATGAATCTATATTTGTGTCTTGTTTGACTGGCTTGAGAGTTGCCATGATCCGGGTGATCTTCCAGCCGGCCTCAAGGTGCCCTCTCTGCCAGTATAGTTTGTTCAAGGACGGCAGCTGCTGGTGAGTGCTGGTGTGCAAGCAGCGTGAAGCCGAATAGGTGGTGCCACCAGCACAGGGCGAGTAAGACAAATTGAGATTTTTCCCCGCCGTGGTGAGCTCTTGAAAGGGGAAAGATTCATCCATCAGCGTCGCCTTCCCTGAGGAGTAGGAGGACGTGGACATCTCTGAGATTACGACGTCGCTGGTTGGAGTGGCGACTTTAATACGAGTTCTTCTGCAACACTCACTTCGCTAGCGCCCTTCCGAAGAGCCGCCGTTGAGAACGGATGAAATGTGCAAGGTGAGGTTCCAAGCTGCGAAAGATGCGCTTATATAGGTGAGAGGGGGTTGCACGGATCAAGCCGCATAGGAATATCATAAAAAAGCCTGGAGCACTGCAGGGAGTTTTGGTTATAGAAAGGTCGCCATCCGACCTAAACGTCGACGTGCAAACAAATTTGCTAAAAGCAATAAACCAATATCTCTCTATATTTATAGTAAGGTATTTCTTCGTCGCTATGATTTGAAGATTTGAATCACTGCTGTAAAAATGTTGTTTTTTTTCTTTTGCAATTTTTGAATCGGTTCTTAACGATAAAAGCATCTGAATAAGGCAATCAGTTAAAGCGGAAGTGAAAGCTTCCACCGAACGCGTGTTTTCCCCATCCTGTCGGCTGCCGCAATCGCGGAAAAGGGGGCATCAAACTTCCCACTTTGCCGAAGTTTTAGGATGCTTTAAGCGAGGTACTGAACATTGACGGTTTATTCTGTTCAGGAGTAAAGGGGAAAAAAGGTTGCAGGGAGCGCTTCCTCGAAGGCACAGCGCGACGCACTCGGGCGTGTGAATTTCAAAGTGATGCCCACATCGTGCGAACCGATAAGAGCACGCTGTGTCAGTGTGTCATCTCCTCCAAGACATGAACTTTCCATCCTCCCGCTCCTCCACCGTGTCATCCTCGTTTTGTCGACGGAAGGAGCCACGACAAGATACTTGTTTCTACAAAAGTTCTCGCGCATGGAGTGAGCACAGCAGGTGACGGCGTAAAAGCCTTGTCCCTAACCAGTCCTAGAAAAGTGACTGGGAAGCAATACACGTGTTAGCCCGTATACCCGAAAACTTTGTATTGTTTTTAGGCAAATATTTGCCCTTCCGCGAGACGTTCGATATCGTACAGCTGGACGCTCCCGTGTTGTGCGATTTGTTGTTGCCTACTTACATGGCCAGGCTGCGGGAAGGGCGGAATTTCATACTACGTTTTGCGTACTTTCAAGATTGCGTTGAAAACGACCGCATTTTTAAGCCGTATGCGATACATGTAATTGATGTTATCTTGATAACATTATTTTTTTTGTGTCTACATCAGTACATACGATATGTACAGTCCTTGTCAGAATTTTCTAGGCCAAGCCGAAAATGAGCAGCACACAAAAACTTCAAAGGACAAGCTTACTTCCTGAGCGAGGCTGAAACGTTTTATGCCGGAAAGCTAGAGAAAACACTTATTTCTGACTGTGATAAAATATTTATGTCGCATTCAAGGCTACGTAGAGCTTATTCTTTGAATTCTTTGTAGTCGCGAAGGCTTAGGATTGGCCAAGAAAATTTCGAGAAATAAGTATAGATTTAAATGAGAGGCCGTAATTTCAAAGGTTTACAAGGATTGGCAGGGGACCAACTTCACAGAGTCATTAAGACGCAATATACAGCAGAGGAGTTTGTGATTAGCCGCGGTATTGCTAATATCTCCCTTTCCGCAGGGCACCAGGCGTTCACGACACCAACTAATGATATCTCGGGATATCATATAAGTACAAGCAGGTTTGTCAACCCAAGCCCTGAGATTCTAAAAGAGGGTACAGTAGGCAAAGCCTGATTTATAGAATTTATCTCCTAATCTGCTTCTAGCTGTTTTAATTACGCAATGAGAACACGGATTCACACTAGGCATGAGAAATCATGTTTAAAAGTGAACCTTCTTTTTTAAAAGTGTTCGTTGATAGTAAACGAGTTAAATTTGCAATTAAAACTAACTGGGGCATACTGGTATCCCCACCGCCCAGATTGTTCATTTTGTTTTACCTAATGCTCTTATTGTGTTTTTTAAACAGTGAAGCTCTTTAGCTAATCGTGATTTTTCGTGTCCGCAGTTAAAAATACAAAGAAGTTACCGAGCGCGCACACGTGAGCGCGTGCACGTGAGCACGGGCCTCGCGGTGACCACCGGGCAGTAAACACCAAGACAATGCCTAGCGCTCGAGTGTGCGTGCCTCGCGACGACCGCCCAGCGACAGCTGCGAACTTTTGTCAAGACAAGAATATCCACTTGGGGAGATAGGCCAAGATTGCGGCGACCGCCGGGCAGTTAAAAAGAACCAAAAAATCCCGAGCGCTCATGTGTGCGTGCCTTGCTGCCACCGCCCAGCGTCCCCGCCGCACGTTCGTCAAGCCAAGCATACCCACTTAGGAAGATTAGCAAAGTTTCGCAAAAAACACCCCCGCGTTCGCCGTAATCGTGCGAACATTTGCTCGGAACGAGAAAGACACGTCATAGCGTACGCCTCTACAAGGTGATGTCCAATAATTATCACTTCCAAAAAAATGAAAGAATCTCACACTTATAGCAACAATGATGGAGTAAAGGTCGTTGCGGCAGCGAAGAAGCAAATCGGCTGAAATCGTGTACGTAAACCGTCGCGATGGTCTAGAAGATTGTGTTCAGCTTCGCTACCAAGTCTTACGCGTTAGTGTGAGCTCCCTTGCATTTTTTGCATACCTGAGAGTTTTGTTGGGGTGCTAGCGCAATTTTTTTGCTGTATTTATATTTCTCGATATGGCTGATTGTTTTGTGTTCTTGATGCCAATTCCTTTATTAAACTTCGTGTGTGACTGTCCCCTTTTGAAGGGCCCCTTTGGAATGGCCCTCGCACAGCCCTCTGGTAAGGCGCCAATAAATGAATGAAAAACCTGCTTTAAAAGAAACAAGAGAGGGGATCGACCGAGAGACTCAAAAGACATTTTCTCAGAAAAGCGCATAAAAGGTGATTGTGAAAGATACAAATTTCCCATCATGGCCCCATAGTAGTTGTGTATTCAGTTAGAAAAGTATTTAGAAAGGGGTCTTGCCACATTGCCCATGTCGTTTGACAGGTGCTCCCTGCAGTTGGTTGTTCGTACGGCTGGGTATTTATTTATTTATTTATTTATTTATTTATTTATTTATTTATTTATTTATTTATTACACCAAGTTTAATAGCCCTAACAGAAGCGCTTCCTTCCAGCGTGCCTCCTAATGCTGGCGATTATAACAAACGAAACTGAAAACTGCAGTGCTCTATCGAATTTCATCGTGTAGTAGATGAAAAAAGAAAGAAATAAATCGTAGCCAAAAAGAAAGCAAGCACGCGCATGTATTCGATGCGCAGAGCAGAAAAAGAAAGCATCCTCGTTGCGCAAGTTTCTTCTAAGCGGATGTTATAAGGGCGGCTCTTCACATGGTCTGATCAAAGACTAACTTTGTCCCGAGTCTTGGGGCACCGATTTCTTTCTCAACGGTGCCGCGCCACGTGTTTATTCGGCAAGCTGCTTGCTCTGCTTACCACGGCTCTCAACTTCATCACTTCCCAAACTGGGTCGTTGCCCTCCGTACTCCCTATGCGGCAGAACTGTTTCAATATTTCTTCTCGGATTGCATTTGCAATGTCTCTGGCATCCACAGATTCCTCGGATGTGGTCGTTCCAGACGCAATTTCTCCTTTTCACTCGTCGTTCTTATCTTCCGCATCCTTTCTTTACATCCGTTTTCGAATCTTAGATGAGAAACATCTCCGTGCGTTGCATTTTTTAAAATTCAGTGCTGATAACCGTTTTGTCTACTTACCCTTTCAATCTGACGGGAATATTCCATTGTAGAACCTCTCTCCCGGTTTTCTATCTTGCCTAGATTTTGCTGGCGACCACTGCCTACCCTTGTTCTGTTTCATGGAATTTTCCGCCTCAGAGATTTATTAAGGACAGTCGTTGCAGGCTCTTTGATATTTGTCCCAGCCCCTTAACAAGGGTCGGGTTCATATTTAACTTCAAAGACCGGCGTGTTGTGCTGCGTGTTGTACGTATGAGAGCTGTAACGACAATTCGGTGTCTGTAACCGACACAACCCCCAACTTTTGCTCCCACAGGCATCGGGCCCCAGAGCTTGTTCCTTATCACAAGCACTTGTGAGAAGCATTATAATACACACTGAGACAATGATTCGACAAATCCGTCAAGAGAGAGAGAGAGAGAGTAAACTTTATTCAATTTGCCAGCTGTGTAGCTTAGTCGTCGGCCGTGAGCCCTTGGGCTCTGGCAGCGTCCTCAGCCAGCTGGACGGCCCAGAGTTGATCTTCCGGGCTGGAGCTGAGCAGCACGGTCTCCCACTGCTCACTGTTAGTGATTGTGCGGCCCTTTATGATCGCCTGCGGACACTGCCATAGCATGTGCGCCAGGTCCGCTCGTTCCTGACATCTATGACACTGGGGGGAATAGCGCCCTGGGTAGCAATAGCTATACACTAGGGGATTTGGGTACGAGTGGGTCTGTAGCAGTCGCCAGACCACCGAATGCCGTTTACTGAGTGATGGGTGCGCGGGTGGGAAGCGGGTCCGGCTTAAACGGTAATGACCGATGATATCACTGTACCATAACAGCCTGTCCCTGCCTGACATTGGGACGAGTTCCTCATCGGAAGGGCCGTCCGCTCGGTCGGTAAAGCCTCGAGCGGCTTCGTGCGCAGACTCGTTCCCTGCAAGGCCGGAGTGGGCGGGGGTCCAAATTAAGTTGATCTTGCCGGTCCGGTTTTCGAGGTGGAGACCAGAAATGAGGATTGCGGACGCCTCCCTTGATATGTGTCCTCGTGAGAAATTTAGAATTGCTGATTTAGACTCGCTGATGATTGTCTTGATTTTTGTGGAGGCAACCATGGCTAAAGCAATGGCTACCTCTTCTCCAACCACCGAGTCTCTCGCTCGGATAGAGCAGGAGGCGATGGTGTTGCCCTGATTGTTGACCACCGCTATGGCCATTGCCTCGCGACCAGCGTAATCAGCCGCGTCCGCATAAGCAACGTTCTCGACTTTCGCAAAGCGTCTTTGCAGGGCACGGGCTCTGGCCTCTCGCCGCTCCCTGTTATGTGTAGGATGCATATTACGCGGGAGCGGAGAGACCTGAATATTTTCCTGTATTGTTGACGGGATCGCGACACTAGTAGGCGCACTGTGGGGGTGAGCTATACCCAGCGAGTCGAGTATGTGGCGCCCCGTTGTGCTGTAGGTCAGCCGTACGAGTTGCCCTAGCCGTTGAGCCTCGATCAGTTCGTCCAGACTATTTGTCAGGCCCAGGGCCTCAAATCGCTCGGTGGACGTGTTTAGTGGGAGACCGATGGCTCGCTTGTAGGCTCTGCGGAGTAGAGCGTCTATTTTAATTGCCTCTGCCCGCTGTAGCCGGAGGTACGGAGTGGCGTACGTCACCCGACTTATTACAAAGGTCTGCACGAGGCGTAGGAGGTTGGCTTCTTTCATTCCGTGGCTGCGACCAGCTATGTTGTTTGGTGCACAACTTTTTCAAGCGCTAGCAATGATTCAATTTTAGCGTTTTTTTTCTTACCTATTTACATTTATATACGACTCATTGCTCATAATATATACAACTGCGTTTTTAAGTAGTTTTCCCTCGTCCTAAAAGTGGTCAAGAAATTGGTGCCAGTCATAGTGAAGCAAGCTGGCATAAAAATTCGTTTCAATCCCGCCGACCGTGAAACGGAATTTACTAGTTGGGTAAACAATTGCCAGCGGCACCACTTAGAGAGACGGCGTTCTTCTGCTACCTATAAGCTTTTTGCACTTATAGTCACCTATAGGTCGGCCTGCTGCTTAAAAAATAAAAGGCCACTTGCAAATCTAAAGCGAGGACTGGGTTTCAACCACACCAAAATTCTATTTTTATTTCTTTGGCTGTGGTAACTTCCAATCTGTGCCGCGGGGATTATACGCCATAAGACTCTGAGCTTCCCAACACCTTATTAAATATCCATCTTCTCAGTAAAAAGAAACGAAAATATTAAAATACGAAAATTTGTTTTAAAGCGTTTACAGTAAAACGACTATTGACATCGATCAATGTGTCGTGCGGTAGATGAGGGACTGTGACATATAATACTACTGCTTAAATAAATCGAGAACTGCAACATTTCAAAACTTTCGATGTTTTTTCCTATGACAGCATTAAAAAGTTGTGTTTATGTTCCCAAGTTAACTTTTTTATTGAGAAAAATTTGCCCTCGATGCCAGCCGCAGCACTTCGAGATTCGATTCACCCAACAAAGTGTTTATCTTCCGAACTTTGTTGGGTAAGTCGAATCCCGAAGTGCTGCGGCTGGCCTTAAAAACACATTTTTGATTTGACAGCACCGTCTTCTAAAGCCTCAATAAATCCCCGAACACGGCCGTCTTCAATCGTAGGACTCTGACCATGTCACATCTCGTTTGGCGAGCTAGGAGAGATTCGAGAAGTTTTGAAAGATTGCCTGCAGGTCTACGGTTATCCGTGTAAATAATATTTATCTGACATAAAATAACGCACTATTAAGATACTCTGCTGCGACATAATATTCTACGAATTGAAATAGGCCGATTTGATGCCTAAATACGCATAACTATAATATTTCTTTCGGAACTCGTTGGTTCTACTGGAGCCATAACTCCAAACGCATTCGGTGTGAAAATGTGCGTGCGAAGAACGAAATTAACTGACGCATAATTGCAGTGAATGTTAAACGATGTTATTACAATATAGATATTATAATATGAATTTTGTAACATGAATGATCGTCCTGCTTATTCCTCTTCTGCCTTCTGGGTAATTTTTGCGATATTTTTAAAGAATCACCTCTGCATGGCTGTCCTTGAACTACAGGTCGGAATTAAGTTCTCCAGAAAGGAGTTATTAAAGGGGAGCGTCCGTAGTTTCCCCCAGATCGAGAAAATTGCTGAGAAAATTTACGTCGGCTAGGGACGTGGGCAAAGAAGCGTATCAATCCGATGTGCTACTCTTTTGCTTGCAGTTGCTCCTATTTTATTTCTGGACTTCTTCCCCAAGTTTCTACTGCCTTTTTTTTTCTTTTTCAAACCAGAATATTGCCAGCTTACTTGCACACCTCACACTAAGTGCGTGTTTCTGAATGTAGAAAACCACTCCTGCCATATCGCTGTCGCTTACTATTCATCTTAGTTCTGGAGTATTTGCGTGCATGTAAGCACTTTTTACGAGATATGAATTCGAAAGTGTAGCTGTCAAGTTGAACTTCTATGTGTGCTCCTGGCAGTTTAGCGCTGGAAATTTAGGTAACTGTTGCGCCGGGGTGTGAGGCTAGCGGTCGCATGCATGTTATGACGCGTCGCGGCCTCTGAACTCCGCACTAACAGTACAGCTGCCTTCTCCGTTTTGCTCGTGGCTTGGCCTAGGCTCATGCGTTATGTGTTGTGTAGTAAGCCGTTTGACTCTCGGGTACTAACTCGCGGTGGTAGCCCATTCATGGACTACCACCGCGAGTTAGTACCCGAGAGTCAAACGGCTTACTACCTCGCCTGTAATGGCGCGGAGTACCTTAGGACCTCCCAATGTCCGTCCGCGTCCATCTGCGCGCACACCACCATCAAGCGAAAATCAAGCTAAATTCGATTTGAGCCGTGAGTTACCGTTTCATTTAGGGAATGATCAAGGTGCAGCTCACGGCTCAAAAATGATAATGCAACTCACGGCTCAAATCGAATGACGGTCGGGGCGCTAATCGGATGTCACTCGGGGCGCAACTTGGATTTCATTTCGAGTGCATCCACGGAGTGGAAATGCTGCCATTTTTCTTCTTCTGTCTTGTGTGTATTTTTGGCGATATTTTTAATCATCTCTGCATGGCTGTTCTTAACCTGTAGGTTGGAAATTAGCTGTTCAGAAAGGTGTAATTAAAGGGGAGCTTCTGTAGATTCCCTCACGTCGAGAAAAGGTGCGCTGGTGTCACTCCAAATTGTCGGTAGTGTAAGACGGCTACACGGTACAACTAAGCCATACAGGAGGCCAGTGTGTGTCAGCATCTGTGTTAAGCTTCTATTTTTCGTAGCAAGAGACTTCGAGTTCAAATGAAACCGGAACAATCTTCCACACCATGCCTCGTAAACATAAGCAGCGCTCGTCCTGTCCATTCCTCGATGGTCTTGTGTCCATTTTTGGCGCTCTTTCTAAAAAAATAGTGGACCAGCTCACCCAAAAGTAACTTACATTAAGCAGAGATGATTTTTTTATGAGATCGTGAAATTACGACAAGTTTCTGAAGACATACCAAAGGGCAATTCACTTCCTCCACTCCCCTTGAGGCCGGTTTAGAAGTGAGTTGGTTGGCACATCGTCACGTAATAATAGAAATCGCGGGGGTTGGTCTGAGCTAGGGGTCTCAATCAGCGGTGACTAGTACGTGTGAGTACAAATATAGGAGTACTATGAAACATTGAGACAGCCAACAATTCGCAGCGCTAACACACGAAGGACAAGAAAAGCACGACACACCACGACTGCTGGAGTGTGCCGTTCTTCCTTTGTCCTTTGTGTGTCTGCGCTGTAAATTGTTGACATGAAATAACAAGCCCCACAGCTTCTGATTTAAACCGCGCTAAAGGCAGAGGACACACAGAACGAGCACTAAACTAACCTCGTCAAGTAACCAACTAGCCCAAGTTAATGCATTGATAGGGTTTCGGCCCTTTCCGGCCATTTTCCCCTCAGAAAAAAAAATGCTATTCGTTTTCTTCCAATTTTACTTACCACCAATTTCACATCCGCGTAGCCGAGTGGCAGTCGTCTGATGGAAGCTCACCTTTGAGTTAACGAGCTTTGCTTTCTCGCTCTTTTTTTTTTTTTTGTCTCTGTGTAAATCCCCGCAGACCCAGTCATGGAAGTGCGGATTTCCTGCCTGTTCTTACCAAGAAGTTCCATTGCAGCGGTAAAAAAAAAAAAAAAAAAACGTAATTTTGCACTTTAAAAGAAGGAATCGTTAGCCGCAAGGCGAAGCTTGAATAATTGAAAATCTGCAATGGTAAAACTATCATTTAAATATACTGTACGCTCCGCACTCTATATTGTATGTGTTGTAGGATTATTAAGGATTACGAAAAATAAACAGTTGCATAGGCGTTTTTTTTTCTACAGCGTTTTAAGCTAAACGTAATATTTTGCGACACCATTATCATAAAAAAGCGTAAAACATATAGGGGAACTTATAAGTTTTTGTTTACACTATAAACTTCCGTCATTGAGGGTTTGAGTGGTGGTAGCATGCTTTCACAGCGTTCAAAAAAAAAAAGACGATAATATAATGCTGAATATGCGAACTCAAAGAGGAGTAAAATTCCTTCAAGTTGTAGGCAGTGATTTTAGGGCTAAAATGTATGCATTCATTTTAAATGCGCATGGTACGGCTGAGCGCGGGTCCCGATTTGCGTAATTCACAAAGTTGAAATCAGTGCCTTTGAATGATCTTGATTTCTCTAAAACCCTGACAAAGCCAAATAGTTTGAACGTTTCGGTATGCAAGAGAACCATTATTTCAGGTTGGGTGCCTCGTGTTTTATTTCGCCGAACGCAATATCAGTAAATATTAATAAATATTGCTACAGGGTCTGAGCTGAAGAGGAAGAACCGCAAGGCTTAGTTCTGACCCTGTGCACAGCATTCGAACATGTGCCGAATAGCCGCCGAAAGAAGATCACGGAAGCACGCTCAGACTAAGGGGCGGCACTAGGATTTGATTGATTGTAGGGTTTAACGACGCAACGCAGACGATGAGGCGCGCCGTAGTGGAGGGCTCCGGATTAATTTTGACAACCTGGGGATGTTTAACGTGCGCCGAAATCTCGTACACACGGGCGTTTTTGCTTTTCGCCTCCATCAGAAAAGCGACCGCTGTGACCGGGAATCGAACCCGCGACTTCGTGCTCAGCAGCGCAACGCCTTAGCCACTGAGCCACCGCGGTGGGTTAGAAGTAGAAGTAAAAGAGGATCTTGCGCCCAGCCTGCGCGGTGCTCTCAGGCTTGTAAATACACTGCGTGAATACCTCTTGCTCCACGTCTTCCTTGACGTCACCGTAACAATATTTCTCACGTGTTTCAGAAACAAGGAGCTTAGAGAAGCATAAGGTGTTTTAAAGCGACCCTGCAACACTTTTTCCAACTTTTTTTGAAATCCGAAATGCTTACAGTACGGAGTCACCCAACACACCCAGTACTCAGATTAGGGGGTCGCAAAGTACTTCAGCCAAAGTTACTGCTCTATGCCTATCAGATAACTTGGAAACTCGCTGAAAACATTTTTCTCTCTTTCGCGGTCTTCACGTTCTTCGATGGCCCGAATTACGTCACTGAGGCCATGTAGCGGCTGTTGGCCGGTTTTCCTTCAGTCAGTTGCAGCAATGAAGGCTTTTCGATAGCAACTTTAAAAATAAAGCCACAAAAATAAAGCAGAAACGGAAGTGGTATCTTGTGCGACGACAAAATCACGCAGTGCCGCTCCGTGCTGGCGATAACTGTAGCTTTCGCAGTGCTTCCAGACGCGAAGGAAAGAGTGAACGCGTTTATAGGAAGGGTTGCAGGGTCCCTTTAAAAAGTAATGTAAAGTGTTTCGGGAATGTCCGAGGCTTAGAAAGCACAAATTGTATGTCCCGCAGACTTTAGCGCTTACAATTACTGACGTAGGGCAAAAATGTTACACCTAGAATCACGGGTTTCAGCGGCGCAACGTCCGGAAGACCGAGTGGAAGAATAATGTAGTATTATGACATTACTTAATATAACTTTGCTTGTTGTTTTTAGCAAGAGAAAAATTCCGAACTGCAAGTATTCTCACAAAGAACCGTAATAAAGACAGCAGAGGTGTTTGTTTTAAAAGGAAACGCAATATTTTTGTGAGACAGGTATTATCGGCATTTATGTATTTAAGTACCGTTTCACCCTTACTGTTAGCTCAAACGGAAAAGGCAGCTTCGATAAACTAAACTTCATGTGGGTGTGGGTACAGTGATCCTTGTGTGTAACGTCATGCTCTGCTCATCATTTTAAACCGCTGTAGAGCAGTATCACGTTCAGCCGGGCGCAAAAAGAACCGACTTCATTATGGTGCAGCCATAGCGGCGCACAGACGGAAATTAGAAACTTTTTTAGCGTGTTTACCACGACTGACGACTGAAGCGATGACCCCAAAGCCATTGGCCCTATACACTCACGTGGACGAGTTGATAAGAGGTTAGAAGCCGGGGTGTTTAAACTAAATGCAGATGGAAGAAGGAGAAAGGGCGTTTTAACTGCAGACTTGCCAACTCGCCTGCACATTAGCTGAACGCTTCAAGGTTGACGAAACCATATAAGAACGTTTTCTTTTTCTTTTTTTCTCTCTAAAGGGACGAACCAGACGAGTCTGTTGACTCGCCTTGGAGTATATTCTGCTATTTTCCTCTTTCAACGATCTTTTTTAATATATCGTGATACAGTTTCGGGGGAAATAAGCGTTCCTTCAAGTGCACATCCCACTAGGAGACCCGTGCAAACAAGCAATGAATTTCATCACTGAAAAACAAAAAAAAACGAGGTTCGTACCGAAGGCTGTTGCCTAGGTGAGAGGAGGCAGTGAGTGCGATGATTTTCCCTTCTCTGCGGCCGTTGAAAACCATTATTCTTGGACTGTCTCGCTCCAGGCCTTCTCGATTCCGGGCCGTTCACCTCAACGAATTCAATCCTCGTGTTGACGGTGTGTCAAGAGTCGCCTGGCAGTTCTCGGTTCGCAAGTTCTATTCAGGCGTTTCCTAACTTGACGCCGGCCGCATCCCCCGGTATCGGATCTCTCGCCTGGCCTTTTTACTTGCGTGCGTGCAGCCTCAACGCGCTTTCCGCGGTGATTTTAGTTTAAACGCTCGAAATAAGCCGCTTTCCCTTAAAGGGCAGGGTCAATAAAACGGTGACGCCTTCAGCCAGCCGTGTTAAAATGGTATTTGGTTCTCTGAGCGCCTCCCTTCGTTCCCTGTACTGTGAGACTCGTTTCTTCTGAAACATGCCACCTTTATTTTTGTTGCGCTTTTTAGCTCCGGGAAACTTTTCCTCGGGTTTCTGTAACTGGAAGCCCTGTTATAATATATTCAAACGTGAACTCAATGTCTGCTTTTTTTGTTTCCCAGTATCGCACACAAATCTTTCCGTTTGCTTCCACGAGACACCTCTGTTCTTAGCTTAGTTTAAAACTTGGTTGTCTCGATACTTTCTCTAAACGGTCGTTTTTCACGCTTTGTCGCTACTAAGATATCCAAAATATTGAATGAGACGATCGTGTTTATCTTTTTATCCAGTACGGCGGTGCATTTTGTTTGCGATATAGTGTGTGTGTTCCATTTCAGGCGAAAGGTTCAACCGTTCTCTTCGACTTCCTCTTTACTTTTTTCTACCTGCTGTCATTTTCCTATTTTTTTCACCGCAAAAAAAAACATTTGAGAGTTTAAAATCTTAAGCTTTGTGTTTCTCAGGGCGCATTTTCTGCGGTACATACAATTTTAGAATTTTGAAGAATAAAAAAGTAGTATTCTTCTGCCGAAACATCATTTTTAGACATACTGGATGTAGTAAAGCTGCGTGAGTTCCCTCAAGTTTTGGGGGGCCACTCCTTCAGATGGAGGGACAAATTTTGCGACGTCGTTCATTCATTCATTCCTTCATTCATTCATTCATTCATTGAATAGTTTATTCAGTTCTTCATTTATTAAAATATAAGAAGGAACGAACGAAACGACCACGGCGGCGTTGCACCTTTGTGCTATTGCAATTAAATAACCGCTAAGAAATGACTTGAAAAAAGAAAACTGAGAAAAAATAATGCAGACAATACACAAAGGATCGTATGCGTCACCTAGAAGAAGCACCAAATATAGTTACTTCTGTTTGATAATTCGGCCATTGAATGCATGTGCGCCGAGCGCAACGGAAGGAGTCTTGTTTTGTAAGGCTGCCTCTCTATTAGTTGCGTATTAAATTTAAGACGCACTTCGCTAGTACCTTATCAGGAAAGGACGAAGTGTATTAGATGCGACTGCATCTCATTCACTCGCCTTGTCCCTCCATACGGCGTTGTTGTTGTCCGTCCACACCCCTCCCCCATTCTCCTCGCCGCGCGAGCTGCGCTCTCCACCGCTCACTCCCTCTCCTCTCCGATAGCGAACACTCTCTCGCGAGGGGCATTGTTTGAATTCAATTGTATTGGCTTGGCTTGGCTTGACTTGGCTTGGCTTGGCTTGGCTTGACTTGGATTGGATTGGATTGGATTGGATTGGATTTGGATTGGGTTGGATTAAAGTGGATTGTGTTGGATTGTGTTGCGTCATAGCCGCGGCAGGGGGTTCACGGCACGTTTCACGTGACGGGAGACTCAACCTAACGGAAACAACAACGGAATCCCCTATGCGTCGCATCTACACAGGGGTTCCCGCGAGGGGAGGTGGGAGTTTTTTCTCCGAATCATGTTCATCGTCGTCTATTGCGTTGGTTGTGCCAGATGCGGGCCACGACGTATAAAACTAGTACGTCGGCATGTCGATCGAGACACCGAGCTGTTGTTTTGGTGACCGGTAGATCGTGGGTTTTGGTTATCAGTTTCGGACTCACCGCGGAAATTCGGAAGGTAGTCCGGAGGCTATCCTCTCCACAGGACAGTACGTGAAAAACGAGAACCGGATGCGTCTTGGACGGCGAATGTGGGACTGATAATCGAAGAGCGCCGTTACTACGCGGTGATCGGGCTACTTTCTTTGTGATACGCATTAAAACCATGAGTGGAGCACAGGGGAGGCCACAACGCAAGCCGGTGGCCACACAAGCTCAGGAAATGATAGGAGCTGTAGTTGCCTTTTTTGTTGTTGTCGTTGTGACGGCGTTTATTTCGTAGCCTCAAGGAGCGTGAAGAGCGAGTTGGGGTTGGTGCTACAGTATGTCCTCGAGTCCGTACCTTGTACTAGTTCTATTGAACGCTACGTGTGCTCTCTTGAGCAATGACTGGAAAAGGCTCGCCGTATGGCTCCTGTTGCGTGAATGTACATTCTCAGGTTCCGGCGGTAATTAGAACCCGCGGAATTCAAATTGTCGTTTTGATTAGGGACGTTTTATTTCCTCCTGGGTCAGTTCACAATTTTCCTTTTCGTAAGTAAGGGGAGTCTCGTACATTTTAGTTTGGTTTGTTGCAGGGACGCTGCCTTTCGCAGCTTTTAATTGGCGTTCCGCCCCACGGTGTGTGCAATATCCGTTCTGTGAAGCTTGGTAAACGCATCGTCGACTGCTCAAGGCCCCCTATAAATACAGAAACGTGCATACTTGAGCCATGTCTTCCGGATGAAATCTGCCTTCCGCCTGTTATGAGCACCTACGTATTTTCCCACTTGTTTGTTTCCTTCCTCCTTAGTTGCTCCTTCGGGCGCCTGTGTTCGGATTTAGTGCGCTCAATTATTTCCCCGGGAAAAAGAACGTCGACAATTGTTTTGGAGGCTCAAAACGAAAAAGGAATACAGAAATCTTCGCCCACGCGCTAAGTGTTTGTGGCCTGTTTGAGCTCAGAGCAGGTGGTGCAATTCTCGGTTACAAACGAGCCGCACACGGGGAAGTTTGCACAGCAAATACATGAAACACAAATACTCCAGTTTCATGCCAGGTAACAAAGGTCAGTAGCAATTCATTTTGGCAAAAAAGCTTCACCGCTATGAAGTTGTAAAAATTAAAAAAAAAAAACATGGGGCTGTTGTTCGCTTCCGAGGGTTAAAAACAGAGTAGCGACCTTGCATTGAACCTTCTTGTGCTTAGGAGGAACAGAAGAGTAAGATATTGTTGGGCTGTACGATAATTAATAATGAAAGTAACGAAATCCGTCTACGGGATTGTATGACAATCAGTGTCAAGTTTCGTTTCAAGCCACGAAGTTTTGATACTGTTTGTGTCCGTCGAGCACTCGAGGACGCTTCCCGTGTTAGTTTCCACAACAGGGCAAAAGAAAAATGCGCCGTTTTACTCAAGTTGAAAGGTCGCTACAAGCGTAAGAGAAATTACAAGCGTTACAAACGCGCTTTTTAGGAAGCTCAGTGTCACTTGACCCTTCCGCTTATATCGAGTAGCGAGCCAGGTGCAACAGCCGCGCTGCCGGCTCGCTCGCTCGCTCACTCCCTTCTTTCTTTCTTTCTTTCTTTCTTTCTTTCTTTCTTTCTTTCTTCTTTTCTTTCTTTCTTCCCCCCCTCTCTCTCTCTCTCTCTCTCTCTCTCTCTCTCTCTCTCTCTCTCTCTCTCTCTCTCTCTCTCTCTGTCTTCCCGCAATTTTCTCGGGCAAACCTCTCCCGCAATTCTTCTCTCTCTCTCTTTCTTTCTTTCTTTCTTTCTTTCTTTCTTTCTTTCTTTGTTTCTTTATGTATTTTCTTTTCTTCTTTCTTTTTTTCCTCCGGCCGAGATAAGGCTACTGTATGACCATGCTGCTCAAGCGGTTCATGACGTTGCCTTCCAGTGGTTTCCCAGTCACTGCGGCATTGTCGGCAATGAAAGTGCGGACGGTGCCGCCCGCTTGGCACAGCAAAAGTCGGAGACCATATCCATCCCATTATCCAGGACGGACGCCTCTAGGACTCTCCGCAAACTTGTCCGGGAGACCACGATAGCGAAATGGACTATCCAAAGAGTTCACGAGCTCTCGTACTCATGCCATGGACCCACATCTCAAGCGTCCTCTTCCATTACGCCTCCCACGGACTGATGAAACCGTTCTTTGCCGTCTCTGGCTTGGAGTCGCTTTCACAAATGCTTACTACCATTTGACTGGAATGGCAGACAGTGAGGCGTGTGAAGTCTGTGACACACCGGAGACCATACACCATCTTCTATGCGAATGTCCGCGTTTTTCATCGGCAAGAAGGCAACTCTCCTCAACTTTACGGAAGCTCGATTCTCGGCGGCCGTTCTCTGGGAAGAAAATCCTGGGCCACTGGTCTTCACCGTCATCTACGCACAAGGCGCCACAAGCACCCCTGTGCTTCCTAAAAACAACGAGCTTTCACAGAAGACTGTAGCACAAAGGACTACTCTCTATGAAGTCAATGAATTCTATCGTCTACAGTGTCGTAACGCAGAACGCCCTTTACGCTCTGTCTTTACCTTCCCCTTCTTTTACTGTTTTCATCTTTTTTTCCCATTGTTCCCCTTCCCCGCGTGTAGAATAGCAAAGTAGGCCACAGCCTGGTTGACATTCCTGCCTTTCCTTTACCTTCCTTCCTTCCTTCCTTCCTTCTCTCTCTCTCTCTCTCTCTCTCTCTCTCTCTCTCTCTCTCTCTCTCTCTCTCTCTCTCTCTCTCTCTCTCTCTCTCTCTCTCATTTTTTCCGTCATTCTTTTCATTCTTTTTTATTTATTTCTTTCTTTGTATCTTTCTGTCTTTGTAATTTTCCTCTTTTATTTCTTTTTGTCCTTTTGGGTACGTGTAGGCGTGTGTGTCTGCGGGCGTGTGTGCGCCCGCGAGTGTGTGTCTGTGTGTGTTACGTTTTTTTTTATTTAATTGCAGCATTTGGAAATGAATAATGTTTGTTTTTCAAATGCCGCTTGCGTTGGCAAAAAATCAATTGAAATGCGAAACATGACTGTAGCGAGGGCTTTTCATTTGTATTTATGCGTAGCTGACTCAATACATAAATAACTCATAAGACATGCTAGCGCGAACCGATTTTAGACACAGCATGTTTTTGCCTGTAACTTTCCTCTTTGTACACAAACATGCATTTTGTCTGCGAGATAGTTAAACCAGTGATCTCAAGAATAATAAGTATCTAAAAGGTTTTTGGTTGCCGTGTTTGCTTAGTTCCGCAAGTACGGGTAGGAAAATCGGGTGCTTATTTTGACGTCGCGATTCGCGGAGGGATAAGATTTTCGAGTATGGATTTGGGAGATTTGAACTCTATTTTTGTAAATAAACGTTTTCCTTTGCGGCATTAGGTTTTTTTAGAAGCAAAATATTTTTGCGCATGTAGCCCACGCGAAAATGATATTGTAGAGCTGGAACTCGCACGATCTCTGCCTTCGGTCGGTTTGCATCGCCTTTGCATCGCCTTACACGTTCAGTTTTTACTTTTAACTGAATATTTCTCCAAAATATAAGGACCCTCAGTATGCACAATTTCATCCTGTTAGAGCTAAACACATTATATGATTCCCTGAATGCTTAATTTCTGTTTTCATGTACAGTTTTTTATTACAATGCTCGCCAAAGATTTATGGTGGTCGAGCCGTGATGCCACGGTGTTTTAAACCCTTGACACAAGGATTTGTATGTGCAAAAATACATTTCTTTTTAGAGAAATAAATACCGAGCTGTTGCTACAGATGCAAAATCCGCAAATAGAATGGGACATATAGTCGGCATAGCGAAGATTATCGGCAGCCGAGCGCGAAATGGCTATCGAAATTTGGCACTTGAAGTTTCCTAGGCGCGGACAAGCCCCCGAGAGGCATGTAATGTAATTATCATCGTGTTCTGTCATCTTCAATTAGTGTCGCTATCTATATCTCCTGACCCGAACCGCCGCCGGTGAATTGCTCTGACGGGTTGTTTAGCCATGCGGCGGGAAATCGTTATGCATGCTTGTGCATATTTAGTCCCATTTTGACGAACCTCCTGAGATTGGGAAGGGGGGGGGGGGGGAGTTTAGTAGGCTAGGAAAGGGAAGAGGGGATTGGAGCTAAGGTAACGTAAAAGAACATCGTCCCACAAAAAAGCAGGCAGTATATTAGGACATGAGCACACTGTTATTGTAAACATGTGGTTTTTTTTGGGGCAGTGTTCGTACAGGTAGTAAACATAGGAAGGCATGCTGATAGCTGCTTAAAATGCAACACCCGCCGCGCCAAAAGCCGCACTGTGCATTCTTATTTATTTATTTATTTGTCCAGAGGCTAAATGCCCTAGGAACATCCGACTGGTGCTACCCGAAGCAACAACCGTATCTCAGTGGTCGAACCGAATTGCGCGCTTTCCGCGAACTGTATGCTTTTCTAGTTGCACGAATTCCTCTGTTTATTCAATCGTATGCGTCCGTGCTTTATCCTGTTATATTGATACCAGTACCATTGAATGTTGTATTTTCTGGTGCCACCTTGCGCACTCAGCACTTTCTAGGGCCCAGATGGTTCGGTAGTGTATAAATGGCATAGGTCGAGATCGGATCCAACCTTATAATACCCGCTTTCGGATCGCAGTTTCTTTAGGGACGATGCTTTTAGGGGGGAAGACCCTTAGGGGCTCGGGCTGTCGGCGTCTCATGTCGTCGTCGTGTCACGTCGTCGTAGCATCATGTAGTCATGCTACTAAAACACCAGGACACTCGTTTCCCAGGGCCTCGTGCTAGAACGTTTCATCTCCGTGGGAAAATCTCGTACTAAAAGAACACACCGGGACACTCGTTTTCCAACGCCTCTCGCTATAACGTCGCTTCGTGCTTCAAGGACACCAGATTTACAGCAAAGCTGTATACCTCTAATCCCCAACGGTTTCTTTACCGTGGGCCAAAACGCTAAGGCGTAATAATACACTTACACATTGCTTGCTTCATCCCTTCCGAGGTTTCACGTTAGTGGACTCAGTTGGCCCGGGATTTTTTTTTTTTTTTGTCAAGTCTGCATGGTGACTCGAAGGGATGATGGTCGGCTTATCCCGAGCATTTCAACCGGGGAGTATTTACTGTCCCCATGTTTCTTTGTTTAGCACCCATTGACACGCATCTATTGGTTTGACACCAGCTACATATCCGTCATACGGCTGCGCAACTGGAGAAATTGGTTGAGTGACTGGCGAAGCCGGTCGTGCCTAAACATATCCCGTCATTTTTGGTTCAACAGCGCAACTTACACGACGGCAAACGAAGCATATGACAATGGCGCTGACTCTCAACTGAGGGAGCTCCGAGTCAGTGCCTGGGTCGCCTTATTCGTTTGTCCGCATCTAAATTGCACTTTTGAGTCATAAAATTCATGCGTACCAACTCATTCAACTCGCAATTTCCTTGTACAAATTGGCACCACATCACCCTTTCTCCCACGGACCGAGCTGCGACGGCTGTGGGGACACCCACGGCGAGGTCGAGCAGACAGGGACCGGCCTGTGCAGTGCGTGGGTCTTTCCACTCGTTCAGGGCCGGCGACGCGCAGTGGTGTCGTCAACGATAATGACTAGGCTCTCGGAACGAGCCAACCAACCACTCTGACCAACAAGCTGATGCGTTATTAGCCCGTTCGCATCACGTCGTCCTACATTCGGGGTAAAAAAGTGCCGGGATTTTTGGGAGAAAAATGACGCGCTGAGGGCGAGGAATCCAAGGAGCCAGAAACTAAAAAAAAAAATGCGATACTTCCTGCGAGCGATGGAGCTTGCGACACTTGTTCGCGCACGCGGAGGGGAGTTTCTTGCTCGCATATTTCTGAAACCCGTCGGCTCGGCGGGTGGCGCGGGTTGAGGGCTCGCAATTAGTTGCTCGACCAGGTCGTAAAATTCATCTAGGTAATGTTTTTTTCCCGGGATCCGGGGGAACTCTTCATGCACGCCAAACGCAACGCTATTACGTACGAGTGTGCTACTCGTGGTTCATCGTGCGCAATAAAACATTCACGCGGGACCACTCGGACCTGCCGTGAGGAGGCCACCCGACGACTGACCCCGGCAAACAAACATCGGCCACAACGAACGCAGTATATTAGAGGCCACTCAACGAATCGGAAACGAACGGGGTCAATAACGATCGGCGGGTCCAGCGAGTGCCCTTTCAGGACCCTTGGCTCCCCACGGAACGCGACGCACTTTTCTACTCAAAACTTCGGGGAGCGCGGGAGCGTGTAGGCGTTCCGGCCACCATGGCTGTTCAGCGCAACCCCGCTCTGCTCCCCTCCGCTGCCGCTCTCGCGACACGCGGGAGTTTCGATCCCGAAGTTGATTAGCCCAGGGACCGGTCATAAAGCGTGGTGGCGCGTGGACATGCCGTTCGCGAAGCAGTTGCCTCAGCGGATACGCCCGCCTCGTGAACAGCACTCGACACCGCGCGGCCCGGCAGCCTACGTTTTACCTGTTCGCGAGGCTTAACAGCATCTCCCCCCACCACCTCTCCCGACTTCCCCTAATGTGCTGACAGGTCGCTTTGAGAGGTCTTCAGTTGTAGACTTTAGTTCGCGTAGACGGGAGTTCTCCTTCTCCCTACTTGAGGAGGCCAGATTTTAAAGAGCGAAGTGCGTACTCGTGCCGCGACATGCTTAGCGAAATCCGCTTGAGAAAAAGAAATTGTCCTTCAAGAGAAAACGTACAAATCGAAAAACAAAACACCGGTGATAGGAAGCAAATCGGCTTGTTTTTCTGCACTTCTTGCTTATTGGTTGGTTTTCATTATGCGTAGCACTGTTCAGCCGAAGCTTTTCTGAAGTTAGAAAAAAAATCAGGAAGAGAAAAATTGATAACTTTATTCCAGGAAAGAGGGTAAAAGGCTCGGTTATGGAAAAGGGGAGTGACATGAGGGAAACATCGTTCGAGTAGAGTTTATCCAC
This sequence comes from Haemaphysalis longicornis, assembly GCF_048455015.1. NCBI lineage: Eukaryota > Metazoa > Arthropoda > Arachnida > Ixodida > Ixodidae > Haemaphysalis > Haemaphysalis longicornis. The sequence goes on from NW_027526422.1 coordinate 51,885,096, forward strand.
GCACTTAAGAGGGTTGAGCTGTGCACGTCCGAATGGGTTACGCCGCTCGTTTCCATACCGAAACACGTTTGATAGCCGGTGATTTCTTAAGTGGGGAGTCACCCGGTAACCACAAAGGGCCAGTTGTGTCTGTAACTCTACAGAACGCGCACACGTTCGCTGGAGTTGGCGAATTCGATGATACGGAGTCACGCAGTCCAGGGGGTCACTTAAGATCATCTGAGAGCCAGAAAGGGCCTCACCAGAGATTATTAGGAGAGCGAAAAAAAAATTTTTTTGTTTATATCATTATAAATATCCTTCTCCGAATTTCTCCTTCTCCGAATATCCTTCTCCTAGGACGTTTTTCCGAATTTCCTAGTTCGGCTAGCCTAAGCTTGGGGGTTTCTTGCGAGAACTATAAATATTTGCGCTCAAGGTGTATTTTACCCACGACAAGAAAATTATGTTGGTAATTGCTACGTTGTTCTGTTTAACTCATGAAATGTTCCCTCTTTGACTATCTGGTCAGAATAAACGAAATTTTTATTGAAGCGAATCCTTCTTTGCCTCACTGACGGCGACGGTACGCAGAAAAGGCACTGCAGGAAAGCCAACTATACACAATGTAGGGGCACATCATGATGTTTCTACAAAGGCACATCAAGCGCCTCAAAAAGAAAAAAAAATAATTCCGGAGGTCGGAATCGAACCTGGGCCCCTCGCGTTATGCAACCGAAGTCTATCCGACTGCGCCATTCCTTTTGTTTTTTTTTATTACATGGGAGAATACGCTACAGTCGAAGCAGTTTGGATTTTGTAATTTGACTTTCACTTAGGTTGTAGGGGGAAAGCTTTCCGTTTAACCATTCTTTTCCTAAAAAAGGGGCTCTGATTTTTTTCTTCTTTCTTTTATGTGCTAAGCGAAGCTGATATGGCTAGGGTTTCATGCATTTTTCATGTCTGCGAACAAAAACTACCGCGGAACAAAAACATGCCGATGTGTATGCTATTAGCACGGGGTCACCAGAAACGACGCATGCCGTTCAAAACATAATTTAGAATTCAAGCTTATACGTCTCATCACTTTTTTTCTCAATCATAAACAGATTAGCTTAAAATAGGCGCCACTTGATAGATAAAAAAAATCCCGGGCCATCTCCACTAACGTGAACCCTGGGGAGGGGCGAAGCATGCAGTGTATAAGTGTATCCTTGGGGCCTTGGCGTTTTTGCCCAGGGAGATGAAACCGTTGGGGGTAGAGCTATACAGCTTTGCCGTAAAAGTCTATTGTCTTTGAAGCACGAAGCTGTCTACCGCGAGCCGTAAACGAGTGTCCCGGTGTTTTAGTAGCGTGACTACATGAGACGGCGATTACGACGACGACAGGATGCGCCAACAGCCCCAGCCTCTAAGGGGCTTCACCCCTAAAACGTGGCATAGACCTCAAGCTTGCACGTTTCATCACTTGGACATGCATCTTGAGCAGATCAGTTATCAATAGTTGCCAGTTTCAGATCAGTAAAGTCAAAATAAATGCGTGAGCGTGTATGTGCATCTTTCTTAGGGGTGACCAGCGTCACACTCCAGAGAACCAAAACGTGCTCATTCCTTCCGCCTATGTCGACTCTACTAAAAAAGCTTCGCTGGTCATAAAGCGGAATGGTTCATGAATTTTCTGCATTTCTTTTTAATTTTTTGTTCTATCGAATTTCACCTTATTCAAGTGCCGCTGTCACCTGTGAGCCATTTGGCGGCGAGTCCTCTTTCTTTCAACCCGGCAAGCCGCCTCTTCAGGCTTCACCTTTTAGGCTACACTTATCTGCGCATACGCACACGCAGACGCTCATTTTTTTTAGCACGCACACATTCGCACGAACATGCACGCGTACAGACTAATGCACAGACACAGGCACACACGCACATACAAACACGTGCACTACCGTTGGAGCTCGATAATATTGCCCGGGGACCTTAAGTCTGCTTACGTGCTTTTAAGGTGAAAGCCTGGCGATACTTAATAGCAGTTTTTTACGACTACATCGTATTTGCGTCTCTTTCTTCGCTTTCGTTTCCTTGGCTTTTGGAGTGAATTGCTTTGACCGGCTACTCTTTTGCTACACCGTGTTTGCGTCTCTTTCCTCGCTTTCGTTTCTTCGTCTTACAGCGCGGCTGGTTGCACCTGTCCTACTTACGTGCCATCACGTTCAGGTGTCACGAGACTCGCACTATTATACAAAATTTGCGTTTCCGACTCAAAAGTTTGTGAATTTTGTGAAGCGGGAACAACAGCCCATCAATGATCCCGATTTCTGTTCGATTCAACGAGTGGGAATGTGCCACAAAGTTTTGAACAAAGTGTTGAACAATATTGAACAAGGTTTTGTGCAATGCCTTGGTTGTACTTCGATACCGCATGCGGCAGGCGGTGCACCACCTCCAACATGCGGTGAGAGCGAAGGGATATACCACTGCGCTGCTATAGTGTGGAGGCTCGGGTTCAAATTCCATCGGATCACACACTTATTTACTGCTCACAGCTGCGGTCATTTTTTTGACCAACAACAATTGCAACAGTGAGTGTGGTTTTCAGCGAAATTAGGGAACACGAAAGTAGGAACCTGGACACGCGAAATTAAGCATTTGAATTTCCATGTGTTAAAGGGTTCCTTTACTTTGAAGCAGCTATTTTCGGCCTGAAATGTTTTCTGGACCCCGCAAAAATAAGTCTTTAACCGGGAGCTGTTGGCCTCTACGATCACGCTCGCGGTTATGACTACACGGAAAGGAGCTCGCGACTGCCCTTGGCTACCAGGCCAGAGAGTTGTCGAGTTGGGAGTTCGCCCATTAGCAAGGGCTGTTCCGCGACCACGCGTAGAGTCGGCTGCGCTCTTAGGGGCATGCTTACAGTCCAAAAAAAAAAAGAATAAAAGGAAAGTATCGCGCACGTGCGCTCAAAGTGTCATTACCTGCAGCTCAGGTACTTCGTTCTCCTCATGCCTCGCAGAGACTTAGTTAACGCCCCAGATAGACAAATACTTCCTAAACAACATATCCTTCAGGATATGCGCAGGTGAGTTCTTTTTGTAGACATTTCTGTAGATTCGCGCATGGAAAAGAAAGATTATGAGGAATAGAATCCTCTAAAATGTAAATATGAGAAGGCTGAAATTGAGACGTTTAGGGTAAATCAGCCTATGATGCCGTTGAGCTGCGGACGTCAACGTAATAGCTGAAATGGTTGCGTTCCGGCGTTGCCTTTGATCACAGGAATACGTTTTGCGGTAAATCCAGCTTTGCAGCGAAGGCTACGCTTCATGCAGAGCTAACTTTATCCGGAGCGTGTCCGCTGCCGTGCCTATAGCCGCCTTGTCCATCATTTCGCAGCCTCCATCGCCCTGCCCACGCGTCGGTAATGTATATAATTCTAATCAACGCGTGTATAGCCAGAGTGGCCTTGTATTCTGTTTCTGTATTCTGTATACAGTTAAACCTGGATGCAACAAACCTCTATGTAGCGAAATCCTGGATTTAAGGAGGTTTTTCAATTCCCTGTTGTTTGCGACCTCTTGTAACGAAGGCGTTGCGACGGTTGACCTTGGCTGATGATCCACCCTTCTTTTGCACTTTTTCTAAAAAATTGACTGGAGGAATGCACTAATTCACCGAACTTCGCCCGCACCGCAAACTACCAGTGTCAGTGCGGTATTGGTTAGGTGCTAGGCCTCGTTGTGGGCGTGTAGTCGCGAGTCTCCACTGGTATCTGGGGTGTCGGTTCGTCGCTGATGAGTTCTGCCTCGGGAAACGGAAAAGTTTCGTCTTTTCGAGACAAGCTCGCAATTTTAAATGCCGTCTCCACCAACGAGAGAGAAGAACGTCGCCGCCCGATATACAGTACCCCAGCTTTGAGCTCTGAAGAATTTTGAGTGTGGCAAAGAGCATCAAGTTCACGAGAAGGCGCCCTTTCAGCCGAAGTTTGGTCCTTGAAACGAGTTCAGGCACCGAAAATTGTCAAAAGGCGAAAGGGATATTAAGGTAGCGTCTCTGAACACGGGAGAAAGTAAGCTTGCTTCTTTGGAGTGCCGTGTAGTGACTAAGTTCGAGGGAAAGCATCAAGCGCAAATCACACAGTTTTTTTCTGCGAAATAAATCCCTTAACGGTGACTTCACCATCACTGATGTCTGGCATTTTGGTTTTGCTTCTGCTTCATTCACGTGAGCTTTAACTCGAAACCTGCGTGTAACGAAAACCTGCATGTAACGAGAAATTGCGATTTTTTTTTTTTTCAGCTTCGTTGTATCCAGGTAAAACTGTACTGCTTCCGACATTGTGCTGCGTCGCTAGCTGGGCAAACAACACAACCCCTGCCGCTGGCATTACATACGGCCTCGCGCAGCAGTTGGTCAAGAATTTCTTTTTAGATATACATGCCTTAAATCAATACTGGCGATAAGTTACTATTTTACAAGCATCGAAACCGATGACTCGCTTCCGTGGTTTATAATCTAGTGTTTATAATCCCCAGATTGTAATCCGTAGTTTATGATGCACGGGACTGGCTCAAGGCAATATGCGCGGCCGACTCATGCATAGACATTTCCTGCGGATGAAAGGGTCTCAAACATGCGTAGGTTCTAAATACGTTCCGTCGACAATCTTACTCCTGCCCTAGTAAGTTTTTTTGGGGAAGTCCGGGATTACGCTCGCACATTTATTTCACTCTCTAATGAAATTTGAACAAGAAACGTAGGCACTCTCATGCAGTAGTACGCAGATTGACGTGCTGATATGCTGGCGCACGGGTAATAAAAACTGTTTTACGGCCAAACACCAACGGATTCTTTATTTGGAATTTTTTTTAGCACCGCGGAACCTCTCGTAAATATCGCGACGTATATTATTGCGCTAAAACCTCGCACGCACCCTCGACACTAGCTAGCTTTCTACATGTAGCGCCTTTTTATGATGGCCAAGAAAAAACAGTTCGTGTCACCTCGCTCGTTCAGAAAGGCTTGTATGATGTAGGCTTCAAATTTTATTTTTTCCTTTTTTGGAAACATTATTTTTATTCTTTTTGGCTGTGGAAACACGATGTCTGGAGGTGCTCTTACAGTCTCTGAGCTACCTCGCTGATCCCGAAGGAGAGCGCGAAAGAGTAGGGGAAATACCTTTAGCGCCTGCGGGCTTTCATTAAGTGCTGCCCACCACACCTGAGTGTCATGGTTAGGTTCCTGAAATTTTGTAAAAACAAGACCTGGGGTAATGCGTTTAAAGCTACTAATCTTCTGACACCCCCATAAGAACACGCTAGTTCACATGTGTACTATGGTGCTGCTGCACTTGTACAAGCATGCTCCAGCGCAGTATGATCCGCCTACACAGAAACAACTACTCTACAACATGAGCGAGAACTCAAAATAAAATTCTGCTTAACGCAGCAGTGTGAAATTAAGAGACGAACACCAGCCCTTAGACTCTCTTAAGAAGATTAAGTATTCACATTACATAACTATGGGGGCATGCTGCTGAGATTTATTAGTAAAGGCTTAACTTATGGTTCGTAAAGTTTTATATATCTAAAAAGAAACAAAACTACCTCACATTAAGGACCACCCGCTAAAAAAATAAAACCTGTACGAAACGCATTACGGGGCGGGTAGTGCTCTAGAATAATTGATATGAGCTTGGTGCATCGACATTTTAAGGACACTTGATACTTCAGGGAACAGGTGTGCGTGTATTCCGCTTAATATAAAAGGGCAGCTAACCATGGTCTGAGGAATGGTCGGCAGATGAATCGGATAAAAAGGGTGTCCCAGCTATCACGGACCAAGATTTTTAAAAAGCGCAATGGCGTTACTGGAACAAAACATAGCGCATAATGTTTCCAGTACAGTGGAGGAGCGGCCAATAATTATTTCGTTAATGAGATTTTATTAATGCATTCTAATTGATTATGTAACTCGAGAAGTACTGCCCTACTCATTGAAGTGTAAATGCGAAACCTGTAGGTATTCACGAGAGGAATCTAACTGGGGCATTTTCAGCGACGAACTAATTCCGTACTCATTTCTTCTGCCTGATAAAGAAACCCCACGAAATAGGTCTATTTACAAAAAGAGATGGAACCTATTTACAATTCGGTTATCGCAGCTTGAGCAGTCCCGCGCCAACAGTCTTCGTCTTCGTCGGTTGAGGATGACCACAGCGCTACGTTGCATTTTTTTATAAAACTTGGAGCGCCACTCAACAAGGACGACAGAAAAACGACAAACGCAAGCGCTCACTCGCAACTAGCTTTATTGGAGGCATCGTATCATATATGTACAAAACTTCACCGCAGCATGCGCATGAGAACACCACAGAAACACTGGTGAGATAGCTGCAATCAGAGAGCAGCTTTCAGAAAATAAAATTCCCTGGAACGCAGTGACACCGATGTCTCACTGACGCACTGGTCCCCTTTCCTCTTGATATGAAAGGCTCGAAAAAGCTCCCTCGTCATTGTGCTTTCACTTCTGCCTAGAATTGTAACCTTCTCTAAGTAACGTCTGCCTTTGGGCAGCAAAAGACTGAATGGCCTGCACTGATCACAATGCGGGGGTACAATATTTGTCTAGTTACGAATCTCGCTGCATGTCCACTTCCTCTTTTTCTCGTTACAATATATATATATATATATATATATATATATATATATATATATATATATATATATATATATATATATATATATATATATATATATATATATAAATATATATATATATATATATATATATATATATATATATACATGTATAGGGAGAGAGAGAGAGATGAAGCTTGAAAAGCAGAGAAAGCTTTGATGCGTGGGTAGGTATAGCCTGAAGCAGCATCAGTCAGGCTTCATTTGGTTTGCTCCAGGTGCTCCAGGCCGACATGTGTCGAGCTAACATGTCGCGTTCACGGGAGCATCGGCCATTGCAAGCTTTTTCTAACGCATCCAAACTCCACGGTGAAGCGTTGAAATTCAAAGCAAACTCGTCACAGCGCATGGCCTACTTGTCGGCGTTACGTGCGGCCCACTTTTGTGCGACCCGGCATCGCCTAGAGATTATTTGCGTCCCTGAAAGAGCCACGGAAGTGCTTTGTGTTCCGAGGTACTTAAGGAGGCCGTCTCCTGTTTTTCCGCCAAGGTGTCGACGTGCTTCAGTCGCAGCCGACCTACATTGCATGTCCTAGTTTCCCGAATTAGGGACAGCTGCTACAAGAGCGGTGTCATGTTCAATGAAAGTCACACGTGCGTGCTCAACAGCGTGGGAAGACGGTGCGACAGAGACGACTGTCATCTGGGCCGGGCCAAGAGGGCATGGCCTCGCGTTGCTGTTTGCCCTCCAATATCCCCCGGGCGAGGTGCAGACAGCTGTTTCTGGAGATCGCTTGTTTTTAAGCCCCATCCAATCGCTCTTTGTCTTTGTGTGTGGGAGGAAGTCAACATCGAAGGCTGTCACGCGCTTCGAAGAATAGGGTCGTTGAGTTTAAGTTTTGGTTTGTTCGGGACTCCTCCATATGTCGGCGACTACAGATGTTTAAAACTGAGCCAAGTAGAGTATTCGCCAATATATTTAGCAGATATCTGAGTGTGAAATTCTAGTTACGTCTTTTAGGGCGCATGCTCAAATAAACAAGTTGAGGGCACTCGCTGTTCAAGCTGGAACTCTTTTGAATGGTTCGAAACACCCCGTGGAGGGGAGGGATTAAAACACGCGTCGCTGAAATTAGCGTTGATTTAATTGTTGTTCGTGGAATAAACATTTATTCCTCCTCCTCGTCAAGTTGTTTCTTGCTCCTAGTTAACCGCATCCAATGCCAAACGGGAGGTCGAACGTCTTTGTATGTGGCCGATTATGCTAACTCGGCAATAGCCAGAATGACGTGCATGGGTCAGTCTTGCAAGCAGATTGCTTAATGCGGGACTTGAGCTGAGGGCTGTTTTGGGCCCTGGACGAAGACCCCGTCAGGCTGCACGTGTAATCAAAGCTATTTTGTTCTTCGTGCAGAGCACAGGACTTGACACACCTCTGTAGAAAACTTCATTCTGTGCGCTACTGAAAATTTCATGCGCATCATCCGACCTCTTTTCATTAATTATTTCCTCTCCTTTTTCTTCTTATCATCTCGCGCAGCAAGTAAGCGCAATGGATTGGCTAACAGCCGTTTCCATTAAATCTATTCTTTCTCAGTCTGTGTCTCTCTCTCCCTCTCCCTCTCTCTTCCTGTCAGTCCCCATAGGTAACGGCTGGATTTTATTGTTGTTCTAAACCAAAACAAAAGTTCCGTCCCAAGTTTTCTTTTATTATAAATGGGTTGCCAGCTTTCTGCCTTCTTTTATTACCTCAGCACTGCCGGAGAACTTCTTGTTCTGGCTGTTCTTTTCTACTTCTTTCCGTTTTAGCTGAAACATGCGGTGTAACACAAGCCTTAATCGAATTGGTCGACGAGGAAACAATAAACAAAATCAACGTGCCCTGTGCTTAGTATACCCTAACTTAGCCGAACAGCACTAAAGATAAGCTCCTAATGGGACGAAGTTTCGTTTCAACTAACGTTTTTTTAGTCTTCTATAAAACCTCTATTGAGACCAATGCAAGTCGCGTTAAGACGTGCGCTGACGCGAATTTTACGAGCGTAATACTGGTAGTAATAATGTGCAGGTAGGAATGGTCTAATAGTGAGATTTTCGAAACCAATTGACGAATGGTTATCATAAAAATAAGCAAGCATGAAATTCTGAAACGATACCGGCACTTGTTTGCTACATTTTTTATAACTCACAATGCTGTGAGCACATATAGGTGCTTTAGAGCAGCAATAAACGTGAACATGGAGTGGACCTTGAATGACTGTACAACACGTACAGTAAACGCTCGTTATTATAACAAAATCGGTTTCTTCGGAATATCGCTTTATGTCCCCAATACAGGTGATTGTGAGTAAATAGTCTCTGCGTCTAACAAAGTATCGCGTATAACGAAAGTGGTTTCATTCTGTCTCGAGAATTTCATCACAAGGAGGCGTTATTGCGTTTGCGTTTGCACCGACATTATCCATTCTTGCGCGCTTAATACTGTGTTAGTGGATGTCTATAAGGCATGCGTGTTTTGCAGTTGTTATGCGACAGGATATTTTTTATTGTACTCCCGCATTTTCAGTCTCGGCTGAATATTCCGATAGATAAAACGCCGACTTCCAGAATTAGGAACAAGTCAAATACCAAGAGCTATTCGATTCGTATTCACTATAACTGGATGAAATTTCGGCACTGCCTTTCTGCTTTCTACGCCGGCCAGCTACACACAAGCCTATTCTAAAACAGCTTAAACCGAATCAAAATACGTGAACTTGCATGCATACACGTACGAAATTGACGCGATGTTCTGTTTACATGTATTTATAGGTCTCCAGGTAACAACCTCGTTCATTCCATTTAATTCCTAACAAACAGATTCATCTCACCCAATTCCTGTGGGGCTTTGTTTAAACAAACTTGATCCTTTCCCCAATAATTTCACTAGTAAAAAAGGGATCTTTAGGCTCGAACAGACGTGATCTAAACTTCGAAATGTTTTTTTTTCTATTCCTTGAAATATTTCCTATATTTTGTAAAATAAAAATAATCGACCATCAGAGAGTTCCGCTATTTCGATGTTACACAGGTCGCGTGTCGTGATGAAAAATGACCCACGGCTTGCGTGGAAAACCGTAATTTAGCTTGTCACTGTGAGGACAGCAGAAATCTTTTTTTCTTTTTCCGCCCCTTTTAACGAATATTCTTTCTTTTAGTTCCAGCTTATCTAGGAGAGTTTATCGCTGTGGGACTAATTTTCTTAATAATATCTTTCAGTCTTTCCCAGGTAATTACTCTGAGTAAGCTGCGTGAAATGAGCCAAAACGTCTGCTCCCTCCCAACGTCATCGTGCTCTGGAAAGTAATATTTTGCTTTTACTTCTTGCGTCTCCCAATACGGTGCCGTGGGATATGATAAAACACTGACGGCGTTGGGTTCCTAATTGAAGTACAAAAATTACCGCCTAAAAGAGCACCTGGTGGGAGCCTTCTGAGGCGCTAAGCTAGCTATTAAGCATGCATTGATTCGAGCCGTCTGACTAATATTTTTGCACTTGCAGGTTCCATGTTTAGGGCGGGCATGTTTTTTAAGACCTTTTTCGAAGGTGGTTCTGAAAC
>NW_027526422.1:51895402-51922902 GCF_048455015.1 Haemaphysalis longicornis
TGGTTCTGAAACAGTTTGAGACGTACCCTGCGTATTAAATTTCTTTATGCTAATTTATCGGATAAATCGTGTTTTCGACCTTATTTTGTCGACTTTCTTCTTATTTCAACAGCGTTACTTTTTTGCTCAGTGTTATTGGCACTGATACTGCGGAAATTACCCATTTTTGGGTAATTTTTTTGCCATAAACATTTCCCAGAGAGAAAGGTCATGACCTTTCTCTGCAGTGCACGCATGTATTGCTATAAAATACGAATCCAAAAATTTATCAGGGCACTTTTTGCGTGCCTTGAAGGAGAACGCCTGGCCATACTTATTCCTTCCAAGATTGACGGGGTGGTTCAGGCTGTACTATTCTGGCGGCCACCGTTTTTTGAGTTGTGCACAGTAATTAATGTTTTGATATCTATGTTTGTGATGCAGGCGTATCTATTTGACCCACCTTATCGACGAATGTTTAGCAGAACTTCAGAATAACTGAAGATGACGATGTCATCCGCAAATCTCAAGCGACTGAAATATTCCCCATTTACTGGTATCTCAGATTTGATCATGATACTGAGGAAGGGGGGGGGGGGGGGGGGGGGCTGAAGCCTAAAAAAAGACCAGGAAAGTCTGGTACTCGATCGAGGCAGTGGATGGTTCCGTCTACTTTGTGTATCGCTCCTTCCAATGTGAGTTGCTCACTAAAAGGTATCAGTGGAACCCACAATCGCAGCGCGACACACTTGGTGCATCTTTTGTGTCTTTGGCTGCTGTTCCGCTTGCCGCGTGTGTAGAACAAAATTTCAACAATTGCCACACGTGTGCAGAACAGACTCCAACAAAATTCCACCAATTCCAACAAAGGCTGTTGGGATTGCGAATCCTATGGAGACAATATATTTCTGTCCGCCATTTTTGTAAGAAAGCATTTGAATTGAATTGAATGACATTTATTAAGATGGGGGAGGCGATATGGCTGTAGTTGGGGAAGAGGAAGAAGGGAGGAGAGGGGGAGGTGATCACTCAATCGTTAGAGATGACTCGTTGGAGATAGATGATCAGATGAACGTTTTCTTTCCTTTGGGAAGGGGCGTGCAGACCCCATCTCACACTACCCTTGCCAGGCCACTCTTAATGGGAAACACACCTAAAGCATGCAGAAAATTTGGGTGTTCGTACGGGGGGTCATGAGGGGACGAGTTGTGGGGCAGGGCACTGAGCAAAGAATCGCGAGAAGATGCGAAAGCTGCACAGTGCCAGGTGAGGTGCTTGAGGTCTGAAAAAACATTTTTTCTGGCAATGGGGACAGTACGGAGAGGCTGCAAAGTCCAAGTGCAGCCATTTCAGCAGTGTGAAGGGTGTAAGGGCAGCGGCGTTAGCGATTGTCTTAACAAACTCTTCTGCGTCACGGGATAGGGTGGGGACACCATGCAGGTAGCCCTGCGGAGTCTTCTCAGCGAGCCGCTTTCTGCGAGAATGTTTAGCATGATCCAGCTGGAGGCGCGGATGTAGACCTGGACCAGAAAGCATTGTTACGAAATGATGGCATGGCATACGAGCATACTCCATGATTGGGTTTCTCTACCACCTGATTGTTTAAACGAAGGGTTGCGAGATCTCAGCACCGGAGACATGGCTGCTTTAAGAGAGTATAAAGTTATAGCCGAGCGGAGAACCGGTCTCGGTTCGGTACCCGGTACACCTGCGCATACGCACAACCAGTTTTCCCGCCTCTGCGCATGCGCAGTAGCGCCAGTCGCCTACCGGGTACCGTACCGGGACCGGTCTCCCCTCTGCTATAACTCCAACATTTCGTAGCGGAATGTTTAAGTAACCTACCTTTGGGCCATAATTCGTGGCTAACATTTTGAGCCCTTTCACATACACGTAGTCTTTTTTTTTTCTACGCAAGTGCACCCATGGATGCTGTTCTTCATCAGCACATTTAATGCTGCGCATTGCACTCAGATATAAAACTGCGAGAATACGTTGAATTAGCGAACAGAGCGCCCTGATTAAAATATGTCAAAGTGCGATGCCAAAAAGGCCGAAGAAGCGTGGGCTGTAAAAGATGCAACACTGAGAGGTTCTGCAGTAAAGGAGAATTCAATTCTGGCAGAATGAAGTCGAAATATCAAACACAAGCATGTAATTAGCACGCCTAATTGTGCCGGAATTTCGACTGTGTGCCGCCCTGTACTTCTAGTGCACCAACCAAGAAGGCCTAGTGCTGCTGGTGGGCACTCCCAAATAAATAAATAAATAAATAAATAAATAAATAAATAAATAAATAAATAAATAAATAAATAAATAAATAAATAAATAAATAAATAAATAAATAAATAAATAAATAAATAAATAAATAAATAAATAAATAAATAAATAAATAAATAAATAAATAAATAAATAAATAAATAAATAAATAAATAAATAAATAAATAAATAAATAAATAAATAAATAAATAAATAAATAAATAAATAAATAAATAAATAAATAAATAAATAAATAAATAAATAAATAAATAAATAAATAATACTTCTTTTTAATGTAGTGCTTTATGCATTCCGCTGCACTCTGGCTGCGTTCCAATTCACGGACAGCTGTGTAGACTGCTTACAAAGCAGTCTAAATAGACGTATAAAGGAAGAAGAATTGGAACGGCGCAGCGGTCACGAACGCTGCACTAACGCAGACGACAACATCGTAGCATACATGTTGAGAAATGCAAGCCGCAGGTTTCGTAAATATTATTACCGTTATTATTACAAACATTAGGTTATTTAAAAATTAAACAAAAGCATCATCAGCATCAGCAAATTATACCAAAAATTTTAGCAAGAGAACAAGTTAGTTTGCAACTACATAAATACGCAAAAAAGTGGCGCTGGCGTTAAATGTTAGTTTAGACAGGAAGGTAGCCTGCATCGTTGCTGGCTTCGATACTGTCCTCTCGAAGCAGTCTTCGTTGACTGCTTAGTTCGAATTGGAACGGGACTTAACATGGCGGACTGTCCGCGAAGACGGCAACGAAGCCGTCTGATAGGTGAATTGGAAGGCACCTTCTTAGTCAGTCCCGCAGGTCGGCTTCCCCGTAAGGCCCTCTATTGTCCAACTCGTGCAGCCAACAACTAAATTCCGTTAATGACGACGTAGATCCTACCATCTGACTTACAAGTTTGTTCTGCGCTGCGTGGCATCACGCAATGCAAGCATGACGTCCTGCACTGCGCAGTGCCACATGCGCAGATCACACTTTTAAAGTGTAATGGTATGCACGTTGCCGCCATTTGCCGAATGTGGTTTTTCGGAGGTACGGATTGGTCACTGGAATACATTAGGTCAAGCTGAACCACGGGATTGCCTTGGAGTGTACCAGGGACAGCCACATCTACCGGATCGCGCACAGTGGTATAATTTCTTAACAATTCACTAATCTCCAGCACTGTCGATGCGCTATTTCTCCTAGAATAGCATAATGTGCTCTTCTGTACGAGGGTTGGCACTACTATTGCACTCGCATATGTTGCACCGGGTGTAGCTGTAATCGGTTCACGCGAATGAAAAACATGAAAATGGCGGCCTATGACTTGCGGTGTGGCATACGCGTTCGGCGTTTTGGCTTCAAAGTAAAATAAAAAACACACATTTCTTTCTCCCTCTCTTGCAACGAAGATGGCATCACTCGGGGCTTCACCCACATACCAGTCACGCACAATTTTATTTTAATTTATTTGGCATCGACCAGAAGGCAAGAATGGCTTAACACCGCAACTTTGGGGCGCTTGTTTCTAGATTCGTGCAATAACCGGAGCGGAAGAGAAACGAACCACAGAAAAAAAGGATAAAAATAACCTTTGATCTCACTCCCTAGCCATTTTTTTTCTTTTATTTTTCCGAATCTGGAGGAAGCCGGTTGAACTTATTTTCAGCCGGGAAAATAACACGTCGGGGTCAAGCCCGAGTTAGCAAAGTTCTCGTTGAACTTGGGACGAGTGACGACAGGGCGTAAACAAACATGTTTCGGAAACTTCCCTCTTCGAAAGGGATTCGCAGACCCCTTGTGCAACAGCTGCGACTGCTGTGTCCGTGTCCGCTTTTCTTCCACCCGAGCTTGAGAACATGGTTGTGCCTATATTGTTGATATCCGCTCCAGTGTCACGCTCTGGCTTCGGAGTGTGACGCCCCGTGTTCGATAAGAAACTCGCTGGCGCGTGACAGGGCGTCATTTTCCGACTCGCGGGGTCGTAAAGCGACAGAAGACACGGCTGCAATGGAAAGGGGCAAGCGGGTGGGGAATGCTTCTTTTAATTCTTTGTGCATTGTGTCAGTTCGACACAAACGTCGTCTTTGTCGTGTCATGGAATGGACAGCAACATGCTTGTCTCCAGCTGCGCTTGCGTGCGTGTGTGTGTTTTCGATGCATAACGGCAGTTTTCGATGCATAACTTTCTAGCCACTACTGTGATTCCACTAACTTGTTTAATTACTTGCTACAGCGATAGTAAGCGGACTTTGAGGCAAGGCATACCTGGAAATTCCGCATTTTTAACCCATCTGCAGAAAATTTCGCATTCGTGATAGGTGGGGCGCATACACGAACTCCTCACTGAAAGTGACTTTATAAGTGATTGTGCGAAGGTCAGCTAATGCAGCTGTTGACTGCTGGCCCCTCATGCTGAACCCAGCCCCAACGAGGGAATCATACACGTACGCCATGCTTTTACTGAATATTTAAAATCATCACTTAAGGGTATTATATGAAAGTTTACTGGATGAAAAAGTGTTGTTAAACATGACATAGCGATACCGACCAGATTTTAGGGGAATCCCTAAGGTGGAGTGAGTTTCTGCGAAAGAAAGTTTGACATCCACCTCAATTCAGTCGTACAGCTACAAAGGAAATATAACCAGCTTATCAGAACCTTCGCAGTTGAAGAAAAATTCGACCTGGTCCAGGTTTTGAACCCGGGACCACCACTTCATCGGAGCAGTCGCTCTACCAACTGAGCTAACCAGGAAACTAGCAGTTTGAAGCGCGAGAGCGATTTGATCAAAAACTCGAAGTGAAGGAGAGCTGTTAATCGACCAGATTTTAGGGGAAATCCCCAAGACGGAGTAAGTTTCTGCGAAGAAAATTTTCACATCCACCGCAATGCAGCCGTATGGCTACAAAGGAAAGCTATACAGGTTTTCTCAGAAACTTCGCAGTTGAAGAAAAATTCGTCCCGCATGGTCCAGGATAAAATTACCGCCTAAAACCGTAATTTAGCTTTTCTTTGCAGCCGTACGGCTGAATTCAGGTGGATGTCAAACTTTCCTTCGAACATAGCAATACGTGCATCAGTTCACATCAAACCTTGGGCAAGCTTATTGTGGTCAGGGAGGCTGTGCCACGATAGCTTGTGTTTCTTGGAGGATTAATTACTGCCATTCGCGGCTACACCAACGGTTGTTTGTCGATTTCCGCCCACCGTCGCCTAAACCTGCCGGCTCCCGTGAAATGGGTGGATTGATAGCGCTGAGGGTCGCTTATGAACAGCAATCCACAGTAGAGATAGAGAATAAACTCGATTTAATTAAGGTTTATTCTCTCCCTCTACTGTCGATCGCAGAAAAGAAGCGACCCTCAGCGCGACCAATCGACACACATCACGAGGTTTGGGCGATGGTGGGCGGAAATTGACAAACAACCGTTGGTGTAGCCGCGAATGGCAGTACTTTAACCTCCAATAAACCCAAGCTCTCGCTGTAATGCCTGCCATCCTGCTTAATAAAAGAAAATGCCGCCTGTTTTTTTTTTTTTTTTTTTTTTTTGGGGGGGGGGGGTGCATTGGGGGAGAGGTGACCGCTGACGAGGAATTTCTCGTTAGACTGTCACTATTCGTCGTCTTTTCTTTTCCTATTATAGATAGTGCACCCGTCCATATTACGCAAATATGCTTAAAAGCTGGCTTTGAAAGCGAAGCTTTTTTTTTGCTCTCTCACTGATGGCGTATTTCGCGTCGAAAACGCACTTCAAGAAAGCCATCTTTCTGTAACGATGATGACCATCAAGTGTGATGAAAAAAAAATGCTTGTTGTGGCCTGAATAACCCGAGTCCTTCGCGTTGTGAAGCGCACGTCTATCCGATCACGTCATTTCGCACGGTCGTAGCAGTTTAGACTTAGAAATGGGTGCCTGGACGTGCAAAATGCGAAAAAAAGGCCCCTTTACGTCTAACGACGACTATAGTTGATCGCGAATCAAACGGCGATGGGTCAAAGTCAAAGCCGCTGAGATAAAAAGTTCAAACTGCGTGCGAATCAAATCCAAAGGCCCACGTGTCAAACTTCAAACCGTCTGCGAGTCAAAGTCCAAACTCGGACAACAACCAACAAATCCCTCACAAGAAAGCTTTGCGTTCACCCAGCGTCATCGTTAGAAGGAGATGTGCATGATTTTGTGTCTGTTGCATCGCTCATTCAGGCTTTTAGGGAACAGGGTCTAGTCTCAATCGATAGAAGCGTCCGTGACAAGAATAAACAAGATCAATGCAGGCCTCTTCTTTCTTACTATTGATTGGGCCTCTGGAGAAAACGAGTTTCTTAGCGCCATTTGTGACCTTTTGAGGAACCAGTCACATTAAGAGAGCAAGGAGAAGAGACTTTGACCAGTCTCACGAACATTTTCAAGTGCTGCGAGGCCAAAGACCCGTAGCCAGAATTTGGCCCTCATCTTCCATGCCTGCTCCTGAATTGTTTGTTGGCCTTTACCTTCATTACGCTTTCATCCCTTTCTTCGGCGTAAGTAGACAAGGTGAGCCTTACCCTGATTAAGGCATTCGTATTTGCCTTAGTTATTTATCTTCCTTTTGTTCCGTCTGGCGGAGGAGTTTAGTGTGCAATAAAAAGAGTCCAGCCAAGTAATAATGGGCTGCTCAATGATTCATTCGTTCTTCCGTTTGCGGGAAACTTTTGGTCACGTAATCTGAACCGCTCAATTACTCGACGAAAGCCCTTTGTTAGAGTGCGAAAAAAGCCTTCTTCTCCGAATGTTAGAAGTCTGTGGGCAAAGCGAAGACGAAAACGACTGCTCCAGCCTCAATAAAGAATGGGCCACAAAGTTACCTTTATAAAAGCTGGCTTAAATAATTGTCTCCTTACCTTAGCGTGGCTCGAGGTCTGGCTAAGGCACGTCCAAGAGCGATGCATACGTCGCAAGTTAACGCTTGCAAGCGGGCGTCATTGTTGAGAGTCTTACCGTAATTTGTCGTCTCCGGCGGAACGACGATTAAACCCGTCAGTAATTTTGTTTTTTATCCGCCAATTGCGCGCATGTACCTAGGCTCGTATACTGTCACACGTATACTGTAGCAGGAAGATTTCAGGAACACGCGTAAAATTTATTACTTTATTGCTTGCACGAAAGCGTACGGGACCTTTCTGTCGGAAAAGGTTCGCTCCATCTTTATTGAACAATTACACATTGCAGAACTTGATAACTCAGGCTCCTGCATTTGAGCCGTATATGTTTACGTGGCTAAGCGTACTTCTCAGAGTATTTTTTTCTCGTATAGCTCAAAACTTCACCGGCTTTCCTTGATCTTTCAGTGCAGATAACGAAGCAAGCCGTGGATCAGCAGTAACTACCAGCTTCACTGCCCGCAATGCAGCGGAGCAATTTTTGTAAAAAGTCTTTTCCTCAGCTGTAGCGTTAACTCCGCTTCTTGATAAATTAATTGGCTTTTGTAATGCTAATTTCAGTGTCGCAATTTTGGCGGGAATTTACAGAATTTGCTGTTTATTACGCATTACTTAAGCATCAAGAAAACAGTTGAAATTAACAAAAAAATTCAAGCCGTTCCACTCAATGTGAAAGATATCGGAATAGAAGAGCAGTGATTCGCCATAATGGGCTGTAGCGCCTTTATACGCTCATTGCTACAACCCAATGCAATTCAAATTTCCCGCCTTCGCAGTACTCGCGCGCCCCCTTTCTGAAACTGCGCCAGCAAGAGTTATGTTCTTTTTTTTTTAATTCGCATTTTTGCCATGCGGCATATAAAGAAAAGATAAGACATTAGGTAGAATAAAAATACCGGGTACAAAAGCACAGGTAGTCAGGAAATTGATGACCGTGTACAAGTCTAAAGGTAGGCATGGAGTCCGGTCTCGTGTAAAAAGTTCAGCAGCGACCTGCAGTAGCGGTCTTCGTGCACCCACCGGTTGAAGTCCCCCGGTTTATCCCACCGAAGACCAACACTCTTAGCGCACTGTCCCGAGCTATTCTGGTTCCTGTGCACGTCCACAAGAGATGATTGACATCAGCTTCAGCTGCCGAAGCCGGACACTTGGGACATGTTCCTGGGTCTTCTGGTGCGGGTCTCCAAGTCCAGGTGACTGAAGGTGTGAGAGCCACCCAGCCTGAAGCCTCCTCAGAGAAACTTCCTCCACCCGGGAAAGATTAGGGGGAGGGAGCAGACACACGGGGGAATTAGGGCACGTGTGGCCCTTCTCAGAAGAGATTTCATGGCTAAAAGGCCGGAGCGTGGATCACTAGGAAGAGGGCTAGGGGCGGATTCAGATTCAGGTGGGGCCGGAGAGTGCGAAAGATTGTCCGCTAATTGGTTGAAAAAATTGTTACCGTGCCCCTGTACCCAATGTACGCGAACCATTAGCTGTGCTGTCATGTGGAGGCTGTGAATGTGCTGGCAAATCAGGGGAGTCTTTTTCACTTGCTTTAGGTGCTTCACAGTACTGAGTGAGTCGGTGTATATATGCGCCTCTTTGATGTTAGGGAGGGCACTTGCAGCTTTGATTGCGTCTTATACAGCCGGGAGTTCCAGTAGCAGCGGGTCTGGCGTGTCGGTGGAATAACAGAGCGAGCCTTTCAGTGCTGAGTGTGTGGAACTGACGAAAGCGGTCCGTCCTCCGTGCGGGGGAAGGGCTGCGACTGTGTACAATACACAGTAACCTTCAGGAACTGTGGTATCTGAGGTTGGCGCTGGCTGTTCACGGCGACAAAGCTTCGTTGTCTTGTTGGTTGTTATTGCTGTATAGCGCCATGGTGGAAGGTTGTCTATGGTTGAAGTCACGGGAGGCTCTTTACAGAAATAGGAACCCGCACGTGCCGTGCCGGCGTTGCACTGCCACTTTTTTTTTTTTGCTCACAATCGTAAAAACTAACGCAACGAGCATTTCTAACTAAACGAACGGGGGAGCTGCCAGTTAATTACGTATATTTTGCATCAAATGTACCTGCAGATTTATGTGCGTTAAGCAGCGAGGAGAGTTATGGCAAGCGCCAGCGGTTCAAGAGTTTCGAACGCTTATCACTATATAAACCGCTTGGCTTTCCGAACCTCCAAGTTACGCCACGACGACAGCAGTGTTGCGACCGGGCGGGGGCACCCGATCCGTTCTCCGTGGCCTCCGACATACGAGGGGTAGCGTGTATGATGCGAGCGGCCAGCCGCTGTTGCAGCCGTGAAGAAGTCCAGAGCAGTAGGATAACGTAACTGTTTACTTCATAGCGAGAGGTGAGCCGAAGCAAAAAAAACATACAATGCCCCACGGGCGAGGTTACAATACAGGACTCGAGCAGAGCGACCGCATGGATTCGCTGCTCAGACAGGAATGAATTTCAGCGTTTGTGCTGCTTCTATTTATACCCAAAAGCAACAATGGTCAAACGCGAACACACGCCACTCATAGTCATTCATAGCCTCGCCGCACGTGGCGTCCGAGAGAGGGGAGAGAGTGTCCTTGAAAGGTGCCGGGGTCGCGGTATCGAAGGTTGATCGCGCCGATAGCGAAACGTCTGAGCCGGGTATGTCGAGGCGTGACTCACCGCCACGCAGGTGCCTGAAGGGTGTGGCGAACGTCGTGGCTTCGCACGTGGAAGCTGATGCGGGAAACACGTGGCGGCTGTTGCGGGAAAACACGTGGCGTTGGCCGATTCGTAACAGCAGCTAAGACGGAACGCCGTGGGGCTCTACTTCGGTCTAACGAGCGAGCTACGACGACAAGGCGACCCCCACAAGTGCGCTGTACTTCAAAAATTAAAGCCAGTTCCACGCCTGTGGAATCTTCTGAAACACGAAGATGACTTAGGTACGCTGGCGGGCACCTCCCGCAGAGGAGGAGGTCGCTCATAGAGATATGTATTCATGAAATTTTGAGTTGCGTAAAAAAAGCGGGTTTTCTCATGTGTATTTTTCAAAAAAATGTGCAAAAAAGAAAGAAAAGGGATTCCAGACAGATCTATAAAAAATTCGGCATACTTCTTAAGGCGAAAGCCTGAGATGTGTCATTAAACGCGATAAGTAACCGTGTATAGTTGCTGGTGACTACACGAAAGAAACCAAATTTCGGCCGCTGTAAAAAGAAAATGAGTAAATAAAATATACATAGAAACTTATTTGGGTTCGAGTGGGGTTTGAACCCGGGTTTCCATGAGCCGCAGACAAGTGTGGTCACTGGAGCACTAAACCCGTACCGTGCCAGGATGGAACAAGAATTATCCGGATGCGTGCCGCATGACAGGTGCACTTGACGGCACCGCAAACCCGATGCAGAAGTGAAAAATTCTTATGGCTGGCTTTCGCCTTTAAATCACCTAAGAGACTTAAGTGCCCGATAAATTTTTCTGTTAACGCTGAATTGAATATAATTGTTACATGCTGCATCCCAAACGTCCCAGGAAAACTTCCGCTTTCAGAATCTGCGCACGATTTCGCGTAAAATAGTCGATTTCAGAAAGCGTTTCCCTCATTGCACATTGGTCGCATCACAACGAGTTCCTCCGGAGGAGCTATGTTTTTTCAGTTCTATCCTGGTTGACAAAAAAAGAAAAATACGGTTGTTTTCCTAATGGTTTTTATTTTCTTTTTCAATCGCTCACACCTCGAATCACAACTCCACTCGCTGCGATAAGTACGCACTCGAAGCTCACCCACAGAGGTCTCGTACTTGCTCCGCATTCCCGATGCACGAGGCGAAATCGCGCACTGGGCGGCCGTCGAGGCGGTGGCGCCGCCTGTCGGCCCAGTGGAGTACTTCGCCTGGCGTGACGAGCATCAACGGATATTGCGAGCCCCTACACAGCTCAGCTGTTAATAACTGAGGAGTACAGCTTTCTGCAACCGCAGGAAAACTCGCCAGCAAACACTGTGATTGACTGGATTTTGTTGTGAATGCGACAAACGTAAACTTGTATTTTAAAAGAAAAAGAAAACAGCCGTATTTTGTTTACGCAGCGCTTGCCAAGCCCCAAGTTAACAAATCGCCTCCTATCTTGCTACATTCTGTTCAATCATAGGGTTGCATGCAGGCGAGGACGGTTAAAAAGTGAGTACATTCGAAGGAATGAACTAAGGAGGATACGCTAAATGCAAGGTAACAGAGGCAGCTCTTTGATTTCAAAACAAAACTGTTTAGATATCACAGCAACAGTAAAAACGCCAGAAAAAGGACGCTGTTCGAAGAAAAAAAAAGGCAGCAAGGTGGGAGGGCTGCAGAACGACGAAATTGCTAGTGCGCAAAGCAGGTAACGACTAGCTTTTCTGACAAATGGCTACCGATGAAGTAGAGGAAAGCAGTAAAAGGTACTGCCTAAAGGGTCTTTTTTATGGCGTAGACGGAAAAACAACGTATGATTCAAAAAGGGAGCCGCAGCAGGTTTGCACTGTGCCTTACTGAGGGAAGGCGGGCGCGTGTTGTGCGCCCGGAAACAAAATACCGAAAGGTCTTCAGGGGGACACGCCCACGCAGCCGGGTCACGAGGGAAAGCTTCTTTATGACGCCGTACTAGGTTGTCCTAAAGGTGGCCCATTACTGAAGACAGCAAGCAGAACTAGAAAGCAATATTGAATTGTGTGCGCATGCGACTCCCCATTCAAAGACTGCTGTTCGATGCTGATTCATCTTGCGTGCCAGCGTACGTGCATACAGGCGTTCGCATTGTGCGAGTAGGTGAGCGGCGCCAAGCTCTGAATAAACACGCATGTATCCCGATACGCCTTCAAGTCAGATGTGTAATCGAACTGCTGGCAGTGGATCGGTTGGGCTTAGCTGATTTCCGCTGGTTTTGGCTGGTTTTCACTGGTTTTCACTGGTGTTCACTGGGGTTTACTGGGATTCACTGTCTTGCACTGCGTTTCATTGTGTTTTTGCAGGTAAAGCTGCAGATGCTAGTCTCTGTTGCATCTGATGGAGCCTTCGTGCTATTTTCATGCAAAACGCAATGAGAGGGGACCCTAATAGCTAGGGGGCATGTGAGCGCCACGCTGCCAAAGCGCCAGCACTTACCCAACTAGCCCTACCCGGTACAGCCTGCGGTGATCCGCCCGGTAGTGCGGTCCGAGCTCTTCGAGTAGGCGCGTCATCTTTTGGGTGAAAATAGGACAGAAACGCGGGTTCTGGAAACACCCAGACTCATAGTTTCATGCGCAGGAGCTTTGCGAAGCAACACCCCGAAATTTGTTTTCTCCGCATTTTCACCTAGCCCGATGACACTGGTGGGACAGGGTCTTGTGTCCTCTCGGCGCAAAAAAAAAAATCGTAAAGCAAATAAAAAGAAGCCCTGAAAAAAAACACTCTTTACGCGAGAAACGCATGGAGCTGGATATTAACTGATCTTATTTCTGAGCCACATCTTCGAACATAAATGTAAAGCCTAGCCCGCGCAGCAGGCTTCATGATATATGCGATTCCTCATCATACCAACAAAACGACATCTGTTCTACCGCAGTTTATTTCTAGTTCTATGCGCTATCTTTCGTTTTTAACTTTCCGTCTGGACGCTCGTGTTGTCTACTTCTTGTGTTACGTCCTTTTAAGCTTTAAGTAAAGGAACCACGTGTGTACTACGTCAACTCTAACAAAAATTCAAACTGTGATGTAAGGAGTGCCACTGATATATCTCTTATGCAACTATTTACGGGTTTTATGATGGCAGTATCCCGTTTCTGAAAGCATTATACATAAAATCTTGGTAGGGTTTGCATAAGTGGTATGTTACTGTCCCTCTTTATGTCAGAGTTTGAAAGTTTGTTAGGGACGGCGCAGGGCACGTGCTGTCGTTACGACGGGAGCTGCACATGTTACGAGGCACGCTCGACTTTTGGTATATGTTCGAAGTTGTGGGGCCGAGATAAAATAAATTAAAGTTGCGCTATAGTCCTGTCTGCCTCTCGCGTGTGCTGTTTGTCCAGCGCTTATTTTTTTTTTGTCATGAACTAATTACAAGTAGCCCAGCAGAAAGCTTAATTAATTCAAAAATGCAAAACGTTGTCCTGGCAAAGAAAAGCGAAGAAGCGGAGCGGGGCTGTTTTTTCTTGCGTCTGGATGTTGCCGTTATTACACGTGGGTGTTATGCAAGCATAGGCTCGGCTACATATACATCTTCGCACAATTTGAGTGACAGACAGACAGACAGACAGACAGACAGACAGACAGACAGACAGGCAGACAGACAGACAGACAGACAGACAGACAGACAGACAGACGGACGGACGGACGGGCGGACGGACGGATGGACGGACGGATGGACGGATGGATGGATGGACGGACGGAAAAGGCGGCAGCAGCAGCATCTTTGGATTCCCAAAGCTTCGTGTGGTCGCCGGTTCGGGGTTACGTAATCATTTTTCAGTCGCGCGTTATGAACATTAGTTGCGCGGCGTCGACGTCTGCTTTCACCGCGGCGGCGATCAGCTATTTTTGCAATATCTATCGAGAGAAACAAGGATGAACAAAACAATTGGAACTTTACAGTACGACCTCAGCATACCGCAGTTTCCAATTTTGAAATGTGAAACCGTTTATATTTGTTTTTTTTTTTTTACTTTTTAGTCCCTTCGTATTCTCCATCTCCTTTTTCGCACCCTCACCCCTAAATGAAATCCACTGCTCTTGCGCGTTGCGCCTCTGCTCGTTTTCTTGCGCTAGGTGAGCGCCGAGTTTGCTAACCTTACTAATACTTATTAAGTTTCGCTCGTGCCGAGCGTGCCTATGAACGCCTCACGCGGCCTCGATCTCCATTGATTGATTGATTGATTGATTGATTGATTGATTGATTGATTGATTGATTGATTGATTGATTGATTGATTGATTGATTGATTGTGGGGTTTAACGTGCCGACGCTACACAGGCGATGAGGTGCGCCGTAGTGGAGTGCTCCGGATTAATTTTGACCACCTGGGGACCTTTAACGTTCACCGCAGTCGCTTCAATCTCCGAAATGCACTTGGAGCCTCGGGACTTTCTGTGTGAGGACACAAAATAAAATGTATGAAAACGTTGACTAATAAGCTCCGCTGTAAAAATGAAAATTTGTGGCTGACCTTCCGAGCTGGAGTCATCCCATACATGAACTTGAAAAGCAGTTTTGTAAGTCGTCAGGAGGCCTCGAAATCGAGTAATCGACCTATGGCCGTAGCTACTTTGGATTCGAAGATACTAATACACGCGATGGTGTATTTTCCACTCCCAGAAGCCTTGTCATTTTGTTAGCGCACACTATTCGTACTCTACCAAAGCCCTACTCCAGCCGGTCTTCTTAAAGCGTTTCGGCTTTAAAGCGAACATGAAACACAACATCAGACCGTGCCCCACCCACGACGAATAAAATGCAGGGTCTGGTTTCGCGTCAGATGGCGCCCAAGCTCAGCGCTGGAGGCGTAGCCAGGCTGCCGTCCAACGGCATTCAAATTTTTAAGGATAGGCTGGCAAGACTCAGAGCGTCCGCCGTAGTGGTGTGTACGTTCCGTCCTAGCTCCCTGAAACAAAGGGTGGTCGTTCGAGTCAAGGGCTCGGCAGTTCTTCTTTCGATATAGTTTTGGTTTCAATTACGATTTGGATAGCTTAGGTTAGTTTTCGGTGTTTTAAATGATTGCTTTGTGTTCGATAGGTTAGAGTACATTACGTTAGGATAGCTTATAGAGAGCGAAGTAGCACCCTGCGCGGCGCTTCGCAAGAAAATGACACTGGACGTCAGTTTAGTGGAGTGCTTATAGTACCGTCGGGTGGCACTCTAGAGATATATTAATAAAATGCATTGCGCGTTAAAATACAGACACCGGTCGCTATTTATCTAAGCGTAACATAACACAAATTAACGGGTTCGGATTATCATTTTAATGAACCTGCCGTATGTTATTTCTCGACTTTCGCGAGCCGTGCCGAGCAGTGCCGTGCCATGCCGTGCCGTCGGCTAACGATCTTGAAACCTTTTGGTCGCGAAGTTCCACTTTCATTTGTCACCTGGGTCAGTACGGTCATGCCGTCGAGCAAGAACCTCGAAAGCCTTTACGCTGCTTGGCTGATGGTGTCAACGCTGGGTGGTCAGCGATCTCAACTACAGGTTTTCCGAAATTGGGACAGGAACACGATGAATACCCCACACTCGACGCTGTTGAAGCCAAATATCGTGTGAATTACTTTTATTTTGGCGCGACAAGATGTCCGGCAAAGTGTTATGCGAAGCGGGTTGCAAATTTTGGCATTTTGCATGTGTAACTCAATTGTGATTGATTTGCAATTGTAATTGATTTGATTTTTTTCACACAAATTGAGATTTGCCGTAACTTCTATCGTGTTATTCGAAAGTATCCTGCAACACTTCTTTCTACTTTTTTGTAAATCCTAAATGCTTTCAGAACATAGCCAACAAGCACATACAGTGCGTAAAATAGGGGGTCCCAAAGCGCCTGAGGCAAAAGTTACTTCTTTACGTCCATGAAATATATTAAAAACTTTCTCGTAAAATTTTTCTCTCTTTCCCTGTCTTGGAGTTGTTTGAGCGCTCGAATGACGTCATTCGAGTGACTGCACGGCTATGGGCCGCCTTCCTTTCGGTTTCAGCAACAAACTCATTCCAAGGCCGCTCATATCAGAAGTGTTGCAGGGCCCCTTAAATTTAATTGACTGCGTTTCGATGCACGGTGACGCATTTCGGCGTGTTAATCTCTTCAATTACTATTTGTGATACATCGCGAGTGTCTAACTGCGCAAACAACAAAATCTATGAAAATACATCGTGCATGCCAGGCGTTGAGTACCGGGGCCGTTCCAGAACTGGGTCCAGTGACGGACGAAACGGAGAATCATTCTTGGCACTGCAGGAGCAGCAGTATGGACAAGCTTTTGACCAATTACTCTGTTGAGTGTGCCTGCCCGCACCGCACATTTGCTGGACGCTCTCAGGAGCAGTAACCCGCCGTGGAGCCCAAAACAACTGGCTTCAGTTGCAGTTCATCGATCCCGGTCACGCGCTGTGGCTAGTAGGACTGGACACGCACTCGACCTGAGCGTGTGGTTGTGCGTCTGTGGCGTTGGTAACGCAAACACAGGCGGCGATCAGAGAGAGCTCCGAAGACTGGCCGGTGGCCTCAGTTTGCGACACCACCGGATGCCTAGAACCAATAAAGCTCACAGCTGGCTGCCAGAGAGATAAATGTTTCCTTCACGCTACCGAAAGCTCTCGAGACACAGAAGGCACAAGAAGCCATTAGCTGGTGTCGAGGGCGCAAACTCTCCGCGCCATCTGATTTAGTATAGCTATTTAATTATGAACGAAACCTCCCAGGAAAGTAAGTAAGCCTACAATTTTTATACCTGTGCTCCATATTCAGCCATTACCCACATAGGGAGTGATTTTGGCCGCGGGTTTTTTATTGTTGCCCCAGTCCCAACGCAACACAGTAACTCTGTACAGCTATTGGCTTGTTTCCGTGCTGAGGTTCACTAGCTCTATTTCGAGAGGAAGAGCTGTTCAATACGGCCTACGACAAACGGTCTCCTGTTCAAACGACAAGAAGCTGGGGGTTTTGCATTGCGGGGAATCCAAGACAACGAAGCAATGGGCAAGCATCATTTTACTCATCAAATTCTCTCTAGATAAAGGCTGACAACCTTAAAAAAGCGAAAGAAAAGTCCTAATTGAGTGAGGACTGGTGGTAAAGTACCGTATTTCTTCCCGTAATGTACGCCCTTTTTTTTCTTGTAAAACAGAAGCGAAGTTGGGGGTGCGTTTATTATGTGGGTTAATCTTCCGGAAACTTGTTCAGAGTGACGAAAGAAGGCCGCATCGACACAAAATAATGCATTAGATAATTTACCTTTCGCGTATATGTGCACGTACACAATTGGTAAATAGCGTTTTTATTGAACTACACTCTTCTTCGTTTGTCAAGGTTTCAGTTAGCCAATTCCGAAATGTCTACCGGCAGCGCGGTTCCCAAACTCAACTGCGTACTCCACAGCCATTAGCTTAAAACTGGCCGTGTAACTGTCATTTCGGCCCATCGTCGACTGAAAAGGGCACGACGAGCAGAAAATCAAGTAAGGAACAACACAATCACGAAGAAAAGTAGGGCTAGACGCTCAGCGGACTGAGCCGACTGAGCGTCGTTGTGATTGACTGTCCCACGACGCCGCGCCGGAGTCTTTGTTCGTTTTTACTCCGAGAGATGGCTCGAGGTTTTATGCAGTGTCATCATCAGCGGAAGCGAGTGAAGCGGGAAAGCTACAGTATGGCCATTCGTGGGACTGCAGGGTCGAAAAGTTAGGGGTGCGTTTATTACGCGGGGGAAAAAATAAACCAAATTTTCTCGACTAAAGTTGAAGTTGCTTTCATTACGCGAGTGCGTTCGTTACGCGAGTAAATACGGTAAATCGGGACGGCCACTTGAAGCTTCGCGAGTGTAGCACGGACGTAGATATCGGGGAAGAGCGGAGTGAGAATTCCATCTCCGTTGGTCACGAGCTGCGCGAAATTTTTGTTTCTTTTCATTTGGCGGCTGGTCAGTGAGGGTTTCCTGTCTTCTGTGATTAACCAAGGATCACTGCACTATATACATATGCGCGGGTTTTAGCCGGTACCTAAATAGCTATCTAGATAAACTGTGGACTCGATGACATCGTATTACCTCGCGAGGAACGCGTCCATGGAAAAAGTGATGCATAAAAGCTCCGCCAATTCACCGCGAGGTCCAACAGCATTCGCACAACTTGTGTGCTATAATTCCGAAAATTGTGCGTTGTTTCCCATAGCCGTATATGCCCATACATATAACTTCAACTAGAGAGGGAGGAAGAGGGAGAGAGGGGCGGAGCGGCAAGACCGAGATGGTGGTTAACTGCAGGGCCAACAGCAAAGTGGCTCATATTTTAGGCTTGCTACACCGTGGTTGGCAAACACGCTACGGGGTGCTCAACGAAAAGCTTTCCGACGATACAGCCGGCGGTAAGGAGGGGGAGTAAATAGAAAAGGCTAAAACAAGCTAACCAAAAAGAAGCATGCGCAGGAGAGATTGCGTCCTTTGCCTCGCACATAACGGCCGCTCGACCGGGGTCTAGCAGCGCCTAGGACTCGTTTGTTGCGGCTTATTTCGTGTGTCCGGTAAGGCGCGGCGAAGAGCGGTCGTGCCAAGCGCAGAACTCCGAAAGAGGGGACTTCTTTATTCTGTTCTTGGGGCCGGGCCGGCCTTCTCCTTCTGCGCACTGCCGACGCTGCCTGTTGGCGTGGCCGGCTGGGATCTTCTGGTCGTGCGAGCGACGAACGCCTCACTTCATAATCCTTCGCCTCGGTGTGCAAACACCGTGAAGCTCCCCTCCTTCTGGCTCCTGCCTTCACCGTCTTCTTGTACGAGCATGCGCACAGACGCACAGACACGCGCGCTTTACAGACATGGTAATCCGTGTTGATTTAGGGGATCCGGAGCGGCAATGATGGATTCCGTGTGTAACCGGTTAAGGACGGGGCCACCTCGGGGTCCGCTTTTTCGACTGCAACTGTTGCTCCTAGACATCATTCAGGGATTCAATTTTACTCTTTCTTTAGTGGGCTGTCTTGCCCTTTACGCAGCTCGAGAATGGAGGTGAAGTTGTAGGCCAGTAACTCTTAAAAAAAACAGCGTCAAGAAAAAAGGCCAATTTATTTATTTATTTATTTATTTATTTATTTATTTATTTATTTATTTATTTATTTATTTATTTATTTATTTGGTTGGTTGGTTTTTGTTTGTTTGTTTTGCCCCCAGGGAGTACAGAATTGTAAGGGGTATGATGTATAGGTAACAAAATATAACAACAAGCATACAAGTGACAGCTAAAACAAATTCCGTACATACGTGCTAAAAGCAAAAAAGATGCACAACACAGTATACGTACAAACACGACTCAGGTGAAAACACCAAAAAAGCGAACAACACTACAATTACAACCTAATGCCCCAAACTTAGATAATAAGCATCAGCATGTAAGAACATAAATAGCGTGGGCGCTAACATTTTCCAAAAGCAAGAGTACTTACCAAAAGCGTTGAGTGAAAAATGCCGGCTCATGAGGCAGGCAGGTGGGGTCTAATCACGGCACGCATTCCGTAGAAAAAGAATGCGAGTACGCCACGATGTTCTAGCGTGGGACATAAACATTGAGATGGTGATCGAGGTACTCAGACATGAAAGAGGCAGATTATAAGCAACGCGGTTTTAGTGCTGAATTATTATGATTCGCTTTATAATTCCTACTTTAAAACAAAAAAAAAATGGAGAGCGAAAAAAAAAAAGAAATTGAGAAGGGGCAAGCGTGGAAGAAATGTGCATTGAAAAAAATTCCTAGCCACCTCCACTAACGTGAAACTTGGGGAGTAGCGAATCATACACTGTATAAGTGTATTCTTGGCGCCTTCGCGTTTTTGCTCACCAAGATGAAACCGCTGGGGAGTAGAGGTATGCAGCTTTGCTGTAAAAGTGTCGTGTCTTTGAAGCACGAAGCGTTCTAGCGCGAGGCGTTGGGAAACGAGTGTCCCGGTGTTCTTTTTTTTTTTTTTTTTTAGTACCCGTTACAGAGCGTTACAGCGGGAGGCGTAAACGAGGGTCCCGGTGTTTTCTTAGCACACAGAGCGTTCTAGGCCGAGGCGTAAACGAGTACCCCAGTGTTTTATTCCGAAACGAAAGTGTTTTATTCCGGGATACACAAACATTTGAGTGACGTCATATCCTTCACGGAAATGACGCCAGTACAACGAAGCAAGTGGTCTGTAAAGGGTGCACCCTTGCACAGGGTCTTCATGCGAGGAAGCAACCTTTATAACCAAAGAGTACGTTATACTTTGGGTTCCTTTTCGGGTTTTATATCTTAACACGAAAGTGTTTTATGCCGGGATACACTAATATTTCACTGACGTCATATCCGTCACGGAAATGACGCCAGCACACCTTTGCCGAAGCGACCCGCCAGCAGGACGTTGCTCGCTAAGCACACCCACAAGACAGCCGCCGACCCGCGGATGCTCAGCTGCAGATTTCACTGCACATTTCACTTTCGTCTTATACCGATTCCTATGACAAGGAATCAACAACAATTTTTTTAGAACGCGTTACGTTCTAGCGCGAGGCGCGAACAAGTGTTCCGGTGTTTTAGTACAATGACTACATGAGACGACGACTACGACTACGACAGGAGACGCCGACAGCTTGAGCCCCTAAAATATTGCTGGAGAAGTTAGCGTTTTAGAATTGTTCGGTTCGCAGAAATAGCTAAGTGAATGATCCTAGTGAAGCACTTAATTCTTATGTGTGTCATTAATTTGACCTTCCATTTTAAGCTTCGTTGTCAGCTATCTTAGGTTGCTTGACCTTCGGGCCGCGTGCAGGAGAGAGATTGGCAAGCGAGTGGAAGCGAGCAGTCCGCATTCTCTTTTACTGACTTGATAACGCGTGGCGTGTAGTTAATCCGCGGCGCAAATCGAGCGCTGTGTCCTATCTGCATTCCCCGGTATTAACGGGTTCCGAGCCGGTGCCCGAAACACGCCCTGCAAACAGTCTACAGTCACGTATCGTTGGCGCTTGCCGACCGGGAAACACTCGGTTCGAGCAGGGTGCTTTTGGTGCCTTCGCTGCCTTTTCGGCTGCGGCTTTGCGTGAATTGGTGTGTATTTTCTACGTTCTGGAAGTTCTATGCGTTCATATTTGAAACAAGCACTGTGAAACGTAATTTTTTTTATCTTTTTGCATCTTTTCACCTTAAAAACAGTGCTTGGTGCCTCTTGATTTCCGGGATAAGAAAGGCATTGAGGAAAAATGGCTGGCGCTCAAACAACAGTAATTTGTGGCGAAAAAACGAATGTGGGGGGATGACAATTATTTGGTATCCGCGTGCGTCAAATAGAGGGATGATAAGAGGAGCAGTATAATATTGTTATGTGGCGGCAGGACAAATCAAACGAGTGGTGGTTGATGGTGAAGCGTTGTATTTACGCGTGTTGCCACAGGGTGGTGCATGCGCTTATTTACAAGCGGCATGACAGCTCGGTTGGTTGGTTGGTTGGTTGGTTGGTTGGTTGAACCTTTAAATAATGGCGCATATCCACGCGGGGGATTGGCCAAGAAGGTGCCGGTAGATTAGGCTGTGACCCGGTTTATTTTAGAGAGAAAAAAGAGTAAAGTACGAGTGAAAAAGATTGAGGCAAGAAAAAGAAATCTTTGGATATAACAGAATTGACAGGAAAAAAATCACGAATGAAGAAATAGCTGTCTAGCAGGGCATCCGGCCTGTCGCCGCAGCAACGGAGTGAAAGGCGATCACATCTCTGTGGCAGACTCCTAGGACGGAAGCACCCAGGGAGGAACAACGGTGGAAGATAACGAGAGATTAGGCCGATTAAACGTGCATTAAAGGTGCGTGCGTCGTATGGAGGAAAGCTACGGCAATCTAAAAGAAAGTGTTCTATAGTTTCGGGGACCTTGAAGAAAGGACATTGAGGAGATAAAGCCTGACCAGCTTTGTGTAGATAAAATTTTAAAGGGGGAATTCCGCATCGAAATTTTGTGATTGCCCCCTCGAATTTACGAGGTTCGCGGAATTCAGGCTTCCATAAGTGAGAGAGGTGAATATAGTCGGAGCATGAACGTAGGGCATCCTGCCGATTAATTTGTAAAAGTTGAAGGCGCCAGAACCTCGCCCCCAACTGAAAACTGTCACTTAAACAATTCACGACGACAGGACCCCCAAGAGCCAAATTAGCTCATTGGTCTGCCAGTTCATTGAAGATTATCCCTGCGTAACCAGGGACCCACACTAACCGTGTCTCGTGAAGGTGGTAAGGAACGAATGAACGGAATGACCAGAGAAGGGAAGCATATTTATCATTTGATAAAGCGGTGCACACAGAAAGAGAATCCGAAAGGATTACCGCGGGTTGTGTTCGCGCCACCCAACGCTTCATCGTCATCGGCGAGGGTCCCCCGGAGCTATGCGCCAGTGTTCACTTCTTTTGCTTCCTTCCATGTAACATCATGTGTAAGTTTGGGGGCGTTGGGTTGACACTGGTGACACAACGCAGTGCTGACGGAAGAAGACGCAGACCAAAGTTCCACAGATTGGGCGTTTTGGAGTAGTATGGGGAAGAACAGCAGAATTATTCTGTGAAGGCCTTAAGATTGTGTGAACGCCGATGCGTCGCTGCCCACTCTGTCGTTTTTAAATGTATCGAAAAGAAGCGATAACCTTCCTCGGTAAGTAATCGTATATCTCTGGCATTCAGCCAAGAAGACGGGTCACCGAAGGTATATACAAGGCAATAGAATCACATAAGGACATGGTCAGATGTCTTGGCTACCAGACTTAGCGTAACCTCCGAGGCAATTGCGACACCTAGTGCGCGGTTTTACATCCCTGGCATTCACAAGAACTCCAATGTGCTTTAAGCAAGTTATTTTAGCTCAATTGATGACGCCAACTACCCAAAGAGTTCACCACAATCTTCCCCTGAGGGTTGTCGCGTCGCCGGAACCTACTTTAACAGCTGCTTTGGATTCTATAGCACACTGCGTTAATCGCAACTATAAACGGTTTCTTCTTACACCATCTACATTCGCCGAAATGTTTTGTAATCCAGAAATAATCCTTTGGATACTAATACTCACACCAGCAGTAGTTGCGTAACATACTAAGATTATAAGGCACGTATAAAAACTTCACTAAACTTCACTGCAGCTGTACTTCCACTGACCCAATTCCAAATTGATTAGTGTCATGCGAGATTCCAAACGATTTCACTGTAGCGTTTATGGCGGATAACAAGGTTTGCCCTCAATAAATACCTGGTCGCGTATGCGTACTCTATAATAAGGTGGCCGGCAAATTGGCGGCTTATAGCCCATCCAAAGTATGCAACGACCGCAGAACTTACGGCCATTATTTCTACTCTATGCCGAGACAGACAGACAGACAGACAGACAGACAGACAGACAGACAGACAGACAGACAGACAGACAGACAGACAGACAGACAGACAGACGGACGGACAGACGGACAGACGGACAGACAGACAGACAGACAGACAGACAGACAGACAGACAGACAGACAGACAGACAGACAGACAGACAGACAGACAGACAGACAGACAGACAGACAGACAGACAGACAGACAGACAGACAGACAGACAGACAGACAGACAGACAGACAGACAGACAGACAGACAGACAGAGCTTTTTATGAGAAGAAAGCAGAGAGGTCTGCTGACATGTCGTCGCCTACATGTTACTCTGCGGGGATGGGGAGAAGAAAATAAAGGCCCTAAAGGAAGCAGGGCGAAAGAGAGGGTGAAAAAAGGAAGAGGCAAAAAATGATCGGTAACGGAGTTTTGTGTGGCTTACGTAACAGTCCAGGTTGTCTCACAAGACGAGGATATAAAGTTCTAGATTGTCTCTCCGACACCGATGTCTTGCAAATAATCAAATACTGCAACTAACACTTTTCGCTTGGATGAAGAAGATATCCAGGGTCCAAGAAGAGCTTTCAGTGATATAGCTCTGTTGTTGAGGCACACGATATTCTTGTCGAGGT
The DNA here is from genome assembly GCF_048455015.1 of Haemaphysalis longicornis. Classification (NCBI taxonomy): domain Eukaryota; kingdom Metazoa; phylum Arthropoda; class Arachnida; order Ixodida; family Ixodidae; genus Haemaphysalis; species Haemaphysalis longicornis. The sequence goes on from NW_027526422.1 coordinate 51,919,224, forward strand.
AGTTCCTTTCCTGGCTGTATGCCGGACACTCTGGCAAGATCTGCTCAACAGCTTCTGGCACTGCCTTTGACTCGCGCCTTCAACGCCCCCTTGTACTGTTTGCATGGTTTGTGCAGACATTGTGGGTACGCTGAACATTGCGTTCGGGTTGTGTTCTTTCTAGCGTTTCGGATGTCCAGAGCTGCTGAATATCCAGAGCACGCAATGCACGCCAAACCGATGTGAGCGAACCCTCCCGTCGTTGTATTAACCGTGCTTACATCGCTGTCTTCGTTGTACGCAACTGTCCTTGCCCACGTTCAGTGTAAGCACGGCATCCGCGTGGAAGTGGAAACGTCGATTGTCCTTAATGAACTGTTTTAGCGAAGTCTCGGAGCCAAGTTTTGTGTGGCTCTAGGGTTCGGCGCATTTGTCATGTGCGTGTCCAAAAACACCTCGAGGCAAAGCCAGCTCTTTCGCCAATGCTCAGCAGAAAACGGCCGCGACTCTTGTTTTATGAAAACTTTCCCAAAAATAATGATGCGGCGATTGGACAGTAAGACGAATATTTTATTACGCCGAGTTTCAATTAGTGCCCACAATCTATAAGTCTCCAATAAATAAGTTCGCACTTTTTTATCAAAGTTCACTGTCACCTCTGTGTTGTGCGCCAAAAACGTTTGGCTGGTCATCCGCCTTCGCAGAGTGAAATGGCTTGAGGCATGATTATTCTGTAGTTGACGTCCATTCTTTTCAAGTAATGACTCATCCCGACCAGACGGTCTCCGTCGAACTCTTTTTCACTCTATAAAGTAGTGCCACTAATGACATTTCTCCACCGAGTAACGAAGCCAGAGCTGTAGCCTGTGCTGATGACGTTGCATTTTTCACTTCGGACAAGAAAACTGTTTCGAACGTTACATCGGACGTCATGCAGCGGTTTTTGATGCATCTGGAGCTGAGGTAAATTTTGAAAAAGCAACAGGATTTGCGAATGGTTGTTGGGGTATGCGAGAGTGGCAATTGGGAGGCATGGGATTCTAGTGAGATTCACTACCTTGGGATTTCTCTACGTCAGCTGCGGAGCGGAAAGGGTGGGGGGGAGGAGGGGGGGGGGCTTATTGATCTTTGGCGCTTACCATGGCGCAGTGTAAGACATGGGCATGGGTAAGGCGGGATTTTTCCATATCTATATTTGCCTTCTGCTGAGCTACCGTCCACTCTGTAACCTATTCGTGGTCTCAAAGGTGCCTAATATAGCGTAGGTTCTTAGCTGCGCACGAGATAAGTTACAAGGATTGTATTGATGGTTGGCTTTTTTGCATGTCGGTTGAAATGGGAGCTCCTGCTAGGGGATACCTACTGCCTACTTCTTCCATTAAAATCTGGTGATGGGTGTCTGGTGCCTTGTTTAGTCCAGCAGCTCGATTCACCTTCCTTGTTCTTCAAAATGGCTAATCATCCGTTTTTAATAAGATTATCAATTCGGTATTGCTTGAGGGCTCATTTGCCTTTTTATTTGCATTTTACCGCCACGATAATTCTTATAAACCTCCTTGGGGCTTTTTTAGAGCCTTGTCTCGTGTACTGGTGCGAACTCTCCAGGAGCGAGATGAGGCATGTACTAATTGAACATTTATTCCCCGCAATCACTTACGGTCAACCACATCTAATGTTTTGGATAGCGGCGAGCTGCAGCGAGTCAACCGCATGAGCGTTCAGGTTGCAAAAACTGCCTAAAATCTCTTGCGTTACCTTAAAATGTGACTTCGTACTTTATACTAATGAAGTGTTTTCTACCTGGTCTCTTTAATGCCAATAGCTTAATAAGCCGTACACAATTGACCACAGCTTCGTTCTACGCGGAGGGGTGTAGTCTATTGGGGCGCTCTTACCAATGACCAAAGCTTTGATTGATGCGCCATAATATTTTCTCCCCCTGAATGGATTCTTAAACCGATGGAAGTGTCGTGAAATTGATTGCAGTGAGAAGCAACCTCGGTATTCTGAGTCCATTTTAAGGAAAACAATGTGGACTACTGAGCATTGTGCAAGCGGCTTCATCGCAGCCGCCGGACTGGTTGCATCTTCTTGAAGCATGTTCGCGCATGCCTTAATTTCGAACCCGGTCACTGGACATGTCGTTACTGTAAATGGCTTATGATAGGAAAGATTTTAGGGTAGTCTATTGTGAAATAAATAGAAAAAGACTCGTTGCTAAGGCGTTAGTACTCCTAACTCAAAAACACCGGTGATGGTATTCGATCCTCGAATCTTCCAAACAGGCAACACCGTTTTGTTTTTGAGGTCTGCCTGCTTTCCACGGCTTATATAGGCCCACGTGGCGGTGGACACATGGCCACGCACACTCGATGACAGACTCACGCCGAGACTAAGCCACCCTATATTAAACTGTTCACAGCTGCTCTTGCAAAGGGAAACCTTTCGCCCCTGTCGTCCAACCCACATGCGGCGTAGAAGTCAGCTTTTCCAGAAAATTAAAGTTAGACACAATACAGTCATTTCTTTCTCAATCCAGTTCGACGCCGGTGACACAGTTCACTCATTTATACTTTAACTGAACAATTAGTCAAAAGGCCGCAAATTTTCGCGTGTGGGGGTTGCTTACGCCCCACGCAGAAGATATTGCCTTCGTCGACCCAGTAAGAGGCGCCATTAAAGAAAATGTATATATATATATATATATATATATATATATATATATATATATATATATATATATATATATATATATATATATATATATATATATATATATATATATATTCTTACTGCAGACATTCTGTTCCCAATCCCACTCAAAGGCGCGGGATTATAACCTCACGCCCCCATGTTAGGCGCACTGGCGTAAACAGCCTTCTACGACACATCGGAAACAGTAGACATAAAAACAGCTGCGAATACAGCTGGAAGTCGTAGGCAGCAGGCTGAGTTACGCTCCAAGCTTTCGGGAGAGAATTAAGGGTCAATAATATTATTTTACCTTGGAATTTGAAAACACCCCTGTGCACGTGCACCTCAAAGGGGCACGCGTGCATGCACACTTTCCGGCTAACTTGGGCCAGGATTTATAAAAAAAAGACTGCGATCTAACAACATCGGATCACCGGCGTTTTAACACTCCTAATGTGTTCACACTGAGTATTTTTTATTACTAACACCAACGGAATTAATTATTTCCAATTAGACAATTTCTAATTACTTGTGTAAGCTCTAAGGAGTCAATTAGGAAGTTGTAAAGCGCCTCTAAAATGTTTATAACGCCAAACAAAACACAGGGGAAGAAGCTAGTCTCCTGTTTTGTAAACATAGGAAATCCAAAATGGCACGAAAGAAAGAAAATGTGGAAGGGAATACGGATATGGCTGGGATGGGATCCGAACCCCTAACATTCATGTAACGCTTCCGTTGCTCTACAAACTGAGCTACCCAGACGCCTGTAAAATGCTATGCATGCCTTCACCTTCCAGCGAAGATTCTTCGCGCGTACCTGCAGGCGTGAGTCTTTAATAACGCATCTTTGTCATCGTCGTCGTCATGATCGCCTTTCACTGCGGTTACGAGCGAAGCGGCCGGTTTCATGAATCGGCTGCTCCACTCATCACATTTATTTGGAGTTACGTAGGGGCAGCAACATGGGGCCGGGAACCATAGAGCGCCCGTAGGACCGCAACAGAGC
>NW_027526422.1:51925528-51970528 GCF_048455015.1 Haemaphysalis longicornis
CTCAAGTCCCGGGTGAAACTTGCACCACATATATTGAAGAAGTCCTCAAACTGTGCAGCCTCGTTAATCCTTCGATGCCAGACGAGGACAAAGTAGGTCACCTGCTTAAAGGTATCGCTGAGGACGTTTATAACTACCTCATAACTAAGGAAAACCTGGCGTCAGCCCTGGATGTAATTCGTCCTTGCCGCGCGTTCGAAACCCTGAAAATGCGACGTATCACCCTCAAGTTGGACGCCTGGCGAACGTGACTACTGTTGCCAGCGTGGACGTCGGCTCAACCCCTTCCGAGGACATAGCTTCGGTGGTGCGTCGCATCATTAGAGAAGAACTCGCACAGCAAGGTTTGTGCCGGGACGAAAGCTTTTACCAGTGCGCTCTTCCTGACCCAGTATTTCGCCAATGCGCAGTGCAAGCCGTCCAGAGTCACTCTCAGGTGCCTTGGGTTCGAGCAGGGAATAGGAATGAGCGTACCGCTTACAATGAAGACCATACCAGGCGTACAGCTTTCAGTCCTCCACCTCGGGAGTATGAAAATTACTTCGAGGAGCCAATCCGTTACGCACCTGTCGGCTACTCCCGACCACGCCGTTCCTTAGGTCAACCGGTCGCATTCCGTGAACAGCGCACCTGCTACAACTGTGGTATCCGCGGCCACATTTCCCGCTTTTGCCGTCGGCCTCCCCAGCATTACGAACCGCCATCTCGATGGCCATACACAGATAACCAGACCAACGCACCCTTCCAGCGGTCGTTCAGCCAACTACAATGCGCAATAATTCCCCGGGTTCCGACAGGAGCTTCACTCCTCCTCCGACCACTCGACGGCCGCGATCTCCAACGCCACGCCGCCGAATAAGCCCACCACCGGAGGGAAACTAGATGCTGCGGCCGACGGGGGTGAGGTCGCGGGCCGGTTATTTTCGCCAATTCCCCTGCCCGTCGTTATGTCAAAGAACAAAGTGACTGTTTCTGTAGATGGTGTGAACACGGAAGCTTTGGTAGACACTGGAGCTGCGGTTTCAGTCATGAGTTTCGCTTTCAAAACCAGTCGTGGACCAAAAGTTGTTTTTCTGTGACCGAAAGATTCAGTATCGTGGAGTTGGAGGCGAGCGTTTGTTTCCAGTTGGAATCTGTTCAGCGACGGTTTTTCTTGGCGAAGACAGCTTTCGAACGGAGTTTATTGTTTTAGCCCAGGCAACTCATAATGTTATATTGGGGATCGACTTTTTACGTGATTGCAGTGCGATGTTGGACTGCGGAACTGGCGAAATTTCGTTCCGAAACGAAACTCTACCTACTTATGTTGAAGAAGGGCGTAATGACACTAAAGGCCTGTTTTCTGTCACCGATGACGTCCTGCTACCTCCCATGACGGCTATGTTTGTCTCTGTAAAGTCCGAAACATTTCATCGAGGGAGCTACGAAGTTCCGGTGGAGGCGGATGCAACAAACGCAGTTAAGAAAAATGTGCTGATACCCCGCACCTTCCCCAGATGCTACGGACGTAACAAATGGATGAAGGCTTTATTTACAAGTCGTGCGGAGCCACAGGCAAGACGTGGTACCACAGATGCCGGTCAGCAGCCAGCCGGGGAAAAAAACTCTTCTTGTCCTCGGAAGGGGTCGAGCCGACGTCCACGCTGGCAACAGTAGTCACGTTCGCCAGGCGTCCAACTTGAGGGTGATACGTCGCATTTTCAGGGTTTCGAACGCGCGGCAAGGACGAATTACATCCAGAGCTGACGCCAGGTTTTCCTTAGTTATGAGGTAGTTATAAACGTCCTCAGCGATACCTTTAAGCAGGTGACCTACTTTGTCCTCGTCTGGCATCGAAGGATTAACGAGGCTGCACAGTTTGAGGACTTCTTCAATATATGTGGTGCAAGTTTCGCCCGGGACTTGAGCTCTCTGCGCAAGAGTCTGCTCTGCCTTCTTCTTTCGGGCAGCCGTGTCGCCAAAGCTCGCCCGAAATTCATTGACGAAACTGTCCCACGTATCAAATCTGTGCTCATGATTGTCATACCACACTAATGCAGTAAGGTCCAAGGAGAAGACCACGTTCGCGAGCTGTTCGCCAGCGTCCCACCTGTTATACTTGCTGACTCGCTGGTAGTGCTTGAGCCAGTCCTCGGCGTCTTCCTCGATAGTTCCTTTAAACATGCGTGGTTCTCTCTGATGAGGCCAGACACCGACCCTTCCAGAGGAGGTGGAACCCGTCGGCCTCGTTGGCATTGTCGCTTCTTCCGGAGGTAGCCCGGCAACACGCCTGCTGCGTAGAAAATAGGGTGGTTCCGCCTCGTCCAGGACGACGAATTACCCCGCACCTCCACCAGATGCTACGGACGTAACAAATGGATGAAGGCTTTATTTAAAAGTCGTGCGGAGCCACAGGCAAGACGTGGTACCACAGATGCCGGTCAGCAGCGAGCCGGGGAAAAAACTCTTCTTCGCCCTCCTCTTCTACGTGCCAGCATACCCCCTGGATCCCGTTCCACTGGGACATACCCTACACAGGCGATTGACTGCCGACTAACGTAACAGACAACCTAGTGATTGTCCTGTACCTAACACTGTAACAATATTATTGAAGGTGATAGTATTCAGTTCTTGTGTAGAGCTCTTGAGTAAAAAAAACACATTGAAGGGCAGTACAGTGAATCTGCAGAAACTGGGCAACAAGTTGCAGATCTTCCAGAGGGTGCACTGAAGAAGGGACCGGCGTTCACGTAGCCTATTTAGTTCGTAAGGGAAAAAAAAAACACTGAAGGGCACTACTGTGAATGTGCACAAACTGGACAAAAGTTCTTCCAAAGGGCACACTGAAAAAGGGATCGTCGTTCACGTATCAGACAACCTTATAGAGACCACAGTGTAGTGAAAACCGCACAATTCCTTCAAGTAGGGTGGTGTCACTCGGAACTCTTAGTAAGTGTTCTTGCACATCATTTGGGAGGGCATGGGAGGCGAGGAGTTGTTCTCGACCCCGAACAAAGTGAGGGCATATCCATATTAAATGAAAAAGGTTAGGGTCAGTGTGTGATTGACAAAATGGACATTTTAAGGGAGAGTCCCTATATGGATGAGTCCATTTACGGATGATATCCGGAGTATTGGCAGAGTTCGCGTAGACCTTATTAGCAAAGATTTCTCCTTGCGTATTGGGGCAAGTGAGAGCAGAAGTGAATCCTGGTGGCGATGCGCCAAACAGCCGTTTCCTACTCATCACCTTGTACTGTCGGTATTGCTGGGGCCAAATAGGAAGGGATGCATCTGGTTGTGAAGGAGAAGGCTTGTCATGTGGTGGGACCGAAGAGGTAGTCATGGGAGGGTTGAAGATACACTCCCGGGCAGCAGTGTGTGCCATATGGGTACCTGTGGTCTCTAAGGTGTGAGCCGGGGTCCAGACCATGCGGATTTGAACATTTTTGCAGCGTAACTCTTGAATAGTTCGAAGTATTGTAGTGGCCGTTGAATTTAATGAAAAGGGATGGTTTAGTTCCCGAAGTGCAACATGTGAGTCGGTGATAATGCGGTATTTTCGAGACGGCAGATTAAAAACACAATTTTGTAGGTGTAAAGCTCCGAGGATGCCGAAGAGTTCAGCTTCTTCAACAAGACCGTAGACATTGGCAATTTGTCGTGATCCGCTAAGCAGAGGCACATCGGAGCATCTCCAGGCGATGGCCGCTGCGCTTGCATGGACGGCTGCGTCAGCGTAAATGTCTAATTCGTCTTCTGCCTTGTCTTGGCATATCTTTTTAACCAGAATTTCCATGCCGTTATGATTTACACGTAGACGGAGGCGTTTTCTCATTACTCCCAGAGGAGGACGTTCCCATGGAGGAATGCCTCCGAAGAAGGGCTCTGGATCGAAGACGCTATTTAGCCCGTCCCATTTCGCAACTGCTCTCCCTTGTGGAGAGCATTCTAGATGTTTCTGAAAACGTGAGACCGTTTCGTCATATAATGTTTGAAGCGGAGGAAGAGGTACGGCCTGTTCAAGAAGGTCAATCCAAGTGTGACGTGGGAGACCTGCAATAGTACGGATCAAGGATCTGTTGAGGATTTTTAAGTCCTGCAGATGTCGAGGGCTGAGGTCGTAAATAGGGAACCCATAAGTGATGCGGCCATGAGCCACTGCTCTTGCTAGCACTTGGCATGAGGCTTGTTGAGCACCGCCGTATTTGTTGGATATTCGAGTGACGAGGTGCATCGTGGCAGGGCAAGTTGTGCGGAGATGCCGAATCCAACTTCGATGGCTGTACAGCTTCCACGTTTCAAGCAAAGGAGACGTATAGTGCCATTTTTAGACGTGATATCAGTATTTTTGATTCATAGAGTGATGGTCTGAGACGTATTCGTGTTTCGTCTGCCATCGATGCTGATAAGTTCGGTTTTCTGAGGAGAAATGTCCAAATTAAAAGTAGATAACGTCTGAATCAAGCTAAAACTGCAGCTTGTAATTCAATTTGCATCTCTCCTTTGGTTTGATAGTCCTGCGCTTCCGTCCAGACAACAATGTCGTCAGCGTACATGGCAAACCGAGCAGATGAGGCGATTTCTAGTTGCCGGGCAACTCTGTTCATGGCAAGGTTGAAGAGAATAGGCCTGAGGATGGACCCCTGAGGGACCCCCCGATCAAGCTAATATGTAGTTGGATCACGCCCTGGGCAACTTAGTTGTATGGGTCTATGTTGTAGAAAATTTCGAATCCAAGCTTGAGCCTTGCGACTTGGGAATGCTAGGGCAAGCTCCTTCAGGATTCCTTCTTGGTTCACGCTATCAAAAGCTTTATGCATGTCTAGAGGAAGTACAGAATCGGGTAAGTGCCTTAGGGAAGTGCGATTAATGACTCTCCTCAGTAACCATAGATAATCATGGGTCCCGAGATTAGGTCGAAAACCCGTTTGTGATGGGTGGAATCAGCCAGTTCTTTCAAGATGGTGTTGCATTACATTATGTAGCAATCTTTAAATTAATTTGCATATGGTCGGTGTTAAGGCAATAGAACAAGCAGCAGTCCTTGTACACAAGTCTTGCCAAGCAGTTCAACACCACTAAAATGGTGCAAGCAACAATAACCGTGAGGTAGTTGTCGTTCGCATCACTCCTCCTGTAGGAAAACCTCTCTTAATTATCTGTGTCTACTATCGTCCCCAATGCAGTTCTCGTAACCGTGGAACTTACCATTGGTTGCCACATATTTTGTCCCTTAACTTCTCCGGACCAATAATCATAGGCGGGGACTTCAACGCTAAGAGTACCCTTTGGGGTTACTTAAGTTCGGATGTACGCGGTAAAAACTTGGAACAGGCCATTGAGTTCAGCCAATTGCAGCTGCGTAATGAACATTTCACCCCTACACGCGTCGGCCTACATTCTTCACAAAAGGACACCACGCCCGATCTTACCTTCGCTACTCCGGGTATAGTCAAAACATGGCAAACTGCCACTTGTACCTGGGGAAGTGACCACTATCCTATTTTGCTGGATCTCAATACTAAGAAACTTCGGCCCAAACTCAAATATTCAGTAGTGAACTGGACCGCCTTTCGGAATTCATTAAATATGGACTCCATTTCCACCCTTCCCGACGTTGTCTCTTCTATCACTACAGCGAGGCGGGAAGCCACTGAATCGGTGGACAGCACTGTCGATGTAACGCACCCGAACCACCACATGTATCAGTTAATGCGTACTGCGGAGAGACTTACTCACCGGTATCGTACTCAAGGCAAGCGGCACAGCGATCTTATGAAACTGAAGAAACACTATAACGTCATTCAAGAATATCAAAACATTTTACAGACTGAGAAATGGCGTCATCTTTGCAACCACCTAGGTCAAGAAAGAGGCCTGTCACATCTTTGGGCCATTTTTCGAAGCCTAAGCGGTAAGGCAAAAGCAAAGCTTCCTATTGTTGAAGAGTTCTGCCTTCAGTATGACTACCCCGACGTTGAGGAGGTCATTATCACTACCCTTTTTCCTCACGCGACTGCGGATCGGACCTCACTTCAACCCCTGCCTATAATCGACATTCAAGAACCCCTTGAAGATCTGGACCTTCCTTTTACCATTGGAGAACTTCAGATTTCACTGTGTCAAGGCAAACCAAAATCAGCACCCGGTCACGACTTGGTCACGTTTCAAGATCATCGAAATATGCCGCATACTGGACAACAAATCCTTCTTTACATCGTGAACAATTCATGGGATACAGGCCAAGTTTCGGAACACCTCAAGACAACTATCATTCACCCCATTCCAAAGCCCGGAAAAGATGCTCGTAGACGAAAGAATAGATTTTACTTACAATAAAGCGAAAAAGATTAGGAAAACAAAGCAAGTAGCAAGAAGGACGAAGCTACGATATCGCAAGACCTCGTTAAACGCGATAGTTGTCCCGACGAGAGGCATAAATATTCGCGCTCACTCACAATTACACTGGGTATAGCTGGGCGAAAGAGGATGAGGGCCGTCGTTGGTACAAACGCCCTTCAAGACCAACGTCAACCTTTGGTAGCGATGGTTCACCGGGTACCTACGACTCGCAGACTTTCCTCAGCAAGAGACACGAAGGTCTGGGTGGCGATACACTCCCCTCATTAATTCAACTGAAAATTCTGCGCAACCCTCAACACTCGTCCCATATGGCGTGTGAGTGCACGGGTGTCAAACAACTCCCAGAGGTCCTGGCGCCGCCCACGAAGCAGTGGGAGATCCTGCTGTCCAACGAGACCCTGGAGAACCACAGCGACTTGGTGCTCTGGGCCAGCCCCGCCGCTGACGGCCATGGCATCCCGTACTAGGGACGCCGCCAACCCTGTGCGATCAACACTACGGCAACAATGAAGATCGTCCGCCTCTCCACTTTCATCTTTTTAGGGCGCAGCCCTTTGGCGGCCTTCTCTGGGCTGAGCCGCGTCGCCGTCGTAACTGAGTGAACGATGGCAAGACCGACGAGGGAAAGAAAAGGCGAGCGATGAAAAAATTGGCCGCGTATCTGCTCCTTTCGTTGCAAATGTCGTCAAAAGACGATAGTCTTTGTACACATTTGCCAAGGAAATTCCCCCCTTTGCTTTCCCGCTCACCTCTCATGCTGTTCCTGTACCGTCGTGCTCATCCCAAGGTAAACACGCTAAAGGTTTGCGCAAGGCGATTTGAATTTACCGCGTTCTACTGCTACAGGCCGGGTTCCTCGATGTCAGCGCTGCAGTACGGCGGAGACGCGCGTGAATGGAGGCGGCCGACTACAAGGTTTATAGAACCGCGTGGCCGTGCTCCACGTGCGTTCCAAGAAGAACGTGGAAGCTAGCTGGTGGAACGTCTTGTTGCTGTTGCCGCGTGATTTTTCATATGCCGCCAGGAGGCGGCGATTTTCTGCAGTAGATGTAGAATATCATTTGTTATCGAAAAACCAAGCATTCATGAATTTTTTAATAAAAGAACACTGTAAATATCCCTTGTGTACTAATTTCCTGTCTTATATTTGCGTAATGTCTTGTTCTTGTTCAATAAAGTTGACAAGTATGAACATATAAACCGGGCTTAGACGTTTACATTTGGCTGTGAGTATATAAGACTATTGCGCAATATCAATTTTACTTTGGCCGGGTGGCTGAATCGAGTTACAGACGGACATACAGACATACAGACAGACCAAAATTTCTGGGTTTAAGTAGCCCAAGAAAGACTATCGTCTTTAAAAAAGCAAAGGAGGAGATGTTCGCGAAATTGGGAGGGGAGGGTAGTTCGCCGTTGCGGCGCGAGCCAGCGCTCTCCGAAAGTGTGCGGTGGGGGAGAGGAGGGGGCAGTATTGCTGTGCCCGCACGAGGTGCACGACGACGCGAAACTTGGCGAAAACGTGAGGGAGGCGGGCGGGTGACTATGATGTGCGTTCGCTTAAGACGCAGTTCGCGGTCCCTTCCTGAGACGCACTTCGCGCCGCCGACGCAGAGGTTCATCATCGCTGCCGTCGAGAGAACCCACGAGTGAGTGCTACTTCAGCGTACTGCTGCTGCGCCTTCTTCTTTCTTTTGAGATATTGAGGGGGGCGGGGGTGGCTAAAGATCGCATTAGAGAGTACCGTAATCGCCAGCCAATTTTTTCTTATCAAGAAACCTTTAATTCTCTCATCTCTCTGGAAACGTTCATAAACAGGTGCTTTTAAGAAGACATACACTTAAGCTACTTAATATTATGACACAGGCTTTGTTTCCCTTTCGATTTCGGTCAAATGTTTTACTCTGGTGTACAAGTACGATCGAATGATCTTGGCTGTTGAAAAGGCCTTTTTACAATCGTACTGCGACAGTATATACATCAGACATTTAACGACAAATGTCACGACGTTAGGGTCTCAGTCGACTGGGCGTAGAAGCCAACAGTCGGCCTAACACATCGTGACGCTGGCCCTTTACGCTGTTTTTGTCTACACCTCCTAGGTGACAGCACCAGACGGGTACAAGTCCTAACAGGTACAAATCGGTGCTGTGCCACACGAGTGCTGCACCGAATGGGTACTCAGCTGGCTTACTGAGAGAAGAACGCCAGTCTTAATTACTTATTACTCAACAACCAAAGCACCGCCCTTTGTCAAAATAGAAAAGGTGTGATGAAACTATTTTTTTAGGTTACATACCTCTCAGTATACCCCTCCAACCTCAGCTTCTTTTTTTTCTTCTCTTCTTCCTAACATAAAACCAAACAAATCAATGTGTTGGTGTGATTTTTATTTCGGGATTCAAGTCCTTTGTTTAGCTGATGTCAAAACGAAGTTGTGTACTTTGACACCCGGACAAGGGCAGGCGCTTTAAGCTTGCGTCTTTTAACGGCTTTTGGGCGATGTGCTAACAGGAGCTGTTATTTGTGCCTCAGTCGAGCGCCATGCACAGCTTATTCGATACTAGGAAACAAAGCCAGCCCGCACCCTATTGCTACAGAGGGATTTGGCGTCCGGATTCAAAGAACCCGCGCTCACTTCCCTGGGCATGTGAGGGAACAATGAGTCCCACTGCGAGCAGGCACAATACCGGCACTCTCTTAAATGAGATTTCAGACGGATTAGGACGCGCTTTCACGCAACATGACTCAGGCGAAGAAACGAACGACTGAGCTCGGTCTCAAAAGTGAAGGAGAAAAAATAAATACCACGCTTCCTGAATTCCGCTGTTTTAATCGCCTGCTTCTAATCCCCTATTCTCATTTGAACCAAGAGACAAAGAATGGTTTGATGTGCATATGTGGGCATGTGTTGAAACGTCGCTCTGCGCACGTGTGGGCATTGTTATTGGAAGGCGCGAAGTAAATGCGAGTGGACTCAAGGTGGAACGCGAACTGACTAGCGGAAAATACCGAGCGCAACACCTCCTCCATACACGCAGAATTTGGGAATAAGTAAACCAAAATCTATAGTGGGCGGAAATGAAAACAGAATAACCAACGGTAACGTCACCCGGTGTCGTCAGATCTGGAGACGCCAGCCTGGCCGGCCACTTGACCTGATATGCCCGGTGTAGATTAGAAAATGACAGAGAATTGAAGCGCTAGGACAACGGGACAAGCGAGTCAACACGCACAAGGCGCCTTGTGTGTGTTGACTCGCTTGTACTGTTGCCCTAGCGCTTCAATTGTTTGTCATGTTCTACCAACAGGCCCAAACCAGCACCCTCGTAGATTAGAAAGAAGAGACGTTCACAAGTACGCACAAGCCATTCCTACTTGTAGTTTAATCTACCGGGTATTTCTAACTAGCAGATCTCTGCTCACTCCTAGTTCACTATTGTTCTACTTCAGATATGTCCCGGGCTTCGTTCGCGTTGAAAAACTTTGTTATGTTTCGTTCACACCACCGGTCGATTGTTAAGGGACGCTGTTGTTGCAGGTGTATTTCAGAAGAGTATCGTATTTGCTAGAGGAATTAATCAGAAAATATTGACGGCAAAGGTGACGCCTTTGAGGCGACACGAAGAAACGTGTAAGGATTCAAGAAATATGCTTCGTATGCAAAAAAAAAAAAAAAAAAAATCAGAGTCGTCTATCAACGAATACAACAGCGGGTCGAGAGGATTTGCTATCATTCCTATAAGTAGCTTCCCTAGAGAGACGATTTACAGGAGTTTCTGTACATAGTACCCAAGAGGATAACACTTTGAGCGTACATTAGGCATCTTGTGTTTTAAAATCGCGCAGGAAGAAGAGGTCTCGCACACATTTAGAAGAGGTTTCTTTTCCGGATGGCGAAGGGGGCACTCGCAAAAGAAATGGCGTTTCTCAGCGCACTTTTATACAAGACGAATGCGTGTAAATTAACTAAATATAGGACTTCAAACGGCCGTTAATAAACTATACCTGATATTTGGTTCGGCAGTGTTTACAACTCTTTTCAGGGTCCATTTCATGAGAACTCTAAATACTCGCACCAGCTGTATTTGTAACGGGCGAAATTTAAGTTTTGTGGCTAATTAGTTGGTACAAGAATGTAGCGGTTGTCCCCGAATACCTTCACTTTCCAACGGAAGGACAATGCCATCTTTGTTTTCTTTGCGGCTCTGTGAAATAATGCAGAACGCCTTCTACGCTTTCTCAGAAGTCTACCAGGCAAATGAATACAAAAAAAAAACCACTTAAGCAGATTAAATACAACCTACCGAAATACAAAACTGCACCAATTTCAAATTAAAATTTTCGCTCTGGAAGTAAGGCGAGTCATGCTACGTATGAATTTAGTCTTTCTAAATTTCGTTACCGTGAGCTACAGTCTCGTGCAGGGAACGTTTTTGCATGCATATACTATAGCGCAAAGGCTGCTGCTGAAGGCGGAAGTCGAACCATCGTCTAAGCCACTGAACCACTACGGTTGGTAAAAAAAAAAAAAAAATAGAGAAAGAAATTTAAGAACTGTCAGTATTCAATACATTTTAACTATTTTAACTTCATTTCCGTATTTCGATCAAACAGAGCTCATGGAAAAAAGGAAATTTTTTCCTTTTCCTTCTGTGTCCCTTTTTTAAACGGACACGGGTTCAGCCAAAATCGGGTAGAATTCAGCTTGGGGCCTTAATTGCGCCCTGTTGTCACTCCTCTACGCGGTCCTCGCTACATTTTATTTTGCGTCAAACTTTGAGCCGGTGCGGTAGAACCCACGCTCGCCTCGGGTAGCCGGAACCATTTTCGCTTAACGCCACGTGGGTCGCAAAGTCGACCGTAGCAGTATTCCGTCATTTGTTTTGGGGCTAATGACCCGAATTCTTGCGGCTAATGGTAGGAACACGCTTGGAGTGATGTGCTGTCTTTGGCTTCTCTTTTGGAGGGATCGTTGAAACATTTCAAGCCGTAGGGAACCCTCTCTCTCTCTTTCTTTTTTTTTTTACGAAGCACTATGCTTCTGTCTAGTAGTGGCTCTCTGGGTATCGGATTCCCTTGGTTTGGGGAAAGAGTTACTTCTAGACTGTTGATTTATTTGCTATTTCTACGAGATGGCCGGCACTTGCATAGTCGTTTCCCAGATAAAAGCACGCGTGTCGCCCATTTCGCACGAAACTCCCTTCCAAGCAAGCAACTCAACTAATTCAAAAAAGACGAACTCTCAAGAGTGGAAGCTTTCTGTAGAATATACTAATAGTGGTTCTTTTTCTTTAATCGAAGCTTTCCGCGTGTCACTGATGTCGTCTGCAGTCCACCCAAAGCGCACTGCGGGAAAGCCAGCTTTCTCTTACGATGATGATTATCGTGGGTGAAGTGAATGAAAATTACGGTACGGCACGGTACGGTCGAAGCAGCTCGGATTTGGAGAGAGGTGCATGGACTACAAAATTAGACAGAAAATTCACTCCTCCCCACAATGACGATGATGGTTGAACGCTAGGGAAAGCCATGGAATTCCCGTATAAGCGCTAGAGAGCACAATCGCGGTGCAGTGAACCGTCCCGATAAGAATCAGGTGTTACCCGCCGCGGTGGCTCAGTGGCTAAGGCGTTGTGCTGCTGAGCACAAGGTTGCGGGTTCAATTCCCGGCCGCGGCGGCCGCTTTTCTGATGGAGGCGAAAAGCAAAAACGCCCGTGTGCATGAGATTTCGGCGCACGCGATCTTGGCGCACTAGACAGAGATCCCCAGGTGGTCAAAATTAACCCGGAGCCCTCCACTACGGCGCGCCTCATCGCCTGCGTTGCGTCGGCGCGTTAAACCCTGCAATCAATCAAGAATCATTTGTTCGCATAAATAGCGCATAGAAATCAATCAAGAATCAGGTGTTCGCATAAATAGCGCATAGTCTTACGCCATACTATTGACAAACAGGAGATCGTCCCGGTAGATCACACCACATAGACGGAATATGCAATGCATTACGATGTAGGCACCATTCAAATAGGGTCTGCTCACTCCTGGATTCGTTCCTTTGGTGCTAAACTTGATTTTGAAAAGCTTAGTGTTTCCTCATCGTTGTCGTGTCGACAGAGTGGCAGTTGATATTTTAGAATATAGTGGGCCCGAGGGGTTCCGGTTCCGAAAACGATAGGGCGGCACACCGTGTAAAATCATGGAACGCACGTTCGTGACCTCCGCGTCCACTGCACAATGCCCCTACTTACGCGCGACGTCAAATTGCATGGTTCGCTTCGATATTCTAAACTCCCTTTGACCACTCATTAAAGGAGGGCTCCGAAGATCCGGGGCAGCATTTCTTGTTCTTTTCCAGTCTTTCTTTTCGGGTCGCAGTAGTAGTAGTATAGATTGTTCGTGGAGAAGCTGTGCATTTGTTTCATACGTTTAGGTGAACTGGCATAATTTCTTGCTTTTTTTGTGAAGCCATAAGCACTTCTGCTTCCGGTCGTGCTGCGTAAACAGCGATAAAGCATGGCGGTTGACCTTTCCCACAGAAAGCAGTTGAGAGCATGAAATGCGAACACAGACCTCCCGAGTGATCAAGTAAGGGGAAGAAGAAAGGGAGGGAGGGAGGGAGGGAGGGAGGGAGAGAGGGAGGGAGGGAGGGAGGGAATTCGTTGTTAAGAAGGAAGGAAAAAAATCCCCGGCGCCCGGTAGCTGCCCCCATTTAAGGTGTTCGGTATTTAAAGGGACCCTGCAACACTCCTTCCAACTTTTTTTTTAAACCTTAAATGCTTTCAGAACGTAGTCACCCAACAGACCCAGCCAACCCTGTACTTAGATTAGGGGGTCGCAAAGTACTTCACCCAAACATTACTGTTCTATGCCCATCAGATAACTTGGAAAC
This sequence comes from Haemaphysalis longicornis, assembly GCF_048455015.1. Taxonomy (NCBI): domain Eukaryota; kingdom Metazoa; phylum Arthropoda; class Arachnida; order Ixodida; family Ixodidae; genus Haemaphysalis; species Haemaphysalis longicornis. Next base: position 51,938,764 of record NW_027526422.1, read on the forward strand.
TCGCTCAAAACATTTTTCTCCCTTTCGCGGTCTTGACGTTCTTCGACCGCTCGAATTACGTCATTGAGGCCATGTAGCGGCTGTTGGCCGGTTTTCCTTCAGTTGCAGCAATTCACGCTTGCCGATAGCAACTTTAAAAATAAAGACACAGAAACAAAGCAGAAACGGAAGGCGTCGACGTGCGACGAGCAAATCACGCAGTGCCGCTCCGTGCTGGCGATAACTGTAGCTTGCACAATGCTTCCATACGCGAAGGAAAGAGGGAAAGCGTTTATCGAAAGTGTTACAGGGTTTCCTAAATGTTGAATTGCCTACTGAGCATTTTACGAGATTGGGTGCTTCTCTCGGGAACCTTGCAGAATATTCGCTTCACAAAATCATTTTTTTATGCCTTTCACTTGTTGTAGGTTTTCTGAACTTAGGAGATGAACTTTCCTAGAAGTCTGCAGCATTTATGCCTAATTCCACTTCGTCGAAGCATTGTCGAGCGATCTCCTAAGCGGCGAGATATCGGAAACGATGCCTTCAATGCTCGGGCGGGAGAAGTTTGAGGGACACTTAATATTCTTGAAAGCAATGTCTCGAAATCGTGGACGCAAGCGCGCAGGCAGACAGGTCTGAATTCCTAGAAAACTGTTTTAGACACGTGTACCCGCGTGTACCCCCACAACGGCACACACCCACATATCCGATTCTTCGCCCCACCCTATGTGTTCGTATGTGAATGCACGCCTGAAACAGTTTCCTGCATTACCACCACGTGCGGGCTCAGATCTAAGAAGAAAACAGAACTGAAAGAAAAAGCAAGGGAGGTGTCATCGGGGCGACAGCACATTTTGTCAGCTTCGCTCAGAACGCGCGGCGAAAATGCCTTCAGTAGACAAGCATTTCCACCGACCAGTCTACGGTTCAGTTAGGCGCTATTTCTTTTTTTCTTTTTTGCAAAAAAAAAATGCTTTCAGCAGGCTCCTCAAAAGCCTCAGATCCCAACTTGCTGTCGTATTCAGGGCACTATTGGGAAAACCGCATACTCTGCAGCGTATTTTTTCCGTCAGGCGGGCCTCTTCCGTGGTGGTCTCCGAAAGACGGGACTAAGTAAGGTCCGGTTGGTGCCTGCTCCAGGAGCTCCCCCAAACCACATTCTGACACCGTTGACCGCCTATTTGGTTGTCCTCTATGTCTCCGCTTTTGCGCTCACATTGACCGGCGACGACAGCAAGCGTCTGAACAGCGACATCCATTTCTCAGTCTTTCCTGCGGCATTCGCGGAAGAATAAACAATTGAGGACCTATTTCGCCCTTTGAAGGTGGATTACCAGCGGAGTAGAAGCACATCGCACACGGGTAGTAGCGGGTACCGTATTTGCACGATTCTAACGCGCCCTCGCGTGTAACGCGCAGCGGAATTCTCAACACCCGGAGTCCGCAAAAATCAATTTCCACCGATTCTACCACCCACACGAAATAATTGCGCAAAACATGCGATTGAACACAAATCGGCACACTCTGTGGCCAGCTAAAGCCCTTCCGTGAAGCTTTGAACTTCAAAACGGGGCCCCTTTATTTATTCCAATCGCGAGCACGCCACTCCGGGACGCCTTAGTTACGGGACGCTGCCCGGTTCCCTTCCGTTTTCGCAAAGAAGATTACTTTGCGTTTAAACGAAGCCTTCATCTTTCATTGACCCACTTCCTTTTTGGTTCGAGTTGGCGGTTTCAGTTTTGAGGTTTTTGAGTTTTGCCTCCGATTGTAACGCGCAGGTATTTTTAAACGGCTATTTTCATTAAAAAATACGGTGCGCGTTAGAATCGCGAAAATATGGTACTTGTACCTGTTTTAATTATTTAATTGGTAATGTTAGAGGCAATAGCAGTGTGGTTAGTGTGACATACACTGACTGGTTTGCTTAAAGCCTTAAGCGGAGTCTTAGCCAAAGTTAAACCCAGCACTACCGTTGTTAAGAGTTGAGTGAACCGGATCGGCGTGACATGAGGCCATTGAAGTGAACCCATTGAAGTCTCTAACGATGCTCAAAGGAGTAGTGTTATGTAGACAAACCCGTGAAAAGTGAGTGGTCCGGTGAACTTCTCGCTATCGCACTTGGGTGTGCCTGCAGCCATCATTCGCTTGTGCGGCACAGAGATTTCCTCGCTAGGTGTCACTGTCCTCTTCCGAAACGAGGGCCCCAAATTATTTCAAAATAAATTGGAGGAACCGCTTTTGGAGACATCGATATTACAACTTCACATGACGTTTTGCGAAAATTACCTCTATACATGCCCTGTGTACAGTGGTTGGTTGATGTGAATTATTATACTTCGGTTCCAACACTTCCAACGTGAACTTTTCGAATATTTCCTGCGTGGCTTGTAGGCATCCACATTGCAGTCACCGAGCTATCACCGGCGTGTGTTACACCTGCTGCCCAATTTTCTAGTCACTTTTCACACCATGTCCCGTCGGCAGAGATGGCAAAATTACTTCTAAAAAGTAATTAAATTACATTACTCATTACTTTCCTAAAATTTCTAAAATTGAATTAAATTACATGTGAAATTACAGGTGGCCGAAAGCAATGACGTTACATTACTATTACTCTTCGAAAGTAATGAAATTACTTTGAAATTACTCCGTGCATCCACTCATCCGGGTGTCAAATAACACCGAAAACAGCCCAGACACTTCAATGCGCTGCAAAAAACTTGTGTTCGTCACTTATACAATGGTCCAGCTTCTCAGGAACGCGAGAGTTCAGAACATTCCAAGGTACTCGGACAATGCTTTGCAGCAACGAAAGACAAACGGTTCGCGCGCCTCCATGCTTATCCCCGCCGGATGAAAAAAAACGCGCCTTCGTAGCAGCGGGCTTACACCAGTGACCAGTGTAACGAAGCCTTGAACCCAATCTGCACACTTTTGTTTAATCCGGCTGACTGTCGCCACGGCATTCCCGGAACGCATGAAAAGCGAACGAAGGCGCACGAGAAAGCAGGCAGAACTATCATCGAAGCGTTGTTTCCTTCGCGTTCGTAGAGATCCAATGCCCAGAGACGCTCTGGGCATTGGAACTTTACTTGGTCAACTTTTCTTGATTAACTTTTTATGTCGTAAGAGGAGCGCACAGGCTATATCGTAGTCAAAAGTAATTGGGAAAGTAATGAGTTTTTTTTCATGAAATTACTGGCCTGAAGTAATTTAATACATTACTAAATTACCAATAATCAAAATAAATTTATTAGATTACTCATTACAGCAAAAAGCAATTTAATTTCTGTAATTTAATTACTGTAACTTCTACTGCCAAGTCTGCCCGTCGGTCACATTGCCTTCTCTGTTCCCTTCGTCGCCTCTCGGCAGTCCTAACTACACGCGGCCTTCCCGCCGCGTCACTGAAATACAAATTGAATGCCCCGTGCACGTGTGGGTTTCGGTTCGCGGATAGCGCGAAAATCCTGCCATCCCAGCATTGATATACAAACTGGGGGGTGTTCCTGAACATGCGCCTTGTCCTAACGTCCTGTCAACTTGTCTGAGACGGGGGGCGGGGATGAGCGAGTCTGAAAGCTTGAACAGGCGTGCCTGGCACGAGCCTCGACTCGGCGACCGCTAATTACTCCGAAGAAGCTCCGTCGATTCTCGCCTCGGCGAACACGCTCGTTTCTCAACCCCGCTGTCTCGCGCGCGAGGGGTGGAGCGGGCGACGAACAACGACGCCTCGTCGCGCTGCTCATCACGCCGTGGTGCCGGCTTGAGACGCCAGGACCTAAAGCGACGGAGCCACGCCGGCGACGTCCGCTGTTACGACGATGGCCGTCGCGTACGTTCATTTCTTTTTCTCGCAATATTATTATGATCTTGTTAAAACGTTCGCGTTACCATATTTGGCCTTCCTGTAGGACAGTGAGGTGCCCCGCATCTGTCGAGGCCATTAGCGACGGGTTTTTAATCCCGGTGCGCCATTTGCACGGTTTTTTTCGAGCGCCCACGCCTTAGTCCCTTTTGTTGCTTTCTTCATTGCTTCGTCGGCGTCGTTCCGTGTCGTACATCACTTTGTAGCCCTTCATTTTTCTGCTGTGTTCTTTCATTTTTTGGCGTTATTATGGCCGTTAAGGAAGGTGTCGACAACCACATTAACAGCCACAAAACGTTCACGTCTATTAATTCCAGTCACGTAGCGTTACAGTTGGTGCAAGCGAATAAAAAGGCGAAAAGCTGGTCAGTTGGCGGTTGCTAAAATGGGCGAGGCCATTACGTCACTTTTTTTTTTGCAGGGAAGCTGTGTATGGCTAGGTTTCGACAAAACCTGCACCCATCCACAGAACTGCGTAGAATAAGGATTTTCGTCTCCTGAGCTAGTGAGAAAGGCTTTGTAGCCCTCATTCTAATGCTAAAAATGACTGTGTTAAAAATAGCCATACTGAAATTAGCCGCTAAAGCGACTCTACCATTACGACGGACTTCCCTTACTACTCATGATTAGTTCACAGTGAAGATGTAAGCACTAGGAAATTCCCGTCAGCTGTCAAGACATGACCGTGTACGGAAGGAGAATGGTTAAAGGAAATGGCTGTGACTCCTGTTTCATCAAAACTGCCGCGAAACAAATTAGGTATATGAGAACTGGCCGCCGCCAAGTAACTCTAACGCGGCGCAGAGTTCCGTCTACCTTTCGTAATTACGTAGCTCACAGTGAATTTGTAATTATTGGGGAATTCCCGTCTGCCCCAATACAGCTTCGCTGGTCTTCCATTTTCACAGTAGTTGGAGGGCTCTAAATTATTTTTGCTTGTGTTGCCAAAAACTCGACATTTGACGGTGGGCGTGAGTCTCTACATATCTGGCGGTCATTGATTGGAGTTGGTGACAATGTAACGAAAGCAATAACTGCAAAGCAGTCTTGATGGCGACATGTTTTTTGTGTGCTCCTTGTGTCTTTTTCCTGATCCGTAGAGGCAAACAAACAAATTACGACTATTTTTTTTCTGAATCGAAGGGTTCTAGATGTAGCTTTCAATCAAAAGTTGTAATGCAAACATACACCGCCATCATAGCAATGTACTGTGTGTGTACGCCATGCCTAAATAAATTGTTGGAAGTGTCAGTAGAGTAAGGTTCAAAATATGTGACCACCAAAACGACCAAGGGAAACATTGAAAGGTAACTATAAGGGGTGGGGGGGATACATTAAATATCCTGAAGGCGACTACGAGTGAAATCAATGTCATGCACACGCTGAACGTTCTTCGTATGAAGATCCAAACGTCGCGTTAGCCTCTTGAGGGATGCAGTGACAACCACCGCCATCATCATCACCATCATCATCATCATCATCATCAGCAGCAGCATCAGCATCAACATCGCCACCGCCACCACCGTCGTCGTCGTCATCGTTATCACCAGCAGGATTTTATGCCAACCACGGGACGAAGGCCTCTCTCATTTTTATGCTCATATCCTGCACTGTACGCATCCACTCTTTGTGACCAAATTTCCTTATCCCATCACTCCACTGAGTTATTGAGAGTCATTGAGAGCCATTTCACACTGTTGCCCGTTGAACTCTCTAACAAAATCGTGTGTTCATTCAATGAACGATAGCTTTCACCAGCAAATTCAGCGGCTCCGGTCGGCTGGGTATCCAGTCGAGTTATTTACGTCAGTAGCAGAAACAATTCACAAAAAAATACAGAAAGATGGTCGTGAATAGCAGGAGCAGCAAGAGGAGGGGAACAAGCCAAGAGGCAAAGTTGCTGTTGTACCATACATCCACAAGATTTCACATAACCTAAAGAAAATAGGAAGTAGTGCGGGTGTGCACGTCGTTTTCTCTGCGCTTCACAAGTTGCCGAGGTTATGCGCGCATGGCCCATACTCAAAAAAGAACAAGCGGTGCAACCTCCAGCATCGGAATCATTATGTTAGATGGGTTGAAGGTGTCGTGTATCGCCTTCCTTTCAAATGTGGAAAGACCTGCATAGACCAAACAGGCCGCTGTTTTAATAGAGAGTTTTAGTACGGCGTACGCTAGAACACGCAAAGGCCTAGCGTACGTAAGAGGCTTGCGTGCCCCGCATTGCGCATGCGTCATACGTAGGGCGGACCTTGCGTTTTGCGTGCGCGCTACGTACGCACGCTATTTTCCGGATTTAGCGTGCGTCCGCAAAGCCGTCTTACGTTCCAACATGGCGGCAAGTAGCCCGGCAAGCATCCACGATTCCGCTTTTCTGTCGACAGTAATTTGCTCCCGATGAACCAAGTTCTTTGTCCCTTTGTTTTTAAATACTTCGAGTGCTTAGCACATCGCCCCTCGCGCAGCTCCGTATCGTCGTGACATCGCCGACTGCCCGAACGAAGCTTTGTAGCCAGGCCAGCGACCGAAGCGGTGTGTGTGTGCGTGTGCGTGTGCGTGTGCGTGTGCGTGTGCGTGTGCGCGTGCGTGTGCGTGTGCGTGTGCGTGTGTGTGTGCGCGTGTGTGTGTGTGTGTGCGTGCGTGCGTGCGTGCGTGCGTGCGTGCGTGTGTGTGTGTGCGTGCGTGCGTGCGTGCGTGCGTGCGTGCGTGTGTGTGTGAGTGCGTGTGTGCGTGCGTGCGTGTGTGTGTGTGGGGGGGGGGGGGGGGGCGTTCGCGATGAAATGCGACGTTGTTTTTCTGCGGGTGGACAGTGCTTCCCATGCCATGCTCTGGATTATCTTTCTCGAGCGACGTACGACTCAACCTCGCATCGGGTATGTACAGTGTGCGTGGCTAAAAGCCCTCTCGGCTTGAACGCCAGAGTTAAGTGACTTGCTGTTCCATCCCGCAAACCGCGCGCGAGGTGAGTGCAGAATTTACGACGTGCAGGAGGAGGCAACCGATCGCCGGTCGACCGCAGTTCAGACTTGCAACGCATGTCGTGACGTTGTGCTCGTTCGAAACGCCTCTGTGGATTTTTTTGAAGTTGAATAAAATGTATGCGTCGAACCCGGGCATTCGGTTCAGGGCGTTCTGTGAGATTGCACGAAAGAAGTTCCGCGGGACTTCAATGGTGTCTTTATGGAACGTACTCAGGTAAGAGAATATTCATGCCGTGCTGTGGCCGTGTTGCATTCAATATTAACGGGAAAGCGTTTGTTTACAATTTTTTGGATAGTCGTAAAATCTCCAAGCACTCAGGCACTCCGCTCGCAGATCAGCCGGCGAGTCATTTAGCAAAACATTAGACAGATGGCGCCGTATGCATTAGCGTGCCGCTACGCAAAACTGATGAGACGCTCTACTAAAACTCCGCTCGCGGTGTTTACGTAGCGAAACGCAAAAATTTAGCGTTTAGCGCACGCAAAGGCAACAAACACTGTACTAAAACTCTCTAATGTTCGATTGCGTGCACATGCGAATAATGTACGCCCTGGAAATGCGGGACGCTTGGCTTCCCACAGCAAATATTGGGAAGATGGGGCTTGTGGTCCGGTATTGGGAAACGGTGAAGTGCTTTTCAAATCGAGAGACCAGCGCACCGGGGAAATAATGGAAGCAGGGAATATTCAGACAGCGCGTGACAAGTGTATCAGTGTTCCATCTTTGCACCTTTCAGCCAAAGAAATTCAGCTTCTTCAGGTTGCCAGAGCACACACTATTGACGGGTTTGCCTGAGTGTGCAAAAAAATTTTATCTTGTGCGACTTCACCTCATTTTTGGCTCCTTTATTTTTTCCAGTTTTATCTAGCGTGTTTATAAGCTGTAGTGTCCGTTCTTAATAAGCTTCAGTTTTAGCAGCGCTCTTGTGTTGTCTTTTCTGTCCCTGTCTTTTTTTGCACTGAACAGTTGATTTGATTGATTGATTGATTGATTGATTGATTGATTGATTGATTGATTGATTGATTGATTGATTGATTGATTGATTGATTGATTGATTGATTGATTGATTGATTGATTGATTGATTGATCGTAGTGTTTAACGCGCCGACGCAGCGCAGGCGATGAGGCGCGCAATAGTGGAGGGCTCCGGGTTAATTTTGACCACCTGGGGATCTTTAACGTGCGCCGAAATCTCGTACACACGGGCGTTTTTGCTTTTCGCCTCCATCAGAAAAGCGGCCTCCGCGCGCCGGAATCGAACCCGCGTCCTCGTGCTCAGCAGCACAATGCCTTAGCCACTGAGCCACCGCGGCGGGTTTGCACTGCACCGTACCTAATGGAATACCAACTAGGCCAGCGAATTACGTTAATAAACCAGCCACCTCCTACTTGTAGTCCCTCCTCTCGGTAGCCACTATGTCACCCTGGCGGGTCACCGGTTGTGAGCTCTGTGGAGTGCATGTCAAGCCAGCTTCACTCTTTCTGCTAATTTGGGTTAAGATGTCACCCACCTGAGTTTGCTCCAGAATTCGAGAGCCTCATTTTTTATTCCTGACATTTGCTCCTATCATTATTGTTTCCATGCCTCGTAAGGCCCACCTAGGCTCTCTTTCGAGGCGTTCAGTAACTATCCAAGTTTCTTCCCCACAAATCATCCCCAGGAGCACACCTTGGTTGTATACCTTTCTATGAAGTAATTTAGTGATGTTACGGTTGGGTAACATTAGGGCTGCATTGCAGTGAAATTAGTGCTTCGTAGTAGTTGTAGTACTACGAAACCTTTATTGAATAATGGGGGATAGTATGGGTGTGTGTTCATCCTCCTTGGTCCAGGAGACCACGAGCTCTGGCTGGTTCCAGGACTCTGGTCACGAAATCTTTCTGTTTGTACGGCGATGACCCGCCGCGGTGGCTCAGTGGCTAAGGCATTGCGCTGCTGAGCACGAGGTCGCGGCTTCGATTCCCGGCCGCGGGGGCCGCTTTTCTGATGGTCGCGAAAAACAAAAACGCCCGTGTGTACGAGATTTCGGCGCACGTTAAAGATCCCCAGGTGGTCAAAATAAATCCGGAGCCCCCCCCTACGGTGCGCTTCATCGCCTGCGCTGCGTCGGCGCGTTAAACCCCACAAAAAACAAATCAATTCATTATCAGGTGATGATTGGGGGAGTGCGGTCTCCCATTGCTCAAGGGTGGGGTTGGGTGCAGGATGTTCAATGTGAGGGCAAGAGAAGACGAACGTCATTTTATAAAATCACACTGCAGTGGACAGCAGATGAGCTAGCGAGATAAACAAAAGTGTTTCTAGAGCGTAAGAATGTTGCTTGAAAGTTGCGGAAGAATGCATAGACAGCATGGCCAAGGCTTAATTTCTTGCATAACGCATTAATCTCATAGCCTGACACGGAAGCACGATATGCCCTGCGACCAATAGCAGCCAACCTAAAACGCTGGCGCAATTATTGGTCGTAAAACATGCCCTCCGCCCACGCATCGTGCGCAAGGATGCCCGCGTGCTATTTTCATGTGTGCTATCCGGTTCCCTCAGAAGCGCTCTTTGAACGTATACGATGGTGGTTACGCAACGTGGGATCATTTATCGGGAATTCACCTGAATGCATGCGTTGCGAAACAACACTGAATTCTCAGCGTTGATATGCTGATATACATTTCCAGAGCGAACATTCTTTTTTTATTGTCTGCGAGTTGCGTTCACACAAATCATCGGTAGAAGAAACAAGCTCAGGTATTTCTGTAGAAGCTGTTCACGCAGCAAGCACTGCGGAGCGCTTTCGTAACGTCCAACGCCGAATATAAATTGTTTCAGTTTCCGTATAATATCAGCCACACATACTTTGTACTCGCCGTTGACGAAAAGAAAACTCTTTAAGAATGCTAGTGCTGGTCCTTGACCCCGTAGGCTTCCAATTTTTAGAACAAAACTGCTCGACCACCAGGTGGTGCCTACGGTTTGAAGCGATGGTCAAAACCTGGGCGGTATACATTACAAGTCGCCCTTTCACTCATGAGGCGCGTGACCTGCGTGAATATAACTCATCTTGAAGCGTAAAACACGATGTACGGTATCTGCGGGCGTTACAGCAAAATCCGGACTCCGTGCGCAAGACCGCAGTGGGCCTTCCGGGCTCGACCAACAGATCAAATTTTAATTCCCATCTCCCTCACATCACGGCGCCAGCCTCGCCTCCCAGGCAAAGAGCCCATCAATTTTAATTTCCTCATTAATAAATTAATGAGGAAATTTCCTGCTAATACTCCAAGGTTGGTGTGAAAAGAGAGTTCAGCTGAACAAATAGACGAAAAACATATTTTGGTCTCAACGGTTCAACGGTGACGAGGCAAGCCCACCAACTTGTCCATTCCTTTTCAAGTTTTTTTTATTAAAGTGCTTGTTAAATGGTAAACTAATCCCAGCGATTCAGCCAAGGCAAAGAAACCTGCCTGTCAGTGCACTTTGTCGCCCGGTTGCGAGGGTAGGTTTTCGCCTACTTTTCCCCATTCCGTGGGTTCATACCCAGTTCCCTGAACCACAGGCAAGCCGGTTTTCACGAACCATAGCCGTCCATGCGTACTCATCTGGGCGTATCCAATCGGCAACGACGATGCCTGCTTGCCTCTCGCACCCATCAAAATACGGAATCGTGACCGAATGCTGAGGCGAAATCGGGGGTGAAACTCAGTCGTCCGGCGGGAGAACCTTCCAAGGCTGACCCGGAAAGAGTTCGCCGCATTTGGTTTCCACCCCCGTTATTCCCTAGCGTCGTCCCCACAAGTAGAAGAAGCGAGGAATTGCGCAGGCAGGCTAGAACATGACGTCTTGCAGCCGTGAAATGCCAACAAAAAACCTATTGAGTGATCAAGTAAGAAGGGAGGGAGGGAGGGAAAGAGGGAGGGAGGGAGAGAGGGAGGGAGGGAGTCGTTGTTAAGTAGAAAAGCAAAAATCCCCTGCACCCGGTAGTTTCCCTCATTTAAGGTGTTCGGTATTTGAATGATGAAGTGCATAATAAGCATTTGAGGAAATCTGATGTTTCTCTGGGGAACCTAGTACAGTAAAAGCTCGTTAATTCGAACTGGAAGCGGACCATAAAATTGTTCGAATTAAGCGGAGTTCGAATTAGCAGGAGTGCGCTAGAATGAATGAACATCGCGCCACACTGCGCGGGCAGAACACAAAAGAGCCACCTTTGGACTTGTTATCGCGAATTTGGCGCTACTACACGTTTCTGGCAGGCTGTTTTTTTCAATAATGTTCGTGGAGGTCGAACAGCGAACGAAATTAATGCCTAGATCAGTCAGTTATACGCCCGAAGCAGGCACTGACTTTGCATTCATGTGAGCAGTGAGCCGTAATGTCGAAATAATCACGCTGTCTATGCGCGAAAACAAGTTTATTTGCTAGGCAGGTTCGAGGCGATCAAAATTCAAAGTAATCGGTAATATGCACGTGCTTGCGTTTCTTCTGTCACGACTCCATGAGCATCGCTTGGAACTTGCCGAAGAGCTCTAACGCGGCGTCAGAATTCTCATCTGCTGAGAAACAGCGTGCTGCAACATCCAACCTCTACGCTGATTTGCATGCATCGCTAGTAAATTTGGTTTGTTTTGGATTTGAAACACATTTTAATAACTTTGGGCCGACTTCTTCTGCTAGTAGCGATGGAAAGCGGGGGATCCCAGTTCAAATTAACCGTTCTGGATACCGACGCGTTCGAATTATCGGGCGTTTTCCCCCATTGAAATATACAGGGCTGTGCCGAGACCTGGGCGTCAGCTCGAATTAACCGTCAGTTCGAATTTACCGAGTTCGAATTAACGAGCTTTTACTGTATAACATTCGCTTGTCAAAAGCAATATTATGGATGCCTTTCACTTGCTGTATGTTATCTAAAATTCGCAGATGAGCCTTCCTAAAAGTCTTCAGCATTTGTGCGTAATTCCACTTCCTTGAAGCGTTTTCGGGTGATCTCCTAAGCGGCGTGACATCAGACACAAGGTCTCCAATGGTGAGCGGGCGGGAAAACATTTTTGGCGACTTGATATTCGTGAAAGTAATGGCGATATCCCAAAATCGCGAACAGGATTCCTAGAAAACTGTCCCAGACACGTGTACACTCTAAAATTTTTCACACATAGTAATCGTGAAAAACGTTCCTTGGGGCCGTAAACTTTGTTTTTGAGCACCACGTGACTCAAAATACGCGTAGTTTTCCTCCATACAAGCGAGAAGCGGGTCGGGAAAACACCCATTCGCTTCCTTTTACGCGACATGCATGATAGCATGCGTGTAAACCCGGAAAATCACGCTAGGAAAAATCTCGCGCCAGTGATCACACCTGTCCTAATCACGCATATACATACCCTGATACACATCTACAATGGAGCCGTGGGGCGCGCTTTCTTTCCTTTCCCGAACCGCCGGACTCGGCCCGGCCTGTGACTATGCGCGTAAACATGCACGTGACCCACCGTATTTTTTTTTTCTTGTCGCTTCATGCCGGCGTTCGTTTGGTTGAAGCCAGCACGCTGTCGCATAGTTACGTCTGGTCCGGCTTTGACTTTACTTTAAAGGAACCCTGCAACACTATTTCGACTTTTTTCTAAATAGTAAGTGCTTTCAGTATGTAGTCAACAAACACATCCAGTACTTAGAACAGGGGGTCAAAAAGTACGTCAGCCAAAACGTACTGTTCTTTGCCCATCAGGTAACTTGGAAACTTGCTCAAATTTTTTTTTCTCTTTCACTGTCGTGGCGTTCTTCAAGCGCTCAACTTCCGTCATTGCAGCAATGCAGGAGCTATTGGCCGGCTTCCTTTCAGTCGCAGCAATAAACACTTTCCTTTTTTTTTTAAATTGCGAGAGATTGCCCTACGGCATAACATGAAGTTTTAAAGATACAACATTGCACCAGTTTCGCGCAAAAATCCGAGAAGAGAGCGGTACTGGGGTCACCATATCCAACGCTTAAGATCTGGGGGTCTCCCAGGATAGAGCCCTGTCCCTCGAAAGTGCTGAATTATGGCGTTTCTGAGACCTGGGCAAGTCGGTGTTTAACGTCAGCTTCTGGCGCAGGAGTCACACAGAAGGGGTAGGTGTCGGGCAGGCCAAGCGTGAGTAACTGGTGGGGATAACGCCACCCCAACTAGAAGCCCCCGCAGCAAGACCTTTTCCCAGCGAGCGAGCCCACTGGGGAGGTCAGTTTTACGTGGTGGAAGTAAAGCACGCGTGGCGCGGCGGAGCTTCTCTTTTTCCACCAACAGTTCTTCTACGGTAGATACTCGAAGAAGTGGTAGTGGTCGTGGGAGGTCTCTTCGGTGGCAGGCGCGATCTGCCGCAGCGTGGGCAGGAAGCATGTCCCGGCGAATCCACAACACACGGACAGGGCATGGGTAGGTGTCCATAATCACGTGAATGCATGCAGCCAGGCTTGTAGACCGCGCAATGCGACGTAAATCCCGAATCGCTGCCGTTGAGGCATTGAAAATTTCCAGCTTCACGATAGCCGCTTCAGAAAAACAAAGCCAATGAATCGAAGCAGAAACGGAAGGTGGGTCTCATGTGACGATAAATCACCCAGTGCCGCTCCGTGCTGGAAATAACTATGGTTGGTTCATTGATTGTTGGGGGCTATTAGGCGCGCCGGTGTGGTGTGCTCCAGATTAGTTTTCGCCGCCTGGGTGCCTTTAACGTGCGCCTTAAACTATACACACGGGCGTTTTCTCTTTTCGCCTCCATCAGAAAAACAGCCACCACGGCCGAGATCGAACCTGCGCCCTCGGGCTCAGCAGCACAACTCTATAGCCACTCACCCGGCGCGGTGAGTCAGGCGACAACTATAGCTTTCACAATGCTTCCAGACGCGAAGTGAAGAGTGAAGACGTTTATCGGAAGTGTTGCAGAGACCCTTTAATGGGTAACTTTTGTTACAGAGTACTCCCAAAGCCAGGACCGTGCAACCCCCTGCATTTCCACAAAAATGCAGATTTGGCGGAAGTAACAACTTTGATAATAGCGCAATGGGAGATAATTGGTCGGACGAAATTTTGACAAACTAGAAAAATACGAAAAAAAAATAAAAATAAAATTTCCGCAAAAATGATGTGATAAAATCAAAAATATGCATCCTAAACACCTCTCCGAAAACCCGCAGACTAAACAAAAAAATTCCCCGCATTTCCCCGAGGGGAAGAATGTGAAAGTGCGAATGCACGAGTTGAATTTGCGCGGTTCGGTAATGTTCGCGAAAGAGAGATCACACACACACACACACACACAACTACAAAGAAAGAAAGCTGCATTTATTCACAGACACCTATTTGTGTTGTCGTTGTACTTGATTGCTAGAGCGGATCTCAGCTTTGAAATTTCGTGTCAGTACTCCTTTAAGCGGGTGCATTAGCCCTTCTCACGCCCGATTCTTGGCCAATCCCCCACGTGGGTATGTGCCATGTCAGCGGCCAGGCAGCGCGCGCCCATCTCCCCCCGTTGCCAAGGAAGACGAGGAGATTCCTGGCCAATCCCCCACGGGGGTATGTGCCATGTCAGCGGCCAGGCTGCGCGCGCCCATCTCCACGTGCGCGGACATCGCCGGTGGACGCAGGTTCAGGGTCGCTTAAGAAGTGCATTCGCACTTAAAAAAGTCCGGAAAAGAACGTTTGAAATACATATAAAAAGATTGCGTAAACGGACCAACTCTGCAGTATGCCTTGCATCTCCGAAAAAGAAACATAATTAGCGAGGTAGAGGCACTCCCCCGCCGCGGTGGCTCGGTGGCTTAGGCGTTGTGCTGCTGAGCACGAGGACGTGGGTTCGATTCCCGGCCGCTGCGGCCGCTTTTCTGATGCAGGCGAAAAGCAAGAACGCCCGTGTGTTCGAAATTTAGGCGCACGTTGAAGATACCCAGGTGGTCAAAATTAATTTCGGAGCCCTCCACTACGGCGCGCCTCATCGCCTGCGTTTCGTCGACTCATTAAACCCTACAATCAATCAAATCAAATGAAGGCACTACATCGCTATGCATCATTGGCGAAAACAAAATAAAAGAAAACTTAAAACGAATAGAATAACACAACGTCTTTCGCTACTGATAGCCGTATTTGGCTGTAAAGAACTCGCACTCTTCACAAGCGGCCTAAGAACGCTACGCAATACTAAACAACTCTATGAATTTCCGCAGATGAGTAGGCTTTACTCTGCTCGAGTGGTGCCATCTCCTAACTTTGTTCTTCCTCCATGGGCTGTAACGTCTTCCTCCGTCAGCATCCAAAGCGACATTTCGCCTGGGTAAATTGTCCAGCGGGAAGAAGAGTTTCCATGGCCGCGCTCAACTTAGCAGGGCGTGTACCCTCGAGGTATGTAAAGTTCAGTGCAGGGGTGCATGCCCTGAGAAGTACGCTTTAGCGCACACATGTAAACGCTTCCCACGCCGAAATCGATACGCATACGCCTAGCCTTGTGAAAAGTTTGCGGTGCAAGAGAGAGGGAGAAGGAAGAGGAGGGCGAGAATTAGTACAATGCACCGCCACGTCCGCTGTTATCTATGTATACAGGAGCATGGGAGGAAGTGGGTGATGTAGCGTATCAGTTGCCGCTTAGGTTTGCTAAAGGCCCCGCATGTTTTCAGTTCAGTAATTCAACCTCTTCTATCACAATTTGGGATTTGTGCTCTCAGTGCCTCCCGGTCTGTTATTTTATTATAGCTGCGTACCCCGCCCCCTCTCTTCCCGACACAGAACTCCCATGAATAGAACATCCGCTCTTTTTCAAAAGCTCCACTTCTGCCGTTTCATTAACTTCGTGACTGACATTGATTTTTATCAACCCCGATAAATTGTGGCTAACAGCGTTGTTTTTCCGATCCCTCTTTTCTATACTTCCGGACGAAATGGCGCGTGCATTCTTATCGCGCGTTAAAATGCTTTAACACTTATCGTAGCTTTGTATTCTATTCCATCCACCAACGAAGAGCCCGGAAAGCATTAGCAAAGTATTTCGTGACCGTACAATATTGCGGGTTGTCATTTACCAGCCTTTTCCGCTGTTTTATTTACGTTAACCTTGTTTGCATTGGCCTTGACTAACTTTGAAGGCCTAGGAAAACGTTTCTTCGGATTGGGTTGACTGGGCTAAAATCAATAACTGGACCGCTGTAGTCGATACCAGTGGAAACTAGAAGGCAGCCGGCGTAACAGAGCAAGCCTTATATGAGTCGAGTTAAGGGAAAACACACGTGTCCGCGGTAATTGCGTCTGCGGACACGACGGAAAGGTCACAGTAGCTACATCGTTGCTGTTCTCGCACTTTAAACAAGGGCAGTTTCACGGTTCATGCAACCCTGACGAGGCACTTAAAATAAGCTGGCTATAGATAGAAATATTGTTTTATCAGTTCACAGCGAACATTGTTGCTTTCAGCAGTCGATGTGCACATTATCGTGATGTTCGGTTAAGTAATAGCATCTTGAGGTGGTTGCTTTAATGGGACTGCTTTTCTACGCGAGGTCATAAGATTGCTGGCGGAGCAGGTGACATTTACAATGATATAAACTGAGGTGAGACAAGCAAATATCTCCGCCTAACGACGACGATGGTTGAAATGCGAAGCTTTCTTGCGTGCGAAAATGAAATTGCGAAGTGCCTAATTCAAAGCTGCTGTAATCGATGTCTCGTCGTCAACAATCAACGTTCAAACTCTGCGAGCCACCAAGAGTCGGTCCAAACTCAGACGACAGCAAACGTATCCAAAGTCCACTTTAACTCAGCCAGAATCCCTGCCCAACGCCTGCACAACGAATTCAAAGGAAATGCTGAGCGGCACGAATGTAACGATCGCGCATTCGGATAAATGTTGGCTTCATAACGCGAGGCACCCAGCTTCAATTCCGAATACGGGAAGCGTGTTTCTTCTTCTTCTTCTTCTTCTTCTTCTTCTTCTTCAACATCAACATCAACATCAACATGAACATCATCATCGTCGCCCTCGTCATGTGCCCTCGCTTTGTGTGAAGGTGGCTTTCCTGCAGTGCGTCTTGGTTACGACACCGCCATCAGTGAGACCAAGAAGGTTCGCTTCAAAACAATATCCGCCCGTGAACAGCACATTCAGTGCCCGTTAAAGAATTATACGTGGTGTAAGTTCTACCAGACTGATCCATTATGCAGACCTAGTGACGCGTGTGTTAGAACACTACTAGATTTTGAGCAAATACTTGCGCAATACTTGTGGCACCACGCTACAGGTTTGGGATGTGTGCAATAGGGTCGGGAGCCTGACGCGGCATTGCACGAAAGTAACGTATTCTTTTCACTGGCTCTGGCCATTTCTGGAGCCGACGGCGATTCCAATTGTGGTGCTGAGCTTTCCTGCGAGCTGTGCATGCTAAAGAAGAATCAATTTTTGAACTTTTTAACGCGCGCAGGACGGCAGTGGTTTTAGAAAATCAAATTAGTAGCCATTCCGCTCCGGGAATGCGAATGCCCAGCGAAGCTGCCTCAAATACACATCACACACGAGAATGCAGACTTGTTTTTTTTTTTCTTCTCGCGATTTTGTAATGGCAGTATTGGCAGTGAATGTGATTTTGTGGTTACTGAATGAAACTTGGAAGGGCACATTTTACCTTAGCAGGCAAACATGGGGCTGTCTGTTTCCCCTCAGACAGGAATTGTGTAACGCTTACAACCTCACAGTAAACTAATTATGCCAAGTGAACGACACCCGAAGTAATAAGAGTCGTCGTAGCGCAAAGTGTCCTATGATTGTTTCAGGGAAGTATTGATAAAACAAGAGTTACGGAGGTTTGATGCTGAGCATTCGCAATAAAGTTGGCTTTCGCGCAATGCGGTTTTGTTCGTACGAAAGAAAAGGGCACGGAACCCTAGCTACATAAACCTAGGCTTTAAAAATTTTTCTCAGTTACATGGGTCTGCTTAGGTCGTTTGAAGGCGAAAGCGTAGCGGTCATAAAAAAATAACTACTTTACTGCTACACCGTGTTCGCGTCTTATTTCGCGTTCTTCGTCTTCTGACGCGAATTACTGAAACATGCAGATTGGCCGAATTCATACCGCAGCTTCGCCACAGTCGGAGCTCTCCTCGGCATACGCCTGTTGTACGCACGCGCCGCCACGCGCGCCTGTCACGGCACACGCATCAGGTTAATTCTTGTTCTATTCTGCCAGGTTGCCGGGTTAGTGCGGTGGTTCGTGCACCTGTCTACTGCTGTGAAGTCCCGGGTTCAAATCTCACACAAACCCAATTTTTCTGTCCTCGTCACAGCAGCGGCCATTTTGTTACCGTGCGTGTTGACGCCGACTACGATGACTACGACTACCATCACTTTTTGCGTTCAATGAGACACCAAAGGCTTCCGCCTTACAAATGAGTGTGTATGGGGTCCCCGCTTCAGGACCGCTTCGCGAGGTGTTTACACGCTCCTGATGCGTCTTGTCTTCGGCTCGGAGATATGAAAATGTAAGAGAGGTTAGGAGAGGCATTAAATGCTTTAACACAACTCGTCCCATATGACCCATGCAATTCCAAGGGATGGCCAATGACATTCCCGTGATAATTGAAGACGGACGTCCCTATCCCAAGGGATGGTCGATGACATTCCCGTGACACTTGAAGACGGGCGCCGGAAGCTTTTGGTGAACGAGGCCGTCGAACGAAAAAGCTTGACCTTTTCCTTGGATTGAGCGCTTTTGGCTCTAGAGCGATGAAAGGAGGGCTTAGCCCAAAGGTGACCGTTGTGGCGCACACGTGTAACGGCAAAATACTGGGAAGGCAAAGGAAGGTTGAGGGAGCGGTTGTTCGCCGTTTTTGGTTACCTTTTGTATCGTCATCTGCTGCAACAGTGATGGTGTATCGCCAGTCTAGAATCTGCACCCACGCCTTTGACTTCTGGCTTCTTTCAAGGGTCATACGTTTGCTTTCAGCCGCGCGCTTTCAGATTCCATTAGTGGCTCTCTGGGGTGTCGTCCGGCTCACATTAACGTCCCATCAACGGCTTGTGGAAGTGATCTGAGACTTTTCATGCAGCCATAGGGAAAAACATCCTGAATGTGATTTTTTTATTGAGGATATTATTCTTTTTAAAGCTATAAATGGCAGAATAACCTTTAGCGATGGCAGGAAATAAAATGTTCGGATGTGTTTCAGATGTGTTCTGGGCACGGTTGGTCATATTACTGGGACGGGTGTACGAAATTAATGGTAAATACGATTGACGTTTTTAAGTCCTTGTTGCTGAGAGTTTCGCGTTTTTTTCTCTTTGTGTTGTTCAGCGGCCTGTCTCTTTTCAGCGTCACTTCGTTAGCCTGTTTTCCAATGCACTGCGTTATTACATAAAAATAGCGCTGCTATTTTTTATTTTGTACGTATGTTTTGCCGCAACTTAGCCCGAGATTTTCTCTGCGCTAAATGACGTTGCCACCAGTCGTAACACTTAGATGCAGTCTTGCCTACATTTAAGTTATGTTCTGGCTGTTTGTTGCCGCATAAATGCTTTTTTACAATGACATATGGTCCCCAAGAACTAAAATTGATTCAATAAAGCGACGCCAGGAATTCGACGCCAGTAAACCCGATGGGGTATGGCATATAAAAAGTTCTCCGATAGTGACTTGCATCATGAGGGCTACTTACACTGTTCAAGAGTAGCACTTCAAGCTCGTGACCAGAGAAGCGACATATCTGCCCTGAGGTATAAAAATTGTCCGCGTATCTGCTCTTTTCGTTGCAAAAATCGACGCAAGAGGATAGTCGTTTGGCGCCGCTGCCAAATAAATGCATTCCTTCTCTTTCCCTCTAATCTCTCATGCTGTTCCTCTCCCGTCTCGTTCCTTCCAAGATAACACGCTAGAGGTTTGCTCAAGTCAATTGAAATTTACCGCGTTCCACTGCTCCAAGTCCGGTGCCTCGATGCCAGCGCCGCCGTACGGCGGAGACGCGCGTGAATCGAGGCACCCGACTACAACTTTTATAGAACCACGTTGCCCTACTTCATGAGCGTTTTAAGCGGAACGCGGGACGTCTAGTGGAACTTTCGTTGTTGTTGCCGTTCGATTTTTTCGAATTCCGCCAGGTAACGCGGGGAACAGCAGGCGAAGGTTTTCCGCAGTTGATGTAGTATTTTACTTGCTATCGCAAAAAGCAAGCACTCGTAATTTTGTAATATAAAGGAACACTGCAAATATCACTCATTTATTGATTTTCTGTCTTATGTTGCGTAATGTCTTGTTCTTGTTCAACAATGTTGACAAGTATGAACGTTAAAACCGGACATAGACGTTCAGATTTGGCTGTGAGTATACAAGGCTATTGCGCAGCATGTGCTCAGTTTGACCGGCTGGCTGAATCGAGTGGCACAGACAGACAGACAAACCGACAGACCAAAATTTTCCCGTTCAAGTAGCACAAGAAAGACTCTCGTCTTTAATATCAATCGACAGGGCATGCAACGACTGAAGCAGTCCACTTCGACGTAAACAGGGCGCGCCCAGCCCGCGCCTGACTGCCTCAACTTCCCACCCCACTCACCTTTTTTTTTACTATGATCCGGGAATACACAAAAGGGCAGGACCATTCAGCGTCCAGAGCTGATGACAGCGGTGGGCGCGAGCGAAATGTCAAGAAAATAGATGCAGAAGAAGGGTGTGCATCAAAGTAACAGAACACCGGTTGCTGGCGGCCGCGGTGCTTGCACCAGCCGGTTGTAGGCAGCAGGCGTTACCAAAGTCCTTTCCGCCGCCTCCAGGGACGGCCGGAGACCGCAATCTCCCTCCGCTGAAGCGAGAAGAATTGCGCTTGCTTCCCGAATGCCGCTGCTTTTCGTTTGCCCTACCCTTTTCTCGCTCATTCCTGATATAGTTGCAGCTGTATCATCGTTCTGATCTCCTCCTTTAGCTGGCCGGCCGTCGTCGTGGCCGACTGTTTGTATCGGAGAATCGCTCATTTCCCCAGTCTTCGAATCTTTCGCGGCGCCACTGCATTCCGGCCTCATTCGGAAGAGTATTCTCGCTGCGTGTTTGCGGCCTACTCTGTTGAGCGGCTTGAGCTAGCAACGGAGAGGTCGCAAATGGAGACGGACTGACGCGTAGACTAACTCTGAGTGAGCGATAAGAGCCGTCTTTGATTGCCGCCTGCCGGGGTCGTCGTGACGTTTGCGGCACTCCATGGGCTGCTAATGAATGGCTCGGAACGCCTGCACCCCCTTCCACCCACTCCTTCCCACCACTTATCGTTGGTATCGGAATCTGTGCGTTCGCACCATGTCGTCGGCAGTGTATTCAACCTTTCGTCTTTTCGGAATTTTTTGCGAACGCACTATTTTGACTGGAAGATGTCGATAAGAGCTGCTGCTTCGAAAACAGCGCAGGAATGGTGGTGAGGAACTATCTGTGAAGCCCTCACTTTCCTCCGCGTATTTATCCTCACCCCCCGATTACGCAAACTCGGTCCGCGGGTCCTCGTCGACCGCTTTAAAAGGCGTACTACTCTTACTACCAGGCCGCTGTCGACTAGAGATTCATCTGCAAAAACAGCGCAAATACGACGGAAACATGCAGGTGAAGGCGGCACGGCACAACGCCTGTCCATGTGCCTTGTTTGCCTCGGTGTTTTCGTCGACGCAGGGCGACGCAAAAAAGTGTGCATCGTTTTTTTGCGTCGTTTCCAGCCCTGTACCAGATCCAAAAGAGCGGGAGTCGCTGCGCCATTTCTATAGTAGTTTCCCTCCCCTCCACAGGACTCCCGAACCGAGAAATGCGCGCATGTGCACGCCAATACCGCGTCGTTCGGAAATTAGTGCCGTCGTTTTAGATCACTCGGTCCCTGTGCGCATTAAAGTAACACTACAGTGAGGGTGATGTCAGGTGGCTATGAATAATGAAACTATGGGAGAAGGCGTCTCAAAAAGCCGACTTGCCGATGAAATTATTTCGCGCTTTTCTGATGCAGACCAAAAGCAAAAACGCCTGTGTGTACGAGATTTCGGCGCACGTTAAAGATCCCCAGGTGGTCAAAATAAATCCGGAGCCCTTCACTGCGGCGCGCCTCATCACCTGAGCTGCGTCGGCACGTTAAACCCCACAATCAATCATATTATATCGCGTCGTTACGCAATGATAGCAGCAGCGGTGTCCCGTAATACGTTATGGAGAGGATACTGGGTTTCTCCCTACGTAACGCGTTTTCGTTTCTGGGTCACGCAGACAGAACAAGACCTATATCTCGCTGTTGACTGAAAATACAGTGAGAATGTTCTAGCTGAAATTATCTGCCACTCCTTACAGTTAAAAAGTTCTGATAAATGCTGGTACGCGCTCGCATAAAAATAACCAGGATACGGTGATTATAGGCGTGTGTCTGAGCACTGCGATCGTCAGTAACACACACACACACACACACACACACACACACACACACACACACACACACACGCACGCACGCACGCACACACACACACACACACACACACACACACGCACACACACACACACACACGCACGCACGCACACACGCACGCACGCACGCACACACACACACACGCGCACGCACACACGCGCACACACGCGCACGCACGCACGCATGCACACGCGCACGCACGCACGCATGCACACGCACACACGCACGCACGCACACACGCACACACACACACACACGCACACACACACACGCACGCACGCACACACACGCACACACGCACGCGCACACGCACACACACACACCCACACGCACACACGCACACACGCACACACGCACACACGCACACGCACACACGCACACACACACGCACGCACACACACGCACACACGCACACACGCCCACACACACGCACACGCACGCCCACACACGCACACACGCACACACACACGCACACGCACACGCACACGCGCACACGTTCGTGCGTGTGTCACTGCTAGGAAGGTGCAAATAAATCTCTGCTCTAGGAAAGTGAAAATAAAAAGCGAGTTGTAGCTTCCGCGATCTTTCGTTTTTTCGGATGCATTCTTCTGCGCGGCGGAACAGGCGCAAATGTGCTCAGTTCACGAGCGCCGGAAAAGCAGCTCAAAATACAGGACGTGCTGTAGTAGCAATAAAAGTTTTTCGCAGGAACAATGGCGTCCTACAGCGGCGCCGTCGACGTGCGTCATGAGATCTCTTATTCATTTTGGGAAACTAAACAGGGGAAACGTGTTTGCGTTGTATTGCTCCGCCCAATTCGGAGGCGTAATATGTCCTCATTTTATTGCTTGTGTCGTGCTGAAAATGCCCAAATAAACTTTAAGTTTACGCATTGCTTCGAAGGCACCGAAGTTTTTGTTACTGCAGTTGCGTGAAGAACAGGTGCACCAGCTTCCTTTCCAACCAGAGAATCGCTTTTGCCACATTCACGGATAAGCCAAGCGAGCGCGAAGTGGGTTTGGTTCGTTTCCCACGGGGTGCAACGCGGAAAAATCACCCCGGGAACAAAAGCCAGATTGAATACGTATTTTCGTCGAAGTATAAGTAAACTGCTCGATCGTTCCGGGTTAATTCCGATGAACCTGGAAGTCGAACGAGTGTATGTAACGCACAACACGCCGAATCAGGCCTAACAAATGTCTTCTATGCAAAAAAAAAAAAAAAAGATCCAGAACGTTGCATTGTTAATTCTTTTTCGAATTCAATAAATGGCGCTAAAATGACCAAGCGTCACGCAAGAGAGGAGAGTTTTGCTAGCATAGAGTTTGCGTTTCGTACATCCGGTCTGTTCTGAACAGCCCTGCGCTGACGTCCGATGAGTGAGTAAGGTTCAAGTTGTCAGTAAATGGTGAAACGCAGGCAAGGAAGTACAAACCAGAATACCCCACGTCTTAAAATTTTGCTTCGTAGGACTGCAACACTGCCGTAGTCGAGTTACAAATAACAAAAGCCTGCTGTAACAACACGTAAAAGTAGGGAGAAAACATGCCGTTCAGCCGTCGAAAGCGCTGAATTGCATACTTTCGGGTGCGTGTTCTTTTGTGCGCTTTTAATTCGTTGCACAATGCATGTAAGCCTATACGTTCAAGCTGCATAGCTGAAGGACGCACAGCGCACAGTGTGGGCAGGTCAAGTTCGCACGATATGTGGGTAAATTTTCAGTACAGGATTCAGAGGGACCGCTGGGATGGGCGGAATCGCTATGAGCGGCATGGTGAGGAAAGAAGAGGGAGACGAAACACTCTGCCCTTGGTAGTGGACCTTTAGGGGCCACTCCAAGTTGACGGGAGACGGTGGGGGCCGGTATTCGTGGCCCTAGCCCGGGCTTCTTCCCTTGTGTCTGTCTGTGTTCATGTTTTCGACTTCTGCCCCTATCTTTGCAGGGACATAAAAGAGCTCTGCAAGACATAGCATCTTGGACAGAATTAAATCCGCTGTTTCACACCTGATGGCTGAAAAAAAAATGAGAACAGTAGAGGTTAATTAGACCCGGATTAAATTCGGTTTAGCGCAAATTCAAGCAAATTTGGTCATGCTGACCAAGACTGCGGAGCTCACGTGTTCGGCTCAATATCAATAAACCTTTGCGTGATTCGATTTCTGAAGATGACTTCTGTTCTTAAAGGGGTCATGCACACAAAATGCAAGTTTGATTTAATCGAAAGGTTTCGTGTTTTGTAGTGCCCGGAGCGCTTGTCCGGAAGCAAACGATGCTTTATCCACTGAGAAATTAACTTCAATTAAAATTTTAATTCTCCCGCCAAATCGTGTGTTTTTCTGACGTCTGCAATGATGTCACATGTGCGGGGGGCCTTGTTTACCTTTAGTCAACCTAGATAGCGCCGCCATATCGCGGCGGGCCGTTTTCTATTTTTGACCGATTTTGCATCTGGCTTGTTTTTATTAAGGTAGAAAATCATCGCTTCGTGTAACATGGTGCTCGCTCGGCAAACATAATCACGCAAGACACCGTCGCTTTAGCCAATCGGCCAGTGTCGTCGGAGACAACACCAAAGAGCCGCAATGGTGTGCAGTTAAAACAACAAAATGCGTGCAGTACCAACAGATGCACGCATAGGTGCTTCTATATTTACGTGTACTTTTGTAACTTCCACTCTCTGCCCCACCATTCTTATTGCTATAAAAAGCATGTGCCCTAAATGTAAGCCTAAATATCATGGTTCGGCAGGCGTATAGCCCTCTTAATTTGCATTTGCTTTTGCCTGCCTCAGCCAATCGCAGAGCTGCCACATATGATATCATAGGTGCTGTTGCGGGAAATGAGCCAGTGGGTCGCATGGTCATTCTAATTATGTAGCTTATTTGAGGGAAGTTTACGTTGGAAGGGGTGTCAGTATGATTCTAACGAGGCGATCTTTCGAATGAACCAAACTTGTGTTTTGTCTACATGGCCCCTTTAGAGCCTTATGCCAAACGCTTTAAAAGGTCTGAATCAATTCTGGCTATCCTGTGTTTAAAAAAAGTACTGTTTTCTGTATTTTTGTTTGGTTCATGGCTGAAGGTCCAGCATACAGCATAGAAGTCGCGAAAATGTTTTTAACGTTGCAATTTTTGGGGCATGATTGTGAGAAAAGCAGATTTTTAAAACTTTTCGAGCAGCCCACGTTTTGCAAAAAGGTCAATTGATTGGCGGTATGAAACAACGTACCACCACAAAAGTTGGCTTACTGCACATACCCTACTTCCGTGTTTTTTGACAGTGCACCTGTGGCATTTATTGGTGCTCAGCTTTGACCGATGCCCCATTCCTCAGTCCTCGCGGCTGTGTGGTAAACGTACCCCAATGGTCAGAATTCTTTCGGTGTTAAAGTCCAAGAATCTCGTCCGCCTCGTCCTCAGTCTTGTTCTCACTGCCTTCCATACTTTCGGACAGCTCATGACAGTGCTCCAGGAGGTGTTCGGTGAGCTCGCACGGATCGATAATCATCTTCGCGCAGAACATGCACGCCATGTCGAAGTTGTCGATGGGAACGTACTCGTCCCGAAGCCACAGCGGCGTTGATGTCCTTTTCACCGCGACGTCGGGGGCGGAAGCGTCCTCGGAGACGGGAACGAGCTCGAACTGTTCATGAGTTTTGCTCTCTTGATTCGGGCTGTCCGCACCGTCTTCGTGTTGCTGGGCCTTCACCTCTTCCTCTGAATCTTCTTCTACTTCGGCCTTCGCCTCCCCGTCCCGGCGTTTGTCGGCGTCGTCGTGAATGGCCACGTGTTCGAAGAAGTTGGACGCGTACCGGAAGCCCTTGTGGCAGATGGAGCAGACTATGTTGAACTTGGGCGCGTGCACCAGCTGGTGCCTCATCATGTGGTGCTTCTGCGTGAAGGTGCGGCCGCACGAGGAGCACACGTATGGTCTCTGGCCCGTGTGCGTCAACTCATGCGTCTTGAGTCCCGACATCCTCTTGAAGACCTTGCCGCAGAAGTGGCACTCGGTGGACTCCTTGGCGTGCTGCGAGCGCATGTGTCGGCGAAGGTTGTAGCGCTGGTGGAACTCCTTGCGGCACACCTGGCAGTGGTAGACCGTAGGAGGGTCGGCGGCCGGGACGGCAACGGTGTCGGCGGTGATGTCGTCCTTCGCCTGCACCTGTCGGGGTGGGAACCATTGAAGGCCGCGCAAAAAAAAAGTGAAATTTGAATTTCGCGAGCCAACACTGCCCCTCAGTTACGATTCATTAGGTACCACGAGGCGACGGATGAATATAAAAAAACATTAGGTTATGTAGTATGCGCCCGAGAACTGGTAAACGCAACCGTCCGTTGTTTTCCCGCCGTTCCGGAAAGACAGCAGCTGTTTTCCGGTATAGAGCGTGCTATGTTGAGCTCAAAATTACAATTGCTTAGCCGATAACGTGCCGCTACCGGCACCATCGTGCTGTTGACTAATGTTGCCTACGAAACATCCATGGATTAGTAGACGTGAACAGAGATAAAAGGTAACACGGGTGATTTGAATTGAGGGGGGTCCTAGCTGATGCTTCCGTCATGGAAGTAACTGTCCCTTGGGTGGAGATACGACAACGAATTGATTAGCACACCTTCGAGTGTGTTATATGGGTTAAACAGATCGGTGTAAGAATAATACGAATTCAATTGGAAGAGCTTCAAGCCGCTCTTAAAAAGTTTTCTGAAGTAACAATAACTGAAAGAGAGATATAGTGTTGACAGGCGATTACAGTGAACTGATACGACGCACTGCGGCAGCCGTTTGCCGTTCGGCTGTGCTCTTTTTGGAGAAATTAGTGCCCGCTGAAGGGGACGCGGATTTTGGAACACAGTAGACATGACGAGAGGCACAGGCTAAGAACCCTTCCACAATGAACTATTGACAGCTCTGGATAAAAAAAGATCCTGGAAACATTCTTTGAAAATTGTCTGAAAAACGCCTAGGCCACTCTGTCTGTACACACCGAGCCTTAAGTCGGTTTCACTACTACACGCAAACACACTGCTGGGGAGGCATCTTTCGGGGGCAATATAAACAGTCCTATTAAATAGATATATCCCCGGAGCCCTTTATTAAATACCTGAATCCTGCATGCATCGCCATGAGACGCTATAAACCAAGCCCCGTTAAAGTCGACTTTGCTACTGTACATAAATAGGTAAATGGGAGTAAATTTTCAGGGGCAATATAACGCTTATGATGCCAAAGTATGAAGGCCTCGTCGCACTTTATTCACCACCAACTTAAGAGCCATGTAATCATGCAAAACGCAACACACCGAGCCCCTTTAAAGTTGGCTTGGTTGCTGTGCAGAAAAGAAGCGCTGGGAATACCATTCTTTTTGGTGGAAATATTGGTGGTCTTTAGCGCGGCCTACAAGGAGTGAATTTCGACGACGAACTTCACCCGGTGGCAGTAGCCTCCGGGACGCGGCGCGGACACTTCGATCGCATGTATACCTCGAATATTCTAGTTCACTCTGCCACGATAGAAATAATACGTTCCTCTGTGTTTCTAGCACAGCTAGATGGCCGACGAACTGTCTATTTGCCGTCGCCATGGCCGCGCGGCCTCAAAAGATATATATTAACGTTAACAATCTACTATATATTGCCTAAAGCCATTAGATAGTCTGTTTATGAAATTGATGTGACCAAGAGACCCGTTCATAGGCACCACGAGTACTCTATGCTAATGCACTGTTCAATGTCTGTAAGCAAGAACGTTTTCGAGCCCTTAATAAACTATGCGCCGCCTGCGAATGCCTGTGCAGCCGTTACTATATGAGTATTGTGCGAATCATGCAAGCCTGCAAAGACGGTAAAGTTATCATAAGCTTTTTCTTAAGTTTAAAACTTGTGAACGTTATCCTTAGGTTCAAAACTTGAATTCATTGTAGCCACTCCTCCATGGGCACTGAAGGGCCTGCTGTATGTTGAAGATAAGTTAAAAACTTGTAAGCGTTATCCTTAAGTTGAAAACTTG
Source organism: Haemaphysalis longicornis (assembly GCF_048455015.1). NCBI lineage: Eukaryota > Metazoa > Arthropoda > Arachnida > Ixodida > Ixodidae > Haemaphysalis > Haemaphysalis longicornis. Next base: position 51,967,022 of record NW_027526422.1, read on the forward strand.
AATTCATTGTAGCCACTTCCCCATGGGCACTGAAGGGCCTGCTGTATGTTGAAAATACAAATTGATAAAAGCTGCTAATTTAGGCGGTGCAGCTCGAGAGTAAAATTTGGCTATAAATGCGAAACACAGCCGGCGCTCACCTCTGGCTCGGGACGTTCCGGAGCGTCGTCCCGGCGAATCGCATTGTGCTCAAGGTCCATGATAAGGTCGACATTGTGGACGGCTCGCAAGTGCTTCACGAGGAAATGGCGCCGGCCAAACGCCATGCTGCACTCCACACACTCGAACGCGTTACCCTGAACGACGCGAAAGAAATGCGTTGAACGCCAGTGCGCACCGGGTCACTTCGGAAGCTGGCTAGTCACCTCCTTTAGCGTTTCAGTTGCCACTATCAGTGTGGACGAATAACCTGGATGAGAGTACCAGGAGTGAGGCGGTGCCAGGAATGATGTTTAATTGCACGGCTCGTGTTTTATGGCGTAAGCGCGCAACGTAGGGTGTTTCTACATGTGAAGTGGTGGGCTCTGCCATCGGTAATGTAGAAACATCGCGCTATCTGTGGAGAAAATATACGCGGTGATTTAAAGGGACCCTGCAACACTTTCGATAAACGCTTTCACTATTTCCTTCGCGTCTGGAAGCACTGCGAAAGCTGCAGTTATTGCCAACACAGAGCGGCACTGCGTGATTTGCTCGTCGCACCACATAGACCTTCCCTTTCTGCTTTGTTTTTGTGGCTTTTTTTTATTTTTAGAATTGCTATCGAAAAGCGTTCATTGCTGCATCTGAAGGAAAACCGGCCAACAGATGCTACACGGCCTCAGTGACGTAATTTTGGGTGGTCGAAGAACGTCAAGACCGGGAAAGAGAGGCAAAGCTTTTGAGAGAGTTTTCAAGTTATCTTATGAGCATAGAGCAGTAATTTTTGGCTGAGGTACTTTGCGACCCCCTAATCTAAGTCTAGTGGTGTTGGGTGACTACGTTCTGCAAGCATTTAAGATTTAAAAAAAATGTTGCGAAAAGTGTTGCAGGGTCTCTAAGGTAATCACACGCATCGTTAGGCGTTGAACTCAGTGCATGAATTAGAATAAGAAGTGCATTGAATTATTAGAGAGTGGAGTTTGCTGCAAAAAATGTGGTAGAGAAATTTTGAGAATTGTCAACTAGTACGTAAACACTTTTAGAGGCCAACTGCACTCAAAATTTCGACCTCTTGAAAACACTATTTCCGCATAATCTCCTGAAAAAGAAAGCAAGATGCAAAATACGACAGCTGAAATACGCGCGTGGACGCCGCAAGCGGTCAGCAAAATCGGCGATTTTGAAACCGAAAATCAAGAAGAGCGCGGTCATTGAAGTGACGTTGCAGCCGTCCAGCGAGCGGCCAGGTGGTCAGCAGCTCGGGAGCAATCCTGCGCGCAAGCTCAACGCGCGCACGGGGCAACAAATGGGTGAAGCCTTCGCAGCAGAGCTCGACCCGTTCTCCAGCTGCGTGGCTGGCCAGAGGAAGAAGCCCCCGTCGTCTCGCCGTGTCCGACCCGTTCAAAGCGATTGTATGAACCAAGTCGGAACGTCGTCCGACCAACGCCTCTGCCTTTTCCGAGACGTAGCTGTTTTTTGGGATAGGGCAGCTTCTCTCTCTTTTGTTTCTTTTTTTCTTTCTTGTGTTTTCTCTTTTGTTGCGACATGGAAGCGGCGATGAAAACGCCGCCATTTTTGTTTACCGCCAGCAGTCATATATTGCATTACTCTATACTATTATTACATGTACCAAACAGTTATTCATATGATTTACATATAGTAAGCTGCTTCACAGCAGGCTGGCTTTTTTGCACACAGCCACATCGTGCGAGAAAGCTAGCTTTCACGGTGGCCTGAGGGCAGTGCTTTGCTTTTTGAGGCTAGAGCAGGTTGCCTGCGAACTACGTTTTGTGGTGAAGTATTCACAAAATGATGGGGTATGCGTGGTCTGCGGAAAAGAAACAGAAACTATGCGGCACATAGTGTTAGAATGTGAGGGTATCCATCCAAATCTACATGAAGGGAATATTGGGCTTTCAGAAGCCCTAGGATTTAAGGGTATCGGAGAGGAAGTTAACTTCAAGGCTGTCGAGGGGACGAAAAGAAGATTAGAATGCTGGTGGACGAAAAGCAGAGAGGGTAATTTTCTCTAGGACAGTTACCACCTGTAACAGGGAAAAGAAAGTTTTTCGGGCCTAATAAGCATTAGTGCCTGCCCTAAGCAGCGCTAGTATTAAACCAAGAGTGTAAAACATGGTTATATTAGTCCTTTTTGGTAAGATGACATGTCATCACCCCGCTTCAATGGGGAAACCAATAGGAATCATCATCATCATCATCATGAGAACGGTAATCCGTGTGGTCAGTCTCTATTTGTTTAAACGGAGCCGTATCCATTGTAACGCAACAAATAATCTGCACTTACTTATAACAATAATATTCTTAACTTTGTCATCCACGCGTCTTGTGAAGACACAAGGCCTTAAACTTTTCGTGTTACGGAAAGATTTTTCTGGAGTACTCGCCAAATGTCTACTCTTCAAAATGTTGATTGATTGTAGTATTTAATGCGCCGACGCAACGCAGGCGATCAGGCGCGCCATGTTTAAGTTTTTCCACCTGGGGATCTTTAACGTGCGTCGAAATCTCGTACACACGGGCGTTTTTGCTTTTCGCCAAAATCAGAAAAGCGGCCGCCGCGGTCGACAAGTGAACCCGTCACCTCGTGCTCAGCAGCACAACGCCTTAGCCACTGAGCCACAGCGGTGGGTCCACTCTTCAAAATGTGGCAAGATGGCACGATAAACGCCATTCATTGCGACGATGGCACTGATCATTTCGTGGTGAAACGAGTAAGACATCGATATAAGACGACGAGAAAACGCTATAGCGACATCACGGCCATTTTCATATAAATCGCGCAAATGCACATGTTTAATTGTGCCGACACCGCTGGTTTCTTCTTAAAAATTAACAAAAACCGAAATAAAAGCTTGAAATTTTTGTGAATCGTGTTGGGTGGATTAGCCAAGGTCAACAAAAGCAAGTAAACGGGGTGAGTTGTGTAAACCAGTTTATTCTATGAGGAAACGAGGTAATGACGTTTTTTAGCCTATTGGTGTTGGGTTTAGCTACTACTACCGGAAGGCCCGATTATCAGGCTAAGGGGTCATGGCCGCATAAATTGGGCGGGAAACACCTTTTCCTGGTAGGTGACCGTTCTAAACGTCTAAGAAAAATGCACTACGCGATTTTGTGTGTCCTGGCGAAGCATTCGCTTTCCTGACTACGTGGGGTCTTATTTCTTATTTACCGAACCCGGCATACCCTCATTTATACACAGGAAAAAAAGCGACAAGTTTAATAATAGTTGTCCAAGAGAAAGTGCAGATCTTGCGAAAAGCGATAGTTTTATTTCTGGGTTCAACCACCACCGGTGTCACTAGTTCTGCGGGCAGATGTGTCGTCATCTTAGTCGAAAAAAAG